>NC_081415.1:237537198-237858352 GCF_030272615.1 Cryptomeria japonica
ATCGGGATCAACCTTGAATTTGAACTCTCTTAGCACACTCGCAGCGATGGATTTCATCTGAATAAACGCCATTTCTTTCCCCAAGCATATTAATTCGCGGCCCAGCCTGGAACACTGGGTATTTGAAAACATTCTCCGTGACAACTAGGAGTGATCCATTGTCATCCTGCTTCAGCCATCTCTCCGGCTTGAATTCCAAACAGTCGGTGCCCCAAATGCTCTGCATCCTTCCCATGGCATGAGGGTGGTATATCACACGCACACCCTTGCACACCACTGTCCCATCAGGCAGAACAACATCTTGCAAGGCCTCTTTTGAGTCAGACGGAACAGGTGGATACAGTCGCATGGATTCACAAATACAGGCGTGTAGATACTTCATATCTTTCAATTCCTCGAAAGAGAAAACCATTTCTCCCTCCTCATGATTCACTGCTTCTCTGCCAGCTAAAACACTTGTTATCTCTAGATTTATACGCTGTTCGACCTCAGGATGAGACGACAAGAGCCAGAAAAACCATGTGAGCGCGGCAGATGATGTGTCTCTGCCTGCCAATACAAAGCTTATCACAATATCTCTCACAAAATCATCATATGAACCTTGGTCTTCCACACCGGCAGCGCTCCTATCAAGTGACAGAAATCTGGATAAGAGATCCTGATGGGAAAGAGAGATTTCTGCCTTCCTTGTCTGGATTACCTCCTGTGCAAACTCATGTATGGCCCGGATTGCTTTGCTAAAGCGCTTCTCGGTACCCACATTTAGCAAACGCTTTACCTTCCACAGGAGCTGCAAGGGAGCCGCGAAGCGCTCGCAACTCAATTGCGTTGCGAGATCAAAGGCGTCTGCAAACTGGGAAACAGGAAGCGAAAACTCTAGGCAAGCGGGCTCCGTGCCAAAGGCCACTTTACAGATATTATCAAAGGCAAATCTTTTCAACACATCCAGCTGAGTTTTCTCTTCTACAGCGGCTTTTCTGAGCAGCGGCAGGAGTCGATGGATGATTTCCCCCTGCACGACCTCTGTTATGAAATCTCGCAACGAGCTCGTGTTGAACTCGAACGAGGCCACCTTTCTCTGCAATTTCCAGTGCTCGCCATCCACGTTAAAGATCCCTGTGCCCAGTAGATCGCGCGAGATGATTGTGGAGAAGTCGCCTTTGGGATAGTTTTCAAATCGGGTTTTGAGCAAATGCTCTACGTTGGCCGGATTGGCCGTGACAATAGTCTTCCTCGTTCCCAGACGCTCAATGGTGATTGTGTGGGAGGGAGCCTTGGTCAGATGCTCTGTAATCCAATCCGGCAGCCGTCTTCTGTTCTTCCAGTTTGCAAAAAATGAGCCCACTATTGGGTACGAAGGCACCGCAACCATTGTTGTTTTTTGGTGGAAAAAATTTGGTATGTTGACTAGTTTATTTTGATGAAGGTGACTTAGCAAATCAAAATGAATAGTGTAAAGCATGGAATGCCTACCATTGCAAGTGAAATACCTAATGAATCATGACACTGATATCTACCACAGTGGAGGAAGAGAAGCCCATGGAGTGCATTGAGAGGTTGAGGCAAAGGTCTCGTTAGGATAGGTAAATTCTGCCCTTGCCAACGCTGCATTAAAACATGTTGGAAATTCTTCTCTCATCCTTGGAAGACCAGCGGCTTCTGAAATGGTAGCCTCAGACACATGTCCACCCTTAGTCCCTTAATAATTATTCTATTATTGCTAAATATGGCCGTAATTTTTTCTCTCTTTTTATCATTATATTTAGTCAACCACAAATAATAATTCTCCTAGGTTGCTCTTTCAAAGAATGGCAAAGTATCTATATCTACGAACAACAAGTATGGTATGGAGACTTTCTCCTGATGGAGTCACCACCCATTCTACTTCTCTACCTACTCCCTTGTCTAGATTCTTTTTACTGTAATTGAGCTACCCCTCCTTCCACTATTAGCTGAAATTTACTCAATTCTCCTCTAAGTCTTCAATTTGACCAATTATTCTCATTCTCATGTAACTTCAAATGTTTACTAGACCAATTATTCTCATGTAACTTCAAATGTTTACTAGACCAATTTTTCCTCAACAATGATATTCCTTTCCTCTACAATACATGGGAAACTATATGACTGTAATGCCAAGACAATTTTTTTATATTATCCATGGTTTAAACTTGCCAAATGTTATCGGACTTTACAAAATAATTTCATATTTTGGTAGACGACACACATAACTAGTCATAATCAACTACCCAAATATGAATAATCATTACAAAAATACCCTTTACAAATAAAATGGTAATGATGATGATCTCGAGCCACCAACGTAGATATTAATTTATCCTGAAATTTTGAATGAGGAAGATAGGGTACAATTAAAAGGAATTCAATAATTAATAATATATAAATGACATGTAGATAAAAATAAACACATTTGAATCTTCAAATTGATAATAGAATCAATAATTTCATAAATAAAATTCAATACAAATCATACCTGTTATAATCTTGTGAATTATTTGAAATTCATGCAATGAGATGGTGAAAGGCAACATGAAAGATATTCATGGAAAGTAGAAGGTTGGAGATTAGATTCATGTGATAGGAAATGTTTAAAAATTGGTGTCTCAACCTTTCATTTACATGATGTTACTATTTATAGTAAGTTTTGTTTAGCACGAAATAGTGCAAAACTATCCCCAAAGCTTTGGATTGGCTAGATAAGCATGCCAGTAATTTTTTGTCACAAGATCACAACTAGTTTTGAAGATATTAAAGTTTCCATTTTTGAAGGGTGTGATGAAAGGTTTAAATTTAATTTTGAGGACTTTAGAACCTTTGAAACACCCTAAAAAGTGGGTGTAATCGGCATAGCCAATTACGAGGTGATAGAGAACTTCGTGAGCTTTCCGGTACATCAAATTGTTCATCAATCAGACACCCGGTTCACAAGTTATGGCCTCCGAAAGTTTGGACTCCTGAAATAGGAAATATAAATGCATTGAACACATAAATGAGTTGTAAATAGGGAGGAACACTTGTTTATGTGTGTTTTGACACTTCATAGGGCATCTAGAATGGAGGTAAGGTTGGCTCTAATTTATTGGGTGGTTTTTGTCTATGGTTTTGTAATACTGTTTGATGGTTTCTTGTATTGCATCTCTTATATATGAGGTGCGTGAGATAGAGGTTGTGTGTAAGAGGATTATGGCTATTGAGTTACCTTTGAATCTCTGATTAGCAGTACTCCTATGAAAAGCTTTCTCTAAAATTATATTATAATCTGTTGTTGATTGTTGAATAATATAGTGAGCTGCTTTTGGAGCATGGTATTTTTCTCCTAAAAGGGTTTTCCCCACCTAAATCACTATGTTGTGGTATGCATGATATTATGTTTCTTTTTATAACTATTGTAACAATCTGTAAAAGTTTCTGCATTACTGTCCTCTCCAGGTTAGTGTAGGAAGTTTTTCTGCTACTTAACTTCCTTACAGGAAAGACATAGATGATGGAAGTCAAGAGGTGAAATGGTGATGCCATATGAAGAAATTGAATTTGGTGACAATTTTTGCACATGTAGATTGAAAAAGGAAGTCCCCATATAATTGTGAAGGAATGAATGGATGCATGTGAAATGATGCCTTCTTTGGAGTTGCGTCCGTCTAGAGGGAAGTGTTTGTTGCATGAAAAGTTGTAGTCTTGAATATGTGCAACTAGTCAGGTCCCAATTGGAAATTAATTAATCAAGTCCCAACTATATATACGTCATGTTGTGTTACTTTAACAAAAAGGAAAAGAACATAAAAATAAATATGTGTAGTGTGTGAATGTGGTTGTTTTGGTTGATTATGTAGAGGTAGTGGATGCAGGTGAATTAGAGGATTCATCTACAGTCATTGGGTGATCATCTTTTGTTATTGGTGTTTTTGGAATGGATTTATTAGAAGAAAAGGAATGGACTAGAAGGTAATTGAGAGTCGAGTGGGGTGGATGAAGATGGTGGTGTAAATTGTTGGTGAAGATTGAGTAAAATTTCTTCTTTATTTAAAGGTTTCTTGTATTAAATTATCTTGTATCAATTTACCATCAACTTGAATTTAACTGGGTTAATAGTAGGGCCCTAATTATTGTGTTTGAAGTTTTCCCTTGTGGTCTTGGTGTATAGAATATGATATAGCATGACCCACTCTCCTTCTTTGAACTCCTTTGTTTTAATATATTGGTCATACCATTTACTTATTTTATTTTGGAAAAGCTTAGTATGTTGAATTGATTTCATGTAAATCTCATCTAGAGTGCATCTAATTGGTGCAAATGATCCCTTTGAGCTTCATCAAGATTCATTTCTAAGGCCATTGTTGTTCTTAATATCTTGTACTCAAACTCAGTAGGTAGAACTACCTTTGTCCCATAAAAAATCTCATAGGGTGTGAATCATCTGGTTCAATATGTACAAACTTCTTTAGGTAGTCTTGTAACCCAATCCCTTCTAGACACTTGCACTATTTTAGTCAAATAGCCTCCAATTCTCTATTTGTAATATCTACCTAGTCAATTGGCTTTAGATGATAGGGGGTTGATTTCTTATGCCTTATTTCAAATTCTTTAACCAATTGTGTTATCAATTTAGAAGTAGATTGTGGACCTTGATCAATTACTATTTCATGAGGGCATCCATATCTGTAAAATATTCCCTCGTACAAGAATTAAGCCACTTTTGTATCTTTGGAATTTCTCAAGGCTTTAACCTCCAACCATTTTGTTAAATAATCAATGCATACAATAATGTAGTCTTTTCTATTTGTAGCGTCCTAAAATTGTGACACTTGCAATTTCGATCGCATTTTGGTCTTCACGATGGCGACGCAACATTGAACCTGAATGGAGACCTCGAAACTTGCTCATTACATCAAAAACTGCATTTTTTAGCACCCTGGCTTGATCCTCCTTGCACCCTACTGTCCCTAGAGGTGGGACCATGGCACCCAGCGCCCTGGTCCCTGGCCCTATTTTGGGCCCGGTCTCTTTTGGGGCTTCGGGTCTTTAAGTTTGCAAATTGGAAAATAATCTTTCCTGGTCGGCCTAAGGTCGGAAAAATCAGTCTTTCAACCCTAATTGACAAGTATATAAACTACATTTCCTCTCCCATTTTGGTAAGATGGAAAAGAGGCGGAAACGATATTCAAGCATTCAAGCATTCAAGCATTCCTTCAAGCAATTGATCATTCTAAGTCTCCATTCAAGGCTAAGTGTTGCATTCAAGACAAGGATTCAACCATTGAAGAGGAGATCACAAACCACATACAACATACAACATACAACATACAACATACAACAACATTTACACCTTCGCATGTAAGAATACAAACATTCTTACAACAAGGTATCAAGTACTTGTTTACATTACAAACATTTACATTTACAACATTTCTCATTTCTTGGTTAATTCCAAAACCGGGGTTTGACCTAAGGGCAAACCCCTAATCCCTAACCCCCCAATCATCTCCACTTTTCTGTGTGTAGGTTGCAGGTACGTGGCTGTAATTGAAGATCTAGAATCCTTGTGCAGAGACGGACAGATCCCCCTTCGTTTCGCGGATTTTTCGGAGGACCGTGTGCACGTCGGGCGCCATCGTCCCGTCAAATTTTGCTCAAATTTGCAGGACAGTGCCGTCTCAATATTTTACTGCTAATTCCAGGTCCGCAGCTTCATCCTATATTCCTATCTCCATTTATAAGCGAATCTTTCTTGCTTCTACATACATTCCTAGTTCAATCTTCTATCTACATTCTTTACAAAAGAGGGTAGCCTTGCTGTCTTAACCCTTGAAACTCATTTAGAATCCAATCTTGCATTGTGTGGGATTGGATCTTGTGGGTTTCAACCCCTCTTTTGAATGTAAAGTCTCCCCTAAGTGAAAACCGTCAATCCTAGTGACCCCCCTTTCTCCTTGGAGTGGGGGAGAACACCTAGGGTTCGATTTTTCGCTTTACATTTTGGTGAACCCGACGTGAACATCCTTTCTGATTATTCATGGTTAGATCTAAAAAATTTGTTCCCTTAATTACATTTCCATGTTTGATCTTTTGCAAATTTTAGAGGTTAATTGCATAAAAAACCCTAAAATTTTCTTTTGAATAATTGAGCTTGCGAAATGTCTAATTGTTAATGCTTGTTTCAGATCTACCCTTCTATTGCAAATTATCAATTCATATTTGTGCTTTAATTCTGAAAATTAAGTGGTTAAGTGTCAAAACCCTAATTTTTAAAACCCTCTTGATTCAGCCTTTGACTGATAATTTCACTGATCAAAACACTTCCAAATCGGCTGTAACTTTGGATTCCGCAACAAAATCATAATATCTCTCATCCCTAAAAATTTGGAAAAAAGTTGCGAGGACCGTGTGCACCCCGAGCGCCATTGTCCCCGACATTTTTTCCGAAATTTCGGGAGTTAGATCTTACTGTATTTTTCTACTAAAATCCAGAATTTTGGCTGATTTCATCAATTATAACACTTTCAAAATTACAGTCAAAGTTGGTTTAGGGATTGCTTGGATTAAGGCTTCTAATCATTCAAAAATTGTTGAAACTGAAATTCATGTCAAAATTGTGTTTCTTACTATCCTAAATCTAAAAAGTGTGTTGGCATTCATTCGAGATTTCAGTGCTTTATTCAAATTTTTGCAATTTGTGACTTTTGAAATTAAACGTTTAATTGCAACAACCTTGATTTCCACTTTCAAAATTGAATTTTGCATGAAATTGAGTCAAATTTTAAATTTCAAAACCTGCATTGCTTTTGATATTCCCCCTAAAATCATAAAATTCAAAATTTCAGTTTCCCTCTCTTTTTCAAAATTCAAATTTTGCATTTTTCGACAATCTGCGTAGGGTTCAATTTTGAGATTGCAACTTTAATTTGGCCTATCTACAGATCGTAAAATCACTCAATTTTTTCAGGTTAGCTTTAAAATCATCATAACTTTCATCCCTGCAAATTTCAAAAAAAGTTGCGAGGACCGTGTGCACTCCGTTCGCCACGGTCCCGGACATTTTTTTCAAAATTTCGGGAGATTGTCCTGATTGTATTTAACAGCTTAAATCTAGGAGATTGGCTGATTTTATTGAAATTTTCTACCTCTAAAATTCATAATCTTCTCTCTCTCCCTAGTGCATGAGTTTTACAACAATAAGCCCTACTTACACTATTCCCGTTAGACGAAGCCTTAGAATCAAGTCTTTCCAAGGTTTAATTACTGAGGAAATGGAACCTAATTTGAATAGCCTTTTTAACGAGGACATGGGTAATTCCTCTAATCCTCCTAATGATGAAGAAGCTCTCCATGAGGTTTCTGAAGAACAACTTTCGAAATTGGATAATCAATTTGACGATTTTCGACAATGGATGTCTCAAGAATACCCCGATAGTCAAGCTCTTCCCTTAATTGAGGGTCTAAAACGTATGCTTCAAAGTGATAAGAATGGAATTGATATTTTGCGTGGTATTGCACACATTGTGGATTCAAATGTGATGCCTATGAAGAGTTGTGCTGAAACTTTGGGTTATACACAACCTCCTACTCAAGTCAATCATTCTATTCCTTTGACAACTCCTATTGCTAGTATACCTACTTCTACATCAAACATAATGACTACTTCAATACAAGACATTCCTCCTATGATCACCAGTCATGGGGGCAACCCTTCTTCTTCAATTAACCCTCTTCCTTCATTTAATCCGACTTCTTCATTCATTCCTTCAATGAGTGTTCCTATTACATCTCTGCAAATGAACCTGGCGCAAGGGGGCAATTCATTTAATCATTCCATTCCTCCTTGTAGTGTTCCTCCTTTCCAATCATCTCCTATGACTAACTATCATAGCGTCCCGCCACCTTACTCTCTACCTTCTTTCAATAACATAACACCTCCATCACAATCTAACTCTTCGACTGAAGCGACCATTAATAATCTTGCACAAACTGTCTCTTCTTTACAACAACAAATTGCCTCTATGAATCAATCTAAGTTTAGTGTGCCCACATTTGATGTTACGAGCCCACTTTCTCTTGACATTGTTCGAGCTATTCCCCCTAAACATGTTGAAATTCCGCATTTGGAGCTTTATAATGGTAAGGGTGATCCTCTAACACATGTTAAGACCTTTCAAACAATATGTACTGATTTTGCTTATGACCAAAGGTTGCTTGCAAAACTGTTTACTAGAACATTAAGAGACAAAGCCCTACAATGGTATTGCTCGTTGCCTTCTTATTCTATTACTTCTTTCGAACAACTTGCAAATGCTTTTATTCAACAATTTCAAAACAATATAAGTCCTAAAGTTACTTTGATTGATTTAATGCATTGTAAACAAGGTGTTAAAGAAAAAGTGACTGATTTCATTGGTAGATATAAGCATTTGTATGCTCAAATTTCTTTTCCAGTGCCTGACAATGATATTCAAAGAATCTTTATTTCTAATTTACAAAAAGATATTAGAGAAAAACTTCTGTTTTCTGAGTTTACTTCTTTCCAATAGTTGTGTGCAACTCTTCACAATTATCAACTGACTGTGAGTCAAATGGAACAATCACATCCTATGGCTCCGAGTGATAAGGGTGATAGTAGTCAACAACCATTTGGGAAGTTTAAACCGAATAGAGAGTCCATTAAATTCAATGAAAACATCATCAACAACAATGTGAATGCAGCATCAGGTGTGCCTCCTATTTCTAAGTTTTTCAGGAAAGAAAGAAAGTTTACTCCTTTGAATGAATCATTGCATGGTATTATGAATAAGTTATTGGAACAAAATGTGCTTACTCTTCCTCCTATAAGGCAAATAGATCTTGCAAAGATTAATTCACCCTATTTTGATAACAAATCTTTTTGTCAATTTCATCGTCAACCTGGGCATGATACTAAAAAATGTTTTGCTTTAAAGGGTAAAATTCAAGATTTGATTGATAATAATACTATCTCTGTTTCTGGTGTGAATGATAAAGGCAATACATCTGTAGCTCCTCCTAACCAAAATCTTCAGATTTCTACTGATCCATCAGCTTCTCATACCTCTAATGCGATTGATACTAATGATTCCTCTGTCTCACCTGATGATCTTGTGTCTATGACTCCGAATGTGATTAACTTTGTGGAGCAGCAGAAAATCCCTAAAGAACCTTCCATCACCTTTGATTCCAGTGAAACTATCAGGGCACCTGATGGTCCTTTATATATAGTTGCAAAAGTCAAGAATACACCTTGTCGTGGAGTGCTTATTGATCCTTCTTGCATGGTTAATATCATTATTGAAGAATTTCTTTTTACTTTGCAATTGAATCAAGTGATCTATGACAAAACAAATGTGGTTGTGAAACTATTTGATGCATTTTCTTCTCCTGCAATTGGTTCTATTACATTACCTATTGAGGTCAATAATAAATCCCTTGATGTGAACTTTGCTATTATTCCATCGTCTGAACAATTTCGTGTGAAGCTAGGCTATCCTTGGCTATCTTCCATGAAAGCTATTGCTTCTCCTATTCACAAGTGTTTGAAATTTCCCCATAATGGTGAAGTTGTTACTGTCAATCATAGTCTCTTTAAACCAGCTGAAAGAACTTCTAGCGTTCCTATTGATTATTTTTGGCCTAAACAATTCCAATCTCTTCCTCCGCGAAGTGATCATCTTTTCAAATCTTATCAAAAGTGGAAAACAGATATGATCTTATCTCTAAGTGAACCTAGAACACCCAAACTTGATATTCCTATCGTTCTTGAGAAGGAAGTTCTTCCTTTGAAAGATAAAACTAATGTCTTTCCTCAAGAAGATTCCCAACCCATTCCTATGGATGTGACTATGTTTATGTCTAATAAACTTCCTAAAAGTAGACCTATACCTCCTCGTCATGATGGACTTGGTCTCCTTCCTAAACCAAATACTCTTCCCTTATATGGAGCAGTTCCTCCTCTTTCTTTTTATAGAGAGAAGAGACCTTCTTCTTCTCCTATTATCCAACCTAAGAGACCACAACCCAAACACCCAAGTGATAAGGATGAGAACATTCCTCCTCCTCAATCTTCTCAACTTCCTACTAAGACTAGACGAAATCGTTCTGCACGTGAACGCCGATGAAAGCGTTGTCTTAGAGCTCAGGCAGCTGCTTCTCAAACTTTGCAATCCCCAAAAACACCTTCAGCTAGCATTATTCCATTTTCTCCTCAGCCAGAAATTGAGCCAAAATCTCCTAAACATAAGATGCATGATGGTCTTGATCCTGTGCGAGATAAAGATCCTATTTTTATAAATCTTGATGATGATATAGATGAAAATGTTATTCATGATGAAAATGTTACTTCTCTTGCTTCTGATAGTGAATACGAACTTGTTGATGTTGATAACCATTTATCTAACGAATTTTCTAAAGCACTTATCCTAGCTCCTAGACAAGAACAACGTGGCTTGGAACATGAACATAGCACTTGTTTGGATCTTGTGATAGCTCCATCTACTGTGTTGGATGTTCCTCCTCTAGCGTGTTCCCTGCCTTCCCGAAACATTGATCAGCAAGATCGTGGGGTAGATGACATGCTAGACTAGTTTCATTAGCATAGTAGATTCTCTCCTCCTCTCTTGTGTTACTTCTTCTATGTGTTATTCTCATTCTTCTATTTGTTGTCCTTAGTGTTGTCTACTTGAGGATGATGCAAAGCATTGCGACCTCTTTTGGTCTCTCTCATGTTGACTCAAAAGACACATGTGTTCCCTTCTTCTAGGTGACCTTCCTTGATTGGGGAATGAGGAACAATTATGCATACATACATATGATACACATGAATGATCATACAACATACTGACCTCAAGGAAAGTGAAGTCACCTTGTGCTTTGTGTTTTGTGTCTATTATCCTTGGACTTATCTCACACTTGGGGGCTAAATCCTTGTGATAACGTGCTCCTTTCCTTCTCATTTCCTATATGTATCACTACCTTAAAGCAATCACCCCCAATGAGGCATGTGCGATCGCTTTAATGTAGGGGGGCATACACCCTGTTCATATCTCTTCAAGATACATGAAAATTTCTTGACAAATTTAGCTTTGCCTTGAAATTTTTTGATATCTTTCTTGCATGACTCATAGTGAGGGAACCTTACTACTGACAGTCATGGTTCTCCCTCGTGATCTTCCCTTTTACTTTGTCAATCGAAGTCGTAAGATCCTTAGTCCACTGGGGGCTTGGTATATCTTGCCTTCTTGACGTGGTGAAAGCCTTTCAATGTTGTTTCCTTGTACTTTACCAGAAGTATTGGCGTATGCTTATACTCCCGCTAAAGTGGGGGCCAAATGTAGCGTCCTAAAATTGTGACACTTGCAATTTCGACCGCATTTTGGTCTTCACGATGGCGACGCAACACTGAACCTGAATGGAGACCCCGAAACTTGCTCATGACATCAAAAACTGCATTTTTTAGCACCCTGGCTCGATCCTCCTTGCACCCTGCTGTCCCTGGAGGTGGGACCATGGCGCCCAGCGCCGTGGTCACCCAGGACCATGGCACCCAGCGCCCTGGTCCCTGGCCCTATTTTGGGCCCGGTCTCTTTTGGGGCTTCGGGTCTTTAAGTTTGCAAATTGGAAAATAATCTTTCCTGGTCGGCCTAAGGTCGGAAAAATCAGTCTTTCAACCCTAATTGACAAGTATATAAACTACATTTCCTCTCCCATTTTGGTAAGATGGAAAAGAGGCGGAAACGATATTCATGAATTCAAGCATTCAAGCATTCAAGCATTCCTTCAAGCAATTGATCATTCTAAGTCTCCATTCAAGGCTAAGTGTTGCATTCAAGACAAGGATTCAACCATTGAAGAGGAGATCACATACCACATACAACATAGAACATACAACAACATTTACACCTTCGCATGTAAGAATACAAACATTCTTACAACAAGGTATCAAGTACTTGTTTACATTACAAACATTTACATTTACAACATTTCTCATTTCTTGGTTAATTCCAAAACCGGGGTTTGAACTAAGGGCAAACCCCTAATCCCTAACCCCCCAATCGTCTCCGCTTTTCTGTGTGTAGGTTGCAGGTATGCGGCTGTAATTGAAGATCTGGAATCCTTGTGCAGAGACGAACAGATCCCCCTTCATTTCGCGGATTTTTCGGAGGACCGTGTGCACGTCGGGCGCCATCGTCCCGTCAACTTTTGCTCAAATTTGCAGGACAGCGCCGTCTCGATATTTTACTGCTAATTCCAGGTCTGCAGCTTCATCCTATATTCCTATCCCTGTTTATAAGCGAATCTTTCTTGCTTCTACATACATTCCTAGTTCAATCTTTTATCTACATTCTTTACAAAAGAGGGTAGCCTTGCTGTCTTAACCCTTGAAACTCATTTAGAATCCAATCTTGCATTGTGTGGGATTGGATCTTGTGGGTTTCAACCCCTCTTTTGAATGTAAAGTCTCCCCTAAGTGAAAACCGTCAATCCTAGTGACCCCCCTTTCTCCTTGGAGTGGGGGAGAACACCTAGGGTTCGATTTTCCGCTTTACACTATTAGATGTGGGTTCAATTGGTCTAGCGAAGTCTAGTCCCCACTTATCAAATGGTGCTAGTGATAACTGAGGTTGAAGTGGCAATTCATCACTCCCTGTAGGTCTTCCCATCCTTTGATAATGATCAAATTCTTTTGTATAATGAATTGCATCCTTCTGTATAGTAGGCCAATAATTGCCATAATTAAGTATTTTGATGGTGATCCCTTTGACTAAAAAATGGCCTCCATAAAGTTCATCATGAAAAGATTTGAGTATATTATATGTCTCATCCTCTCACAAAAATATATGCATGACATTATCAGGCCATGTGCATAAAAAGTATCTAGCTATCCAAGAATAGGATGAGGCGTGATGATCAACTACTTCTGCTACCTTGGGGAAAAGTGTCGAGGTGTTTGACTTACAACTAGATAGTTAGAAATATCAACATACCATGGTGAATGCTTTGACAAGACAAAATGATGTTCATTGGAAAGATTCATTGACCTCTAGGTCCTCTATTGAGTTTATCAAGTAGGAGAGAAAGTCTGCATCAACATTAGCCTTTACGAACTTACCAATAATGGTGATGTCAAATTCTTGTAACAAGAATAGCCACCTAACAAGTCTCCCATTGACTACTAGTTTGTTCATCAAATAACATATTGCTACATGGTTACTGCGAATGAAAATAGTGTATCCAGTAATATAATGTCTGAATTTATTTATGGCATAGACAACTACAAGAATTTATTTTTTGTAATTGTTTACTTGAATTTAGCATCTTTCAAATCATTACTAACATAATAAATGACATATTCAAGATTACCTTCTACTTGTCATAATACTACTCCAACTTGTTCGAACAGAATGATAGAAAACAAAAAATGTGACAATATTTGTCATAAACATGCCAAAAATGACTGCAGACGCAACAGTAATGACTAGAAATGTGGAAAGACTCAAAATCTAATAGAAGATACAAAAATGCAATAGAAACAACCAAAAATGTGAAATCGGTTAGAAATTGACGTAAAATTTGGCCTACAAATTTGAAAACACTAAAAAATCAAAGAAAAATGTTAGAAAGAAGGGACAAGTGTCCCATTGGACATGTCAAAATGTCTATGTTGAATTTGAACCCTATATTGAAAACCCTAGTTCCAACCACAAAATCCTAGATCTACAATGAAATTCAACAAAAGATCAATGAAGAGACATTAAATATATAAAATCACCAAATAAACCAAATGATACCTTCACACATTTAAATGGGTTTGATCTTTTTTATTCTCCTATCTTCATTTGATCTTGCTTTGATATTGTTGCTCTTAGATTTTTATGCTTGCACAAGAGCTCAATGAAGAATGGATGCGGTTGTGATGATGTAGGGTAAAGTCAATTTAGCAGAATGTAAGTATGCTCCAAGATTTGATATGCTCTTCTATAGAGAACATCCTGAAAATGGAGGGATAGGATTAAGAGGTGAGATAAAAGATGGTCGGCTAAGATTGAAAGGTAGGTAGAAGAAATAATAAAATAAAGGAAGTGATTAAGATGGAAAAGAAGTCACTTATCATTTAGATAAATGGAAGGGGAAAAGGTTAAATGAATTAATTAAAAAAATTATTTAATTAATAGAGGAAGAGACACATAAATTACATAAAAAAAATTAATTTAATTTGGTAAAAAGTGAAATTAAATAAATAAAAATATTTATTTAATTAGGCTGGGCTAATTTTAGGTTTCTACACAACTAGTTTTGAAGCTAAAGGTTAAATATCTTTCTACAATTTTTACAAATGATTTAAAATATGACATGAAATTAAATGTTTAAACATAACATTCATCGATTTAGTGGAAGAAATTTTCATAAATTTTTTAGTAGATAAAGAACCATTCTTATAATTATTGTTTAATTTCTTAAGTACAATTATTAATCATCATTAAAAATATCAAAGAAACATATTGTTCATAGCTACTTGAAACAACAAGGGGTAATGACCTAGTAGTCACCCACCCTAACTTCGCACACGCTAAGCTCTTAAATTTTGTACATTGAATTTTGACCATTTTTTTTGGTTTCCTCATATGTGACTAAAGGGCTTAAATCTATTGTCTAAGTTTTTTGTTAGTTGTGACAAATGCATGAGGTGACCATAGTGTTGATGCCATAACCAAAAACCCTCTATGGTTTCTTTGAGTACATGCAACTTACTAGAAACCAATGCAAGAGGAAACAATGTATTTTGGTACAAGATGATAATTATTTGATTTAAAAAATATTTTGTATCAATTATCTTCAAAAAGTACATTATAATTTCTTGCTACAAGTTGCCCAATACATAAAACATTATGTTATAGTTTTGGCACAAGCAAAGTATAATGAATGCGAGTAATTTTTCCTTGTTTAGCCTTGACTACAAAGGTACCTTTTGTCATTGCATGAACCTCTTTACCATCACCAAATTTAAATGACTTTTGATTAAATCATCTAATTTGACCAAGAAACTAGGTTTACTTGTCATGCGATTTGAGCAAGCACTACCCAAAAACCGCACATCCTTTTGATATTTTTTTCATTAAATTACGTGTGAGAATGTGGAGTGCTTTGCATCTTCAGAAGACTATTCAGTATAATTGACTCGACTTATTCAAGTCATATTTCTTTTGTCTACATTCAGATTCATAGTGGTCATACCATTCACAATATTTACACTAGATAATCCTACAATCCATATAATTTCTACCTCTTCCTATATTATTACCTCTCCTTCTTTCTCTACCTCGACCTTTGTTATTAGCAAGTGACACACGTTTAGATTTATTTGAGTGAGATGGAGGAGTTGTACACTTTTGTTTAGTTCTTACAACAGATTGAAAAGCTTGTACCATGCTTTCCGTAGAACGTTGCATATGTTCCTCATGAGATTGCAATGAACGTATCAATCTTGCAACTTTGAAAGTGGTTAGATTTTTACTTTCGTCAATGGTTATCACCACTAGACCAAACTTAAGAGGAAGAGATCTGAACATTTTCTTGTTTCCACTTGAGTTCTAAACTGGTTTACAATACCTTGAGTCCTAATAATAAGTTCTTTAATGGACTCAAGTTCTTTCATCCTTAAATTTTCAAACTCTCTTTGAAAGATTGAAGTCTTACTAGTTTAATTTTATGTACATCTTGATATGCAATTTGTAAAATCTCTTATGCATCCTTCGATTTTGTCAATCAGCAATATGGAAAAAATGAAAATAATCCAATATTGACTGGATGACAAATAGAACTCAATTGTTCTTCTTCTCCCAACTAATTTTGTTGTTTTACTATTAAATCATTCAAGGTATTCTAATCTATTGGTTCTATGCATCTCATTTCTACTAATTCCTAGAGTCCTTTGGATAATAACAAGATTTTCATCTTTATACTATAATATCCATAGTTGTCTCTTATAAACAACGAAAGCGGAAATGTAGGCTACTGCCATTAGCTATCCGAGAATAACTGTTTCGGGAACTTGTTATATGCACAATAAAAGTTTCTACCAATTGAAAGATACTTAAAACAACACTAACGTTACACTGAAGAGTACTTCAAAAACTACAGAATGGAGAGAAATCACTGTTTAAAAACTAAGCGACTAGGAAAGATAAAGTAGAATCATTCATATGAAGTTGTCTGTATATTAACTGACTGTTCTTACAAAAACAACACTGTTTTTTATAGACTACAGATCTGCTACAAACGAGCAGATAAGATATAACAAAAACAAACGAAAAAAAAATATAGCCCATGGGCTGTTTTTAAAGCTAATTATACTGGATATGTATGCAATCATTATGCATAAAACAGAAAAGAAACTTAAACTATCACCGTTCTTCAAACCGTACTACCAGTCCATAAACTTTAACAAATCGAATCTGAATTCGTGAAACTATGTAAATACAATACACTTGGCAAATGAAAGCCAGAGCTATGTTTTCAAATCCCTTTCAGATGGTCCCATTTCTCAACACGTACAGGAAGGCCTGTCTCCATTTTTGCAGTGAGTGTGGCAACGAACTTGGGTTTGAAATCGGGATCAACCTTGAATTTGAACTCTCTTAGCACACTCGCAGCGATGGATTTCATCTGAATAAACGCCATTTCTTTCCCCAAGCATATTAATTCGCGGCCCAGCCTGGAACACTGGGTATTTGAAAACATTCTCCGTGACAACTAGGAGTGATCCATTGTCATCCTGCTTCAGCCATCTCTCCGGCTTGAATTCCAAACAGTCGGTGCCCCAAATGCTCTGCATCCTTCCCATGGCATGAGGGTGGTATATCACACGCACACCCTTGCACACCACTGTCCCATCAGGCAGAACAACATCTTGCAAGGCCTCTTTTGAGTCAGACGGAACAGGTGGATACAGTCGCATGGATTCACAAATACAGGCGTGTAGATACTTCATATCTTTCAATTCCTCGAAAGAGAAAACCATTTCTCCCTCCTCATGATTTACTGCTTCTCTGCCAGCTAAAACACTTGTTATCTCTAGATTTATACGCTGTTCGACCTCAGGATGAGACGACAAGAGCCAGAAAAACCATGTGAGCGCGGCAGATGATGTGTCTCTGCCTGCCAATACAAAGCTTATCACAATATCTCTCACAAAATCATCATATGAACCTTGGTCTTCCACACCGGCAGCGCTCCTATCAAGTGACAGAAATCTGGATAAGAGATCCTGATGGGAAAGAGAGATTTCTGCCTTCCTTGTCTGGATTACCTCCTGTGCAAACTCATGTATGGCCCGGATTGCTTTGCTAAAGCGCTTCTCGGTACCCACATTTAGCAAACGCTTTACCTTCCACAGGAGCTGCAAGGGAGCCGCGAAGCGCTCGCAACTCAATTGCGTTGCGAGATCAAAGGCGTCTGCAAACTGGGAAACAGGAAGCGAAAACTCTAGGCAAGCGGGCTCCGTGCCAAAGGCCACTTTACAGATATTATCAAAGGCAAATCTTTTCAACACATCCAGCTGAGTTTTCTCTTCTACAGCGGCTTTTCTGAGCAGCGGCAGGAGTCGATGGGTGATTTCTCCCTGCACGACCTCTGTTATGAAATCTCGCAACGAGCTCGTGTTGAACTCGAACGAGGCCACCTTTCTCTGCAATTTCCAGTGCTCGCCATCCACGTTAAAGATCCCTGTGCCCAGTAGATCGCGCGAGATGATTGTGGAGAAGTCGCCTTTGGGATAGTTTTCAAATCGGGTTTTGAGCAAATGCTCTACGTTGGCCGGATTGGCCGCGACAATAGTCTTCCTCGTTCCCAGACGCTCAATGGTGATTGTGTGGGAGGGAGCCTTGGTCAGATGCTCTGTAATCCAATCCGGCAGCCGTCTTCTGTTCTTCCAGTTTGCAAAAAATGAGCCCACTATTGGGTACGAAGGCACCGTAGTAGATTTGTCATTACTCCTTGCTGACACTTATGTATAAAATGTATGCGAAAACCAACCCTAGGAGAGGAAAGGCAAGAGTACTCACAATGTTCCAATATCCCTCCATGCTGTAACTTGTTTTTCTGTGTTTCTCAATCTCTGTAGAATTAACTCTTGTGAGCATTGCTCAAAGTTGCACAAACTTCGGTCAGAAGTATTACCACTTCTTAAGATATGAGCTGTCTAAGGTACACCACTTTTTACAATATTGTTTATTTATAATATCATTTTCCATTTTTCTTATTAAATTATTTCACTCTCTTTCAATGACCCAATTTTCCATCAAGCACATCATAAATTTTTTATCGGTCCCATATGGTGCAATGGTTAGTTTAAATTTTTTGTTGAGAGGGATGTCACACTATTTTATATATAGAGGATAAGCATACATTTCTATTTTTTCCTTAAGTTTATGGTTGACTATTGGTGGTTCATGTGGACATTCAATTGTAGATTTTCATCAATTAAGGACATGTTGTCATCATAGAAATTTACTCATTTCAATCAAACAAGGTCAACATATTTATCCATCATCACTCCACATTTCATCTCATGCCTCCATGTTTAGTAAGTTTGCTTTCATGCATGCATTCATGGGATAGCATGCAGATATGAAGTGACGTTGTCTTCAATGTTGTAGTGCATAGCATTAAACATGAAACAACACTCTAATATCAACCACTTCTTCCCCAAAACTTGTATTTTGCACCTATATCTATTCACTTCAACACTCATTTGCCAATGACTGAAGGGATTTAGTGGAGAGAATATGGAGGTCTACATGAAGAGAATGATGAGAGGATGTGAAGTTCTATTTGGTAGCCATTTTCAACCCCCCCATATGTTTAGCTTGGGGAGGAAGGCGAGGTCTTCATACCTCACTATGGTAATGAGCCAAATGATTTTTTTTAATTTTTAGTTATCTATTCTTCATCATGTATTGTTTAGGCTAGTCTATATTTCTTCTTTACCCTTGAGAAGTTGTCTTTTTTTTTTTTTTACTTGTTCATTTGACAATAAATGGAAGGTGAGGCCATTATATCAAAGTCCACTTGATTTTTGTGGTTTTAAGCTTATTTATTTATTTGTCATGTGTTCATTAGGCTATCTATTATTAGTTGCGTAGTGTTTGAAAAGACATTTTTTTTAATTTTATTACTCCATCTAACTATAAATGAAAGGTGAGGTCAACATACTTCACTACTTGGAATTTATTATTTGAAAAGGCATTTATTCATTTCACTCTACCTAACTCTACATTAAATTTGAGATTGTCATACCTTACTAAGGGAATGGCTCACCTATTTTTTTAAATACCTGTTTCTTATTTGTTGTTTTTGTTTTAGCCACTACTTTTTTGTTGCTTAAATATTTAGGTGTTTCTTCATTTCACTCCTTTGTGTGGTTGCGTATGTAAGGTGAGGTCATTATACCTCACTAAGGCAATGATCCATTATAATTTTGTTATTTTCCTCATTTATTCTCTATTTTGTATTTCTCACTTAGGTGTTTATTTGTGGGTTGATGGTTTAGGGAGCATGATAGTAGTGCACCCTAGCTTTTGAGGTTTCCTTCTACTAGCTAGTTATGGTACCTGTTATGAATTATTTTGACATTTTCTATTTTATTTCTTGCTTCGTGTTTGAGAAGGAATATATCGATTTCACTCATTTGTATGAATCGAAGGTGTGATTCTTGTGCCTAGTTTTTATTTATGTTTATTGTAAAGTACTAATGGGTATTTGTGTGATTAATTGTTACTAAATAGATTATGAAGTTGAAGTGATTGTTAAGAATCTACTTGGTTAATCTTTACTAAATTAGATAGTTATTTCGTTTGTATTTGTACATGAATATATGTCTAATTTTAATAATTTTTTTTTGTTTGCATAATTTCTCCTACTATATGTAATGAATGCAAGAAAAATAGAGCAAACTTATAAATGTGTTCATTCATAGAATATAAAACATAATTACTCTATCCAAGCAAACCTCTAATTGAGTGTCAATATGATGCGCATGTGATGTATTGATATGTGGATTCTCTCATTGCTAATTAGATATTGGATTGAATAAATGATGAATGAGATCTAAAATTTATAGTTTTTTTGGAATATAAATAAATAGTTGAGATTAAATCTTGAATCACAAGTCTAATCTAAAATTTATGGAGTTGATGAGAAGAGGTGGCAAGCTTAGGTGAGTTGCAAATTATTTAAACTTTTAATTATAATAATGATTATTAGTCAACTCAAATTGGTTGGTTTGTTAATGTAATTGATTAGTGGACTTGATGAAATTAGGTGGACAGATTAGGTGAGTTGTAAACTATTTACACTTCTAATCAAAATAATGATTATTATTCAACTCAAATTGGTTGATTTTTTAATAGAATTGATTGGTGGAGGTGATAAAATAGGCAACATTAAGATTAGGTGAGTTGCAAATTATTTAAACTCTTAATCAAAATAATGATTATTAGTCAACTCGAATTGGTTCATTTGTTAACATAATTGATTAGTAATGTTTTTTTTTTTTTTTTTTTTGGGATCTTTTGGTTAAGTTTTGCTTCAGATGGTTATTGGGGGCATGCGTGCCCAATTTGATAGACTTCATGTTATTTAATATTTCTAAGACTGATTCGGGCTTGGTTGATATGGATAATGTTGGAAACAACATTATTAGTATAGCTTATGTTTATGGGTATTATGATACTTATGCTATTAACCTTGGGTATGATACTAGCATCCGTAGGAATAGTTTTAGGGGTAGAAAAAACTTTGATCATTTTTTATCAGTACTAGTTCCTTTTTGCTAGCTATTTTATAGTTCGTGTTTGGTTTATGATGTAACTCTATTTGTCTTTCGGTCAGGGCCGTCTCCCTGCTAATCTAATAAAAAACATAATTGATTAGTGATTTTACTAGTTTGAATGAAAGTTAGTAGGAGTTAATTATTTACATTAAATAGTTAAATAAGTGAATGGGTGAGTCAATAGATTGCATGGATGAGTGAAGTGAATAGGCACAATAAAGTGATTACATGAGGGTTGGATGGGCAATTTTATTGAGAGGGATGATTGAGTGAATTGAATAGATTGGGTAGTTAACTAGACGAAGTGGAATTTGAAGACTTGGTTATTTAATAGAGGATTGGTGCATGTTGGATGGATAATATAATAGTTGATTTAAATAATGACTATTATGGGATTTAAATACATAATATTAGATCATTTTACTTATAATTAGAATTGATTAGTTAAATGATTATGAACTAACGATAATGAATAATAAGATGATGATGATGGTGAATATTAATAATGAATAATATGATTAAATAATAATATAAGAAAAAATAATTGTTTTAATGTCTAGATGATTGTTGCTTCAATTTTATTGTAATTATGAACACAACTATTTGTGATCAATTTTGTGTTTTTTAACACATTAATTACTTATGGACATCTAAATCTTCTATTCAACATCATTGTGACCTCTCAAATTAATTTGTACTTTTAATTTATATTTATTTCTTTCAATTATTAATTTTATATTAATTATACACTTTATTGAAATTAGGTAATCAGGATTTTGATTGTGAAAAAAATTGTAAGGTTGGATTTAGTGTTCATTATCTTGAAAGCCTAATAATTGATACAAAATTTGATTGAAGTGCCTTAATTCACATTATGCATACACAATGTTAAAAAGGTTTGAAACTGTAAAGCGGAAAATCGCGATCGAACCCTAGTTGTTCTCCCCTCTTCCAACTCCGAGGAGAGAGAAGGGAGGTTCGCTAGGATTCGATGGTTTTCACTTAGGGGAGAGACTTTACATTCAAAAGAGGGGTTGAAACCCACAAGATCCAATCCCACGAGATGCAAGATTGGATGCTAAATGTGTTTCAAGGGTTAAGACAGCAAGGCTACCCTCTTTTGTAAAGAATGTTGATAGAAGAATTAAGCTAAGCATGCATAGAAAGTGATAAAGATTCGCTTATAAACTGAGATAGGAATACAGTATGAAGCCGCGGACCTGTAATTAGCAGTAAAATGTCGATACGGCGCTGTCCTGCAAATTTGAGCAAAAGTTGTCAGGATAATGGCGCCCGGCGCCACGGTCCTCCGAAAAATCCGCGAAACGAAGGGGGATCTGTTCGTCTCTGCACAAGGATTCCAGATCTTCAATTTCAGCCGCGTACCTGCAACCTACACACAGAAAAGCGAAGACGATTGGGGGGTTAGGGATTAGGGGTTTGCCTTTAGGTCAAACCCCGGTTTTGGAATTAACCAAGAAATGAGCAAGAGCTGTAAATGTAAATGACTATAAAACAAGTACTAATACCTTGTTCTAAGGATGTAGGTATCCTTATGTGCGAAGGTTTAGATGTTGTTGTTTGTTGTAGTAGTATGTTGTATGTAGCATGTAGTAAGTGATCTCCTCTTCAATGGTTGAATCCTTGTCTTGAATGCAACGAGACTTGAAATGATCAATTGCTTGAAGGAATGCTTGAATGCTTGAATGCTTGAGTATAATTTCCACGCTTTTACATATATCCTCTTCATCATGCCAAATGAGAGAGAAAAATGTAGTTTATATACTTGTCATTTAGGGCTGATAGACTGATTTTCCCGACCTTAGGCCGACCAGGAAAGTTAATTTCCAAATTGCAAACAAAAAGACCCGAGACCCCTTAGGAGACCGGGCCCAAAATAGGACCCAGGGACAAGGGCGCTGGGCGCCATGGTCCTGGGGACCAGGGCGCTGGGCGCTCTGGTCCCACCTCCCAGGACAGTAGGGTGCAAGGAGGTTCAGGCCAGGGTGCTTGAAAAATGCAGTTTTCAGTGTCGTGAGCAAGTTTCGGGGTCTCCATTTAGGTTGCGTGTTGCGTCGCCATCGTGAAGACCGAAATGCAGTCGAAATTGCAAGTGTCGCAATTTTAGGATGCTACATTTAGCCCCCACTTTAGCGGGAGTATGTATGCTCATACTTCCGGTAAAGTACAGGGAAACAACATTCAAAGACTTTCACCACGTCAAGGAGGCAAGATACACCAAGCCCCCAGTGGACTAAGGATCTTACGACTTCGATTGACAAAGTAAAAGGGAAGATCACGAGGAAGAACCATGACTGTCAGTAGTAAGGTTCCCTCACTATGAGTCATGCAAGAAAGATACCAAAAATTTTCAAGGCAAGGCTAAATTTACCAAGAAATTTTCAAGTATCTTGAAAAGATATGAACGGGATGTATGCCCCCCTACGTTAAAGCGATCGCACACGCCTCACCAGGGGTGATTGTTTTAACGTAGTGATACATATAAGAAATGAGAAAGGAGCACGTTATCGCAAGGATTTAGTCCCCAAGTGTGAGATAAACCCAAGGATAATAGACACAAAACATAAAGCATGAGGTGACCTCGCTTTCCTCGGGGTCAGTATGCTGTATGATAATTCATGTATATATATCATATGTATGTATGCATAATTGTTCTTCATTCCCCAATCAAGGAAGGTCACCTAGAAGAAGGGAACACATGTGTCTTTTGAGTCAACGTGAGAGAGATCGAGAGATCTCAATACTTTGCATCGTCCTCAAGTAAACAACACTAAGGACAACAAATAGAAGAATGAGAATAACATATAGAAGAAGTAACGAAAGAGAGGAGGAAAGAATCTGCTATGCTAATGAAACTAGTCCAGCACGTCATCTACCCCCCGATCTTGCTGATCAATGTTTCGGGAAGGCAGGGAACATGCTAGAGGAGGAACATCCAACACAGCAGATGGAGCTATCACAAGATCCAAACAAGGACTATGTTCATGTTCCGAGCCACATTGTTCTTGTCTAGGAGCTAGGATAAGTGCTTTAGAAAATTCATTAGATAAATGGTTATCAACATCAACAAGTTCATATTCACTATCAGAAGCAAGAGGAGTAACATTTTCATCATGAATAACATTTTCATCCATATCATCATCAAGATTTATAAAAATAGGATCTTTAACTCGCACCAGATCAAGACCATCATGCATCTTATGTTTAGGAGATTTCGGCTCAATGTCCGGCTGAGGAGAAAATGGAATAATGCTTGTTGAAGGTGTTTTTGGAGATTGCAAAGTTTGAGCTCTAAGACGACGCTTTCGTCGGCGTTCACGTGCAGAACGATTTCGTCTAGTCTTAGTAGGAAGTGGAGAAGATTGAGGAGGAGGAATGTTCTCATCCTTAGCACTTGGGTGTTTAGGTTGTGGTCTCTTAGGCTGGATAATAGGAGAAGAAGAAGGTCTCTTCTCTCTATAAAAAGACGGAGGAGGAACTGCTCCATATAAAGGAGGAATTTTTGGTTTAGGGAGAAGCCCAAGTCCATCATGACGAGGAGGTATAGGTCTACTCTTAGGAAGTTTATTAGGCATAGACATAGTCACATCCATAGGGATGGGTTGGGAATCTTCTTGAGGAAAGACATTAGTTTTATCTTTCAAAGGAAGAACTTCCTTCTCAAGAATGATAGGAATATCAAGTTTAGGTGTTCTAGGTTCACTTAGAGATAGGATCATATCTGTTTTCCACTTTTGATAAGATTTGAAAAGATGATCACTTCGCGGAGGAAGATATTGGAATTGTTTAGGCCAAAAGTAATCAATAGGAACGCTAGAAGTTCTTTCAGCTGGTTTAAAGAGACTATGATTGACAGTAACAACTTCACCATTATGGGGAAATTTCAAACACTTATGAATAGGAGAAGCAATAGCTTTCATGGAAGATAGCCAAGGATAGCCAAGCTTCACACAAAATTGTTCGGCAGATGGAATAATAGCAAAGTTCACATCAAGAGATTTGTTATGGACCTCAATAGGCAATGTAATAGAACCAATTGTAGGAGAAGAAAATGCATCAAATAATTTCACAATCACATCTGTTTTGTCATATATCACTTGATTCAATTGCAAAGTAAAAAGGAATTCTTCAGTAATAACATTAATCATGCACGAAGGATCAATAAGCACTCCACGACAAGGTGTATTCTTAACTTTTGCAACTATGTATAAAGGACCATCAGGTGCCCTAATGGTTTCACTGGAATCAAATGTGATGGAAGGTTCTTTAGGGATTTCTTGCTGCTCTACAAAGTTAATCACATTCGGAGTCATAGACACAAGACCATCAGATGAGAGAGAGGAATCATTAGCCTCAATTGCATTAGAGGTATGAGAAGGCAATGGATCAGTGAAAATCTAAAGATTTTGGTTAGGAGGAGCTACAGATGTGTTGCCTTTATCATTCACTCCAGAAACAGAGACAGTATTGTTATCAATCAAATCTTGAATTTTACCCTTTAAAGAAAAACATTTTTCAGTATCGTGCCCAGGCTGACGGTGAAAGTGACAAAAAGCTTTGTTATCAAAATAAGGTGAAGTAATCTTTGCAGGATCAATTTGTCTTATAGGAGGAAGAGTAAGCACATTTTGTTCCAATAACTTATTCATAATACTATGCAATGATTCATTCAAAGGAGTATACTTTCTTTCTTTCTTGAAAAATTTAGAAATAGGAGGCACACCTGATGCTGCATTCACATTGTTGTTGATGATGTTTTCATTGAATTTGATGGAATCTCTGTTCGGTTTAAACTTTCCACATGGTTGTTGACTGCTATCACCCTTATCACTCGGAGCCATAGGATGTGATTGTTCCATTTGACTCACAGTCAGTTGATAATTGTGAAGAGTTGCACACAACTGTTGGAAAGAAGTAAACTCAGAAAATAGAAGTTTGTCTCGAATATCTTTTTGTAAATTAGAAATAAAGATTCTTTGAATATCATTGTCAGGCACTGGAAAAGAAATTTGAGCATACAAATGCTTATATCTACCAATGAAATCAGTCACTTTTTCTTTAACACCTTGTTTACAATGCATTAAATCAATCAAAGTAACTTTAGGACTTATATTGTTTTGAAATTGTTGAATGAAAGCATTTGCAAGTTGTTCTAAAGAAGTAATAGAATAGGAAGGCAAGGAGCAATACCATTGTAGGGCTTTGTCTCTTAATGTTCTAGTAAATAGTTTTGCAAGCAACCTTTGGTCATAAGCAAAATCGGTACATATTGTTTGAAAAGTCTTAAAATGTGTTAGAGGATCTCCTTTACCATTATAAAGTTCCAAATGCGGGATTTCAACATGTTTAGGAGGGATAGCTCGAACAATGTCAAGAGAAAGTGGGCTCGCAACGTCAAATGCGGGCACACTAAACTTAGATTGATTCATAGAGGCAATTTGTTGCTGTAAAGAAGAGACAGTTTGTGCTAGATTGTTAATGGTCGCTTCAGTCGAAGAATTCATATTGGATGTGTTAGATTGAGATGGAGGTGTTATGTTATTGAAAGAAGGTAAGGAGTAAGGTGGTGGGACTCTATGATAATTAGTCATAGGAGATGATTGGACAGGAGGAATACTACAAGGAGGGATGGAATGGTTAAATGAATTGCCCCCTTGCGTCATGTTCATTTGTGGTGATATAATAGGCACACTCATTGAAGGAATGAATGAAGAAGTCGGATTGAATGAAGGAAGAGGGTTAATTGAAGAAGAAGGGTTGCCCCCATGACTGGTGATCATAGGAGGAATGTCTTGTGTAGAAGTAGCCATTATGTTTGATGTAAAAGTAGGTATGCTAGCAATAGAAGTTGTCAAAGGAATAGAATGATTGACTTGAGTAGGAGGTTGTGTATAACCCAAATTTTCAGCACAACTCTTCATAGGCATCACATTCGAATCCACAATGTGTGCAATACCATGCAAAATATCAATTCCATTCTTATCACTTTGAAGCATACGTTTTAGACCCTCAATTAAAGGAAGAGCTTGACTATCAGGGTATTCTTGAGACATCCATTGTCGAAAATCGTCAAATTGGTTATCCAATTTCGAAAGTTGTTCTATGGAAACCTCATGGAGAGCTTCTTCATCATTAGGAGGATTAGAGGAATTACCCATGTCCTCGTTAAAAAGGCTATTCAAATTAGGTTCCATCTCCTCAGTAGTTAAACCTCGGAAAGACTTAATTCTACGGCTTCGTCTAATGGGAATAGTGTAAGTAGGGCTTATTGTTGTAAAACTCATGCACTAGAAAGAGAGAGAAGATTTTGAATTTAGAGGTAGCAATTTTCAGTAAAATCCACCAATCTTCTGGATTTAAGCTGTTAAATGCAATCACAACAGTCTCCCGAAATTTCGGAAAAAATGTCCGGGACCATGGCGCCCGGAGTGCAACACGGTCCTTGCAACTTTTTTCGAAATTTGCAGGGATGAAAGGTATGATGATTTTAGAGCTAATCTGAAAAAATTGAGTGATTTTACGATCTGCAGATAGGCCAAATTAAAGTTGCAATCTCGAAATTGAACCCTACCAAGATTGTCGAAAAATGCAAAATTTGAATTTTGAAAAAGAGAGGGAAACTAAAATTTTGAATTTTATGATTTTAGAGGGAATGTCAAGAGCAATGCAAATTTTGAAATTTGAAAATTGACTCAATTTCACGCAAAATTCAATTTTGAAAGCGGAAATCAAAGTTGTTGTAATTAAGCACTTAATTTCAAAAGTCACAAATTGCAAGAATTTGAATAAAGCACTGAAATTTTTAATGAATGATAACACACTTTTCAGATTTAGGACAGTAAGAACACAATTTTGACACAAAATTTCAATTTCAATGATTTTTAAATGTTTAGAAGCCTTAATCCAAGCAATCACAAGACCAACTTTGACTGTAATTTTGAAGGTGTTATAATTGATAAAATCAGCCAAAATTCTGAATTTTAGCAGAAAAACACAGTAAGATCTCGCTCCCGAAATTTCAGAAAAAATGTCGGGGACGATGGCGCTCGGCGCCACGGTCCTCACAACTTTTTTCCAAATTTTCAGGGATGAAAGATATTGTGATTTTATTGCGGAATCCAAAGTTGCAACTGATTTGGAGATGTTTTGATCAGTGAAATTGTCGGACAAAGGTTGAATCAAGAGGGTTTCAAAAATTAGGGTTTTGACACTTAACCACTTAATTTTCAGAATTAAAGCACAAATATGAATTGAAAATTTGTAATAGAAGGGCAGATCTGAAACAGGCATTAACATTTAGACATTTCGCAAATTCAATTACTAAAAAGAAGATTTAGGGTTTTTATGCAATCACCTCTAAAATTTTACAAAAGATCAAACATGGAAATATAATCAATTTTTTCAGATCTAAGCATGAAAAATTAGAAAGGATGTTCACGTCGGGTTCACCAAAATGTAAAGCGGAAAATCGCGATCGAACCCTAGTTGTTCTCCCCTCTTCCAACTCCGAGGAGAGAGAAGGGAGGTTCGCTAGGATTCGATGGTTTTCACTTAGGGGAGAGACTTTACATTCAAAAGAGGGGTTGAAACCCACAAGATCCAATCCCACGCGATGCAAGATTGGATGCTAAATGTGTTTCAAGGGTTAAGACAACAAGGCTACCCTCTTTTGTAAAGAATGTTGATAGAAGAATTAAGCTAAGCATGCATAGAAAGTGATAAAGATTCGCTTATAAACTGAGATAGGAATACAGTATGAAGCTGCGGACCTGTAATTAGCAGTAAAATGTCGATACGGCGCTGTCCTGCAAATTTGAGCAAAAGTTGTCAGGATGATGGCGCCCGGCGCCACGGTCCTCCGAAAAATCCGCGAAACGAAGGGGGATCTGTTCGTCTCTGCACAAGGATTCCAGATCTTCAATTTCAGCCGCATACCTGCAACCTACACACAGAAAAGCGAAGACGATTGGGGGGTTAGGGATTAGGGGTTTGCCTTTAGGTCAAACCCCGGTTTTGGAATTAACCAAGAAATGAGCAAGAGCTGTAAATGTAAATGACTATAAAACAAGTACTAATACCTTGTTCTAAGGATGTAGGTATCCTTATGTGCGAAGGTTTAGATGTTGTTGTTTGTTGTAGTAGTATGTTGTATGTAGCATGTAGTAAGTGATCTCCTCTTCAATGGTTGAATCCTTGTCTTGAATGCAACGAGACTTGAAATGATCAATTGCTTGAAGGAATGCTTGAATGCTTGAAAGCTTGAGTATAATTTCCACGCTTTTACATATATCCTCTTCATCATGCCAAATGAGAGAGAAAAATGTAGTTTATATACTTGTCATTTAGGGCTGATAGACTGATTTTCCCGACCTTAGGCCGACCAGGAAATTTAATTTCCAAATTGCAAACAAAAAGACCCGAGACCCCTTAGGAGACCGGGCCCAAAATAGGACCCAGGGACCAGGGCGCTGGGCGCCATGGTCTTGGGGACCAGGGCGCTGGGCGCCCTGGTCCTGAAGGACCAGGGCGCTGGGCGCTCTGGTCCCACCTCCCGGGACAGCAGGGTGCAAGGAGGTTCAAGCCAGGGTGCTTGAAAAATGCAGTTTTCAGTGTCGTGAGCAAGTTTCGGGGTCTCCATTCAGGTTGCGTGTTGCGTCGCCATCGTGAAGACCGAAATGCAATCGAAATTGCAAGTGTTGCAATTTTAGGACGCTACAGAAACCATTTTGTTGGAATTTGGCATAACTGATACAGATGAGGTGATGCAGTTGAAGATGG
Organism: Cryptomeria japonica; assembly: GCF_030272615.1. Classification (NCBI taxonomy): domain Eukaryota; kingdom Viridiplantae; phylum Streptophyta; class Pinopsida; order Cupressales; family Cupressaceae; genus Cryptomeria; species Cryptomeria japonica. Next base: position 237,566,846 of record NC_081415.1, read on the forward strand.
ATGACTGCACCAATAAAGGATAGAAGTCGATTTGTGATGAAGAGATTGAGATTTTGTGATTAGATGACTTGATCAGTTATTTGTGTTGTCATTGATGGAAAATGATGATTACTGATGTTCCTGGTGTTTTTTTTGTCATATAAGTGATTTGGTTTACTGGAAGACAGGGTTTACCAATAGAGAACTGAATTCTGTGAAATAGGAACTTATCGGTAAAGAGAAGATGGTTTGGTTGAATCAGACGATCGACGATGATTGGTGATTTGCGGTTTAGATTGTGATTTTGTATCATGGAAAGGAGTACTGAACAGAACCAAAACTTGTGAGGATTACCGAAAGGCATGTTTCAAATTTTTGATGAAGTTTTGGTAAGGTTGTAGTAGTGTTTAAGAATAGTGAAGATATCATCAAACCAATAATGATTTTTTTTATGACAGTGATCAATGACAAGTCTACATGAAGTTGGTAACATGGCACAACCTGCATGAAAAGATTTGATTGCTATTTTGGTGCGATTCAAGGAAGAATTTATTGGGAATCAACAAAACGCTTAGTAGAGTGTTTTAAGGTTTTGACTTTGGTACAGATCAGATTTTTGTGATGGGTTACCATCAACCAATGATTGATATTGCATTGTAATTTGGTGTAATAATCTGTATATTGATCTGAGATGATCTCTTATGATTTGTATTGTTAATTCATAATTTAATTAAGGTTTAGTGGCCGACCTAGTTGAGATGGCTATTTAGGATGACACAATTGATGTTTATGATGTTGGTGGTCCTAGAGAGTGTGTTGAGCCATCCAAGTGTAGTGTGAGATCTTCCTAAGAGTTGCAGAGTGTTGTGCATAACTAGATCTGATCAAGCAAGCAGAGAAGTGCAAGTAACAAATCATTTTCTTATTGTTGTTCCCTAATAGTTGCAGCAGGTTAAATCCCTTAACTGGGTAGGTCCTAACAGGCCTTAAACATTTAAGTCCCCTAATAGGGAAGCTCTCAAGAGAGTGTTGAATCCTCTCACGAGGTTGATCCTAATAGATCATCAAGCTCCTAACCGGGCTGCTAGGCAAATCCCTTAACTAAGTGACTCCTAACAGGGTCTTCTCCTAATAGGGCGTACTTCAAAAGAGTACAAATATTTGTGGGTGTCAACTCCCACCGTGGTTTTTCCCTATTTGGGTTTCTATGTCAAAAACTTATGGTCTTCATGTTTGAAATGTTTTTCATGTGATGTTCTTGTTTATGTTTCATTTCATGCATTATTTTCGAGACACCGGTTATGATGTTTTATCAGAGGTTTATCAAAGGTTACCGGTACTGATAAGAAGTTGTTAGAGAAATTATTTGATCTGATTGATAAGGGTAATGAGTCGGTAAATGATCAAATCTATATGATTTCTTAAGTGGTGAAAGAATTGATTGATGTGGTAAATGATTTGATTAATGCATTAAGAAAATATGATAAAGAGGTTGTCCTAGATCTGATAAAACAAGTTGAGACATTTTGATAGATCATTTCAGATCTGATATAAGTTTGTTTTTGGGTTTAAAGTTTCAATTGGTTTTAATACCGATTCACCCCCCCTCTCAGTATTAATCGGATCCTCATAGGATTAACACATTTTTATTAACTCCATTTTATGTTGTTAGTATGATTGAAAATGGTTTTCTAATCTCAAAACTTATTTTTTCTAAAATTTCAAACCATTATAGTTTTGCAAATAGATTTTTCCTTCTTTCTGATTTTATGTATAGGTAAATTTTTTTCCTTCCTCACTCTTATTGTTGGATATGTGTGTAAACATGTTTTTTTTTACAAGCTATTTTTAGAAGAGACCCAACAAACACCATGAAACCACAATTCAATGACATAGGTGTGCATGTCACAAGATAGAGTTTTAGTGTATAATTTTTTTTGGCCAGATTCAACTGTATTGCCAAGTGTGAACTTTCCTAAATTAAAACAACCTACCCACTTAGGGTATTTACTTAGTATATAACATCAAGGCTAAGAAGGGCTTGGTGTAGTTACTAACATTCCTAGTTAGCTTTAATTTCATTGACTGAATCCTCATCATCCATGAAAAATTATTAAGATGAAATTGATTTTTGTAGAGTCATTTTCATCTCTTTCCAATCATCTATCTTGACTATCTTTTTAAATTTCGTATCTTTATCTTTATTGTGTCACTAGAGTTTTGCATTGTCGAACAAGAAAGTAGTATTTCTCACTTAGGTCGCCTCTGAATAGCCCACTATACTACCGAGGTATTTACTCAAGATCCCAAAAGTAATTATCTAAAACTTGATCGTCTTGATGACCATTATGGGGTTTTGGTGGTTTCATCTTGTCAAATTTCACCATGACTTGATGAGACATGCATGTTTTGAAGAACCTAACCTCATTCTCCAAGACCTTACTTTATTTAATTCTTTGACCTAGTTTCATGAGGCAGTCCTTAACCTTATTCACTAATATTTTGAAACTCTATTCTTTAAGATATGTTTGCACCCCATCATCCAAGTCCATAATAAGCTATCGAGTCATTGGTATGTCTAAATCTTGTCGTTGCCCAATGTATGCTCCTCCAATAGCTAATTAAGCTGAGTAATATATAATGATTCACCTAAGTTAAGCAATGCACTAATATTGCAAACCACTAACTACCATAAGCATAGCTTAGGGTATAAAGCTCTATTATGATATCAAATATCATGTAGTCACTCTTTACCCATGTGACACAACCTTACCTTACTCGACTCATCAGATGGACTGATCATTTCAATCAAGATGGACTATGATTCAATAGATCATCAAGCTATTTACAAGCACACTAAGAGTAATGCTACAAAATACCAATATGAATTAAATTGTTTAAACCATAATTTGAGCTAATTTATATGTAGGTATAAATGTTGGAAACACAACCAAATAATCGATCTTATAATTAACATGCAAGGTTAATATAGATTTTCTTGTATTATTTTTGTTAAAGGCATTGAAGTATTACAATATGAAACAATCTTTCATAGTATACTTCTCAACTTTCCTTTCACTCAACAAGATGATTTATTTATCGATTTCATATAGGTGGCTTAAATATTTCTCTAACGGATGCGACTTAAAAAATAAATAGGCCTTTCCTTTGCCTTGAATAATGGATGCAACTTTTGAATCGTAACACCAACATAAAACATGACGAGAAACGAGATATTTAAAGATTATGTATAAGAAATGTGTGTGTGTGTGTATTCCCAGTTGGTTTGGTACAACTGGGCTGACAAGTTTTACACCGATGTGTATATATATATATATATAAACATTTTTTTTATATTTGTAATTTTAATTGTAATTTATAATAGAAATTAAAAAATATAAAAAATAAAAAAAAATTTTAAAATCAATTCTAAAAAATTATTTAAATTTATTTTTAATTTTAAAAATAATTTATATTATAATTTATTCAATTATATGTTGTATAATTTTTAGGAATATATTTTATAATTTTTAAAAATATGATATTAATCTAAATTAAAATTTCATACACAATTTTAAATAAATTAATATCTAAAAACCATTTGAAAATGGAAATTTAAGTTCAAATCGTGAAAGTAGGGAAAAGCCTAGAAATAATACATTGAATAAATGAATGCTATTCTTAACTACAGAGGGAACTGTATGCATGCGTAAAAAATTAGTTAGCCATAATGGTAAATGCTAGAAGTCAACCAGAAAAAGCTTTTAAAAAGTATGATATTTTTCATTCCGAAGTGTCTATCCAGCCATCAGAAATGAAAATCTATTTATTTTTTTTTTTTCAGAACCAAATAACCATTAACAGCATCAGAAATGAAATGCATAATATTTTAAAACTATCCATTGGTATCCACTTAGCCCTTACAAGGACGTAATACAAAAGAATGCAGTACAACACCTCTGCTTTATCCACCCTAAACTATTTACATCACAGGAAGCACGTGGGCAATTTTTACATGTTGTGTCTAGATTGCATAACCAAATTCCTAATCATTCTATAGGATCCTTTCTCCTGTTTTATGATCCATTAATGCCTAGAACACTCTATAAAGCATACTGATTAATGTGGGCTGATTGAAAGTAGAAACATTTGGAATAAGAACTACCGGTAGATTTATGTGGTTGTTAAGGGCTCAGAAATGGAAGGCTGGAAGAACTACTTGTTGTTATCCATGGGAATTGGATCCAAAAGGCCATTTGATGAACTCAAATCCAGGCCATTCAGTACCCCAGCCCATTGCATTGCCATATTCAAATACTGCATCTTGAGGGTTAATTCATCTGCATGGGTTTTAAGCACAATATTCTCCTCATGCAGCTTCTTGTAATTCCGAGAAATAAAATTGAAGTCTGTGAGGCTTCTATTGTTTTCTTCCCTGAGAGGAAATGCCTCTTTTCTCAGTTCATCCAAATGTTGTTGTTTCCTCAATCTGGACCTCCTTGCATATTCTCTATTGGAAATCATTCTTTTCTGCTTCCTCTCATCAATGATTTGATGTGGGTCTTCCTCAGAGCCTGAGTTTACCTGTTGCACCATAGGCCCACCAGAAGAAATTGTGGAATTTGTGCATGCACTCATGCCCATATTTGAATTGGGCAAAATTGCATTTGATGGAGGAGCCATTTAGCTAATATTATCACCTTCCTTCCATGTCTTGGTCTTCAGCTGATGTGGCTGGACATAGTCTTCAATTTCAGCTTCCTGAAAAAATCTCTTTGGAGATGAAAGCTGGACATTAACAAAGATGTATTCAAAAATGAAAATCTTACCAAGGAGGGACTTAGTTTTTTTTAAGTTTTCTTATAAGATTTTCATTTCTCATGGCTAGATAGACAATAGTTTGAAATTTTGACTGGACGGAAGAGAAATGGTCGTTCTGAAACGAGAAAACCATTTGTTGAAATGCTAAACAACATCTTCATGTTACGTTTCTATAGCAGGATCTATCAAGAGGTTAAGTCTTAATTTGTTTGTAATTTGTACAATAAATTCTCATTGATACGAAACATGATGACAAAGTAAACAAAATTTCTAAACAATGACTAAAGTGCTTTTCGTCCATTTTTTCAAAGTTGTAAAACCCTAAAACTAATTTGTATGAATTCCATTTCCTGGTGAGTTGTGCTCCCTTTAGTGTTCTCTATTAAGGTGAGACATCAAAGGTCTCCATTGAAAAAGTGTGTATGTTCTTATGATGTTGGAAAAAGCTGAATGATGGAGATATCGAGAGGAAATCTTTTCTTCCCTCCGAGGAGAGATGAAAGTTTCAGTTCGGATTTCTTTTCAAACACATTTTCCACATTACATTGGAAGAGGGAAGAAAATACACTAGATTCAACCTCTAGAGAAAGAGATTCAATTTTGAGTGATGGTAAGTGAATCCCCTCTTTTGAGATTGAGATTTGAATTGATTGAATTGTGTAATTATGATCAAGTGTAAAAGTAACAAAGAACCGATTATAAATCAAGATAGAAGCATAGGATGAAGTTGTGCACCTGGATCTAGCAATAATCTGTCGAAATGAAGTCACCCTGCGAATTTGGGAAAAAGTTGCTCGGACCGTGGCGGGAATGTACATGGTCCTCCAAAAAATCCGCGAAACGAAAAGGGTTTTTCCGCCTCTGCAAATGGAGTCCAAATTTGAAAGTACAGCTGCGCACCTACAACCTACACACAGAAAAGAGAGGAAAAGGTGTTGAGATTGGGGGTTTGTCTTCAAGTCAAACCCCAGTTTTGGAATTAACCAAATGATGAATGCAAGTACTTGCAAGTAAATGTAAATGAAAGACTGAAATGTAAGTCACCTCAAGGGAGGTTGTGGATAGAATGTAGATAGATTTGTTTGTGTGGAATTGAATGTTGGAATGGATCTCCTCTTCAATGGTTGAATCCTTGACTTGAATGCAACACCTAGCCTTGAAAGGAGACTTGAGAATGCTCAATGCTGGAAAGGATTGCTTGAATGCTTGATCTCATGTAAACTTCCTACTCATCCAACTTATGCAAATGAGAGGACGAATGTGACCTATATATTTGTCAAATAGGGTTAATTGTTTGATTTTCCGTCGTAGGTTGACACTGGGGCAGTTTGCCGCTCAATGTGCAACCTCCAAATCATAATTGAAAAGGGTCCTGCCCCAAAATGGGGTAGGGGACAGGGATGCCAGTGCCACGCCCTTGTCTTGCCTTTTTTTCCAGGACAAGATGCAGGTTAGGCTCTGGTCTTCGATCTGGATTAGGAATTCGAATCGCGTGTGTGAGGACCCTAATATGGTGGCAAATTGCAAGGGTTGCAATTTCATGACACTATATTTAGCCCCCACTTTAGTAGGAGTATAAGAGTACACCAATTCTGCTGGCAAAGTACAAGGAAATAAGATTGAAAGACTTCTACCACATCAAGGAGGCAAGATGCACTAAGCCCCCAGTGGACTTAGGATCTTACGAAATCGATTGACGAAGTAAAAGGGAAGATCAAGAAGGGAAAAATTTGACTACAAGTAGCAAGGTTCCCCTCACTATGAGTCACGAAAAAGATACCAAAATTATGAAGCAAAGCCAAGTTCACTAGATAATTCTAAGTATAGAAAAGGAAAATATGAGTAGAGTGTATGCCTCCATGTTAAAGCGATTACACGTGCCTTATCAAGAGCAATTGCTTTAAGGTAGGATACACCCAAGAGAGAGAGAAGAGAGGGAGCACGTTATCACAAGGATTTAGCCCCCAAGTGTGGAATAAACCCAAGGATAATGAACACAAAACATGAAGCACAAGGTAGTTTTTCTTTCCTCGGGGTTAGTATGCTATATGATAACTCATGTACATATCATATATGTGTATATGCGCATATAATAATCGTCATTCCCCAAAGAAAGGACACTACCTTTGAAGAAAGGGAAGTGAGGATGTCTTTCGAGTCAACATGAAAGAGACCAAGATAGATCTCAATGCTTTGCATCATCCTCAAGTAGACATTGAGGAAAAATATAAGAACAGGGATACACATAGAAGAATGGTCACAAAAGAGAAAGAAAAGAGAGAGAGAGAAGATCTACAATGCTAATATTTCTAATCTAGCATGATGTTCGCCTCCCTATCTTGCTGATTACTATTTCGGGAAGGCGAGCAACATGCTAGAGGAGCGACATCGAGCAGAGCATATGGAGCTATCACAAGATCCAAATAAGGACTATGCTCATGTTTTAAGTCACTTTGTTCGATTCTAGGAGCTAGGATTAGAGTTTGTGAAAATTTAGTTGATAAATGCTTGTCCACATACATATTCATACTCACTATCAGAAGAATTAGGAGTTGTATTACCATCATGAATAATACTTTCACTCATTTCTTCATCAAAGTTTAGAGAAAGAGGAGCAAGAATACGAATAGGAGTAAAACCATCACATGTTTTATGAAACTTATGATTTGGAGATGTAGGTTCAACATCTTGCTTAGGAGAAAAGGGAATCATGTCAACTGTTGGAGTCTTCGGAGATTGAGTATTTTGGGGGACAAATTCACAAACTTGAACACATCATCTTCGTTGGCGTTCTCTCGCACAATGATTTCGTCGAGTCTTAGTGGAAGAATGAGAAGGAGGAGGAACACTTGAAAAAGTAGGAATGTTTCTCTCCTTGATAGTTTAAGGTTTAGGTTGAGGTCTTTTAGGTTGAACAAGAGGATAAGTGGGCCTCTTCTCTTCATAGGAGGAAGGAGGTGGAACTGCGCCATATAAAGGAGGAATGTTAGGTGTAGGAAGAAGACCAGGTCCATCATGAGGAGGAGGTATAGGTCTAACCTTAGGAGGAATAGTGTTGTTCTTCTTAGGAGAACGCATAGGAATAGATTGAAGATCTTCCTTAGGAAAGAGATTGGTTCTATCCATGAGGGGAAGAACTTCATCTTCAAGTATGATAGGAATGTCAATTGTTGGGGATCTAGGTTGAATTAAGGATAGGATCATATCTTTCTTTCATTTTTGATAAGATTGAAAAAGAGCATCACTCCTTGATGGAAGAGATTGAAATTTCTTAGGCCAAAAGAGATCAATAGGAACACTAGGGCTTCTTTCGGATGGAAGAAATAAGATATGTTTCACGGTTATGATTTCCCCATTGTGAGGAAATTTAAAACACCTATGGATAAGATAAGAAATAGACTTCATGGAAGATAGCCAAGGATATGCCAACTTCACACGGAATTGCTTGAAAGAGGGTATGATAACAAATTAAACATCCATGGAATTAGTATGAACTTCAACAGGAAGGGTGATAGAGCTAATGGTAGGATAAGAGAATCCATCAAATAACTTCACCACTACATTAGAGGCATCATATATTGGTTTATGCAATCGTAAAGTAAAAAGATACTCCTCAGTGATGATGTTAACCATGCAAGAGGGATCAACAAGAGCGCCATGACAAGGGATATCCTTAACCTTCACAACTATGTATAAAGGGCCATCAGGTGCTCTAATGGTCTCGCTAGGATCAAATGTAATACAAGGATCCTTAGGTGTATCTTGTTTTTCTACCATATTTACCAAGTTCGGAGCCATAGAAGTGAATTCCTCAGAGGAGAAAGAAGTATACTCAGTCTCAATCACGTTAGAGGTATGAGAAGGAAAAGGATCAGTAAAATTTTTAAGATTTTTATTAGGAGGAGCTATTGATTTATTTCCCTTATCATTCACACCTGCCACAGATATAGTATTGTTATCAATTAGATCTTGAATCTTATTTTTCAATGCAAAATATTTCTCAATATCATGACCATGTTGACGATGAAATTGGCAAAAGAAATTGTTATCAAAATAAGGGGATGCAAGTTTAGAAAGATCAAATTGTTTTATAGGAGGAAGTTTGATAACATTTCTTAGCAACAATTGAGACATAATACTATGTAAAGATTCATTCAAAGGAGTAAATTGTCTTTCTCTTTTGAAAAATATAGAAATAGAAGGAACACCTATTGTATAATTCACATTGTTGTTGTTGATTGTATCATTGAACTTGATGAAGATTTTTGTTGGTTTGAACTTCACAAACGATTGTTGAACACTCTCCCCTTTATCACTTGGAGCCATAGGAGTAGATTTCTCCATTTGACTCACAACCAGTTGATAATTGTGGAGTGTTGCATACAACCACGGAAAGGAAGCAAACTCAGACAAAAGAAGCTTTTCCTTGATATCTTTTTGCAAATTAGAAATGAAAATTCATTGAATATCATTGTCAGGTACAAGAAAAGAAATTTGAGCACACAAATGCTTATATCTACCAATGAAATCAGTCACTTTTTTTGTAATGCCTTGTTTACAATGCATTAAATCAGATAAAGTGATTTTAGGACCAATGTTATTTTGAAATTGTTGGATGAAAGCATTTGTTAGTTTTTGAAAAAAAGTGATGGAATAAGAAGGCAAAGAGCAATACCATTGTAAATCTTTATCTCTTAATGTTCTTGTAAATAGTTTTGCAAGCAATCGTTGATCATAAGCAAAATTAGTACACAAGGTTTGAAATGTTTGAACATGTGTGAGAGGGTCACCCTTTCCATTATAGAGTTCCAATTGAGGGACCTCCACATGCTTAGGTGACATGACTTTGACAATATCAAGAGAAAGTGGGCTTGCAACATCAAAGGTGGGCACACTAAACTTGGATTGACTCATAGAAGCAATTTGTTGTTATAAGGAAGACACGGTTTGAGCAAGATTGTTAATGGTTGCTTCGGTAGAAGAATTGATGTTAGACATGGTTGATTGAGAAGGTGGTGTGATGTTATTGAAGGAAGGCATGGATTGAGAATAAGGTGGTGGGACATTATGATAAGTAGGCATAGGTGATGATTGTGTAGGAAACTAGACACTAAAAGGAGGAATAAAATTGTTGGATGAATTGCCCCCTTGTGTCACATTGATTGGTTGGGGGATAATAGGAATACTTATGGAGGACAAAGGTAAAGATGGAGGATTAAATGAAGAAGTGGGATTACCCCCATGACCAATGGTTGTAGGAATGACATTTTGAGTTGATGTATCCATGATGTTTGAAGTGAAAGTAGGAATACTAGCCATTGAAGTGGTAAAAGGAATAGAAGAATTGATTGGATTTGAAGGTTGTGAATAACCTAAGTTCTTAGCACAAATCGTGATAGGAATGACATTAGAATCAACAATATGAGAAATGCCACACAATATATCAATTCCATTCTTATCACTTTGAATCATGCATTTAAGGCCTTCAATGAATGGAAGAGCTTCACTATTAGGGTACTCTTGGGATATCCATTGTTGAAACTTATCAAATTGATTGTCCAATTTTGAAAGTCGATCGATGGAAACTCTAGTCAAAGCTTCTTCTTCATCATGGGATTCATCAATTGGATAGATAGGGACCTAATTAGGATGGGGAAAATTGGCATTATCTTCATTAAAGAAGTCACCCAAATTATGTTTCATCTCCTCAGTAATTAAACCTTGGGAGGCCTTAATTCTAATGCTTCATCTAACGGGGATAGTGTAGGTAGGACTAATAGTGGTGAAACTCATGCATTGGAAGGAAAATTGAAATTTTGAATTTGGAACAAAGCTTACAAATTGATTAATGCAAAATTTAAGAAAACAATGATTAAACAGTTTGAACTTTGTTGGAAGAAGAAAATGACACAATTTCCAAAATAATAAATCAAAGGAAATTGGAATTTTAAAATTAGGGCCAAGGGGATACCACTTAATTTTAGAATCAAAATTTTTAAAATCAGGGCAGATTAGCATTAACCTCTTAATTTTTTTATTTTTTTTTGAAATTTCAAATGTTGAAATTTGAAGGTATTTTCAATGCTAGAGGGATCAAAAATCAACAAAATTAGCCAATCTTCTAGATTTAGGCTATTGAATACAGTCATAACAGTCTCTTGAAATTTTGGGAAAAAAGCTGAGGACCGTGGCGGGAACGCACACAGTTCGACCAAATTTTTTTGAAACTTTCAGGGTTGAATATTACAATGAAATTAAAGCTAACCCCGAAAAATTGGCAAATTCTACGATTTTGAGATAGGCAAAAATAAGGTTCAAATGTGAAGATAGGACCCTATTAGGGTTTTGAAGAAAAAGAGGAATTGAATTGCAAATTTGAAAAGGGTCACACCTAATGGATAGGGACACCTTGGAGAATGTTTTAGAAATTTGAATTTGAATGAAATTGATTGTAATTTGTACAAAATCCAATTAAATTTGAAAATTAGGGTTTGAGGACCTAACCACTTAATTTTTGAAATTTTGAATTTTGAAAAAGGAGGAAAATTGAAAATTTGAATTGTAGAACAAAAGATAAGTCTGAAAATAGTCACAAATCTGAAAATTAAATGGAAATTCAATTTTTGCAGAATTTCAAGATGATTTTTAAAAATTAGGGTCTTGATAATTAACCTCTTAATTTACTGAATTTGATTTGCAAATTGAACAAAGGTATGAAGAAATTGAATTTGACAAACAAAGCAATTTTTAGATCTAAGACAATAACAAGCAATTTTTGCAAAACACAAGTTCAATTTCAATTTCAAAAACTAGGGTTTTGAATGAATTAGCCACTAAGTTTGCAGAAAAATTAAACTTGTAAATGAAAAATATGCAATGATTGTCAGAATAAAGCATGTAAGACGTCGGGTTCACCAAAATGTGATGTTGGAAAAAGGTGAATGATGGAGATATCGAGAGGAAAGCTTTTCTTCCCTCCGAGGAGAGATGAAAGTTTCACTTTAGATTTCTCTTCAAACACATTTTCCACATTACATTGGAAGAGGGAGGAAAATACGATAGATTCAACCTCTAGAGAAAGAGATTGAATTTTGAGTGATGGTAAGTGAATCCCCTATTTTGAGATTGAGATTTGAATTGATTGAATTGTGTACTTATGATCAAGTGTAAAAGTGACAAAGATTTGATTATAACTCAAGATAGAAGTATAGGATGAAGTTGTGCACCTGGATCAGGCAATAAATCGTCGAAATGAAGCCACCCTGCGAATTTGGGAAAAAGTTGCTCAGACCATGGCAGGAATGTACATGGTCCTCCAAAAAATCCACGAAATGAAAAGGGTTTTTCCGCTTCTGCAAATGGAGTCCAAATCTAAAAGTACAGCTGCACACCTACAACCTACACACAAAAAAGAGAGGAAAAGGGGTTGGGATTGGGGGTTTACCTTCAGGTCAAACCCCAGTTTTGGAATTAACCAAATGATGAAAGAAAGTACTTGCAAGTAAATGTAAATGAAAGACTGAAATGTAAGTCACCTCAAGGGAGGTTGTGGATAGAATGTAGATAGATTTTCTTGTGTGGAATTGAATGTTGGAATGAATCTCCTCTTCAATGGTTGAATCCTTGACTTGAATGCAACACCTAGCCTTGAAAGGAGACTTGAGAATTCTCAATGCTGGAAAGGAATGCTTGAATGCTCTTGAATGTTTGATCTCATGTAAAATCCCCACTCATCCAATTTATGCAAATGAGAGGACGAATGCAACTTATATACTTGTCAATTGGGGCTAATTGACTGATTTTCCATCGTAGGCTGACATTGGGGGAGTTTCCCGCTTAATGTGCAACCTCCAAAGCATAATTGAAAAGAGTCCTGCCCCAAAATGGGGCCCGAGATAGGGGCCTGTCCTACCCTTTTTTCTAGGACAAGATGTAGGTTAGGCAGTGTGGAGGGTAAGAAAGATGCAGTTTCTAGGTATCGAGCAAGTCTTCGGTCTAGGATCTGGCTTAGGGATTCGAATCATGTGCGTGAGGACCCTAATGTGGTCACAAATTGCAAGGCTCACAATTTCATGACACTACAGTTCTATTTTTAAATTTCCATAGGACTCAGACGAAAATCATTGATAAAACCATTCAAAAACAACAGTATAAAACACAAATGAATTATTTCAACCCTTTTAAAAAAGCCCAAAATAGATTTATTTTTTTAGTTTATAAAGTTTCAAAAATCATTAAACCACCAATTTTTCACAATCACAACAACAAAAATCCTTCAACTCCTTCCAATTGCAAGAATCACAAAGTCAAAGCTCCAATTGCAGCGATTTGGTTTGGAAGTTATGTTGGAGACAAAGTACTGATGAGATTCCACTTGTCTTCTTTTCCTGCTTCTCCTGGTATTGAAGGCTCAAATAGATAAAAGGTTGTATCAGCTTCCCTAAAGTTTCCAGCAATTAGTATTTGTTGATTCCACACTGTGGCTGCTATGAGGCTTAATGGAACACGCGTTCCTGCTAAGCGGAATTGGTTTTCCAAATAATCCCACTCTATAATTTTCCGACAAGAATCATAGTAAATACGCTTGAATGCAACAAAATAAGGGTACATACTTGCATTATATAACTTCTAATGACCCTCCATTGTTGTGTGTTGGGTTCATAAGCTTGTATATGCCCCTCTACATACATTGCACTCATCACATATGACTTGTTATCAGTAAACACAATGTGACATTCATATTTCCCCCAAATCATGGGAGGAAGATACTCCCATTTCTCTTCCTCTACATTGTAAACCGCCATTGTATGCAATTTCTCCTCATCATTTTTCCATCCTCCAGCAATATAAATAAATCCTTTTGCCGCATCCAGTGAACAATATAATTGATATCTGCAATCGGGAAGGTCGGTGCCTCACTTCCATCTCCCTAAAACAAATAGAAAGGGGAATATCAAAATAAAAATAGTTTAAACAAATACTGAATACAATATGCTTATTGACTGAGAAAAGCAAGAAGTGGGGGAATACCAGAAGAAAAATTGTATATGACAAGTGCTTTACGAATTGTGGACTTTGTGGACTCTCGCGAGAAGGCAACAAGTCCCATGATGAACAATTTGTTGTTGAAGGGAACATAGTAAGAACAAAATGATAAATATGTAAATTGAGGGAGAAAAGGCAACATGATTTCAATTGAGTTTTGGAGAGAGTCGTAAAGCTTTAGTCTGAAACTTATACGATTTCCTGTTTCGTTTGTGCAGGGTATTATGATCAATTCCTAACACATGCCAAACTTCTTTCTGTCTTGATAAAAGAGTGAGTTGCATACAATGTTTTTCCAAGTTTTGCAAATAAGAGCCATCTTGTAGTGTGAAGTGCATGGCACCCTCATCAAACATTCTCTCCCAATCTCATATGGAATGTTAACACTTGGAAAAATCTCCATGGCCATTTCATTATTAGTTTTGTTCATTTAATTTTGTTTTGTGTTTTTAATTAAAAACGCAAAACAAGAGTAGAGAGTGAAAAAATGCCTCACCCATGGATTAGAGCACAAACACCCCCAACACCAGACCAAAAACCCACCCAGAAGTATGAAAAAATAAAAGAATCCTTACATAGCAAGAAATGAGACCAAAAGGTCACTCAGTGTAGACAGAAGACAAGAGAAAAACAACTCCAAACCTGTAGAAAAAGGGACCAGTACAGAGGTTCCTCAAACTCACAACGTAGATAAAAATCCCCACACTGACTAAACAAGAAGAAAGGTGTGGCTAGGGTTTGGTATATTTTGCCTTCTACTATTATATTGTTATAATTGAATTCTATTATTTTATTTTATTTTTATCGATAAAAGGCCGAAGCCAAAGAATTTTATTAATTAAAATAGTTACAATTACACCTCCATTCAGTGTGGGCACCAGTAGGAAAGAAAACCTCCAGTCTAGCCCAGATCCTTTAAGGATCAGAAGAAAAAATTAAATTTAAGTTACAATAATGGGGATGATAATGGATCCCTATCCAGAATAGTGTAAGTTACAATAATGGGGATGAATTGGTTCCCTATCCAGATAGTATTGAAGAGGGCTTGAGAGAATCCCTTTTGTAAATTAGAGTAGCAACCTTCCGATCTCTTGGGTGACCCTTCTTTATGTAAGAGACATCTGTGTCTTTACCTGAAAGAAAAGGGTGAGGCAGGTCGGCCCTACCCCCTAACCTGTACATATACTCTAGATATTTCTTACCAAAATGTTAGAAAAAGAAAAATGAACAGAGATCAACTTCTAATTCACAATTGATCATACCTGCAGGATGGTCACCCTATTAACATAAAAAACATAAAAACTCAAGATATTAGCCCCACAAAATTTCCAAAAAACATAATGAATGGTCATTGCTCAAGACCCATCGTCGTAGATTAATGGATAAGCTAACTATACAGTCAAGAAGGAAACTCCCATAAAAGTTCTACATAGATAGCGTAGTGGGCTACCATCCATCATAGGTTTTAGTTCAAATAGAGATCCCTCCATGCCCTAATAGTAAGTCATGGGAAAGCTTAATTTGTTGAAACGAAGGCACCCTGCGAATTTGGGAAAAAGTTGCTCGGACTGTGGCGGGAATGTACACAGTCCTCCGAAAAATCCATGAAATGAAGAGGGTTTTTCCGCTTCTGCAAATGGAGTCCAAATCTAAAAGTACAACTGCACACCTACAACCTACACACAAAAAAGAGAGGAAAAGGGGTTGGGATTGGCGGTTTACCTTCAGGTCAAACCCCAGTTTTAGAATTAACCAAATGACTAAAGAAAGTACTTGCAAGTAAATGTAAATGAAAGACTGAAATGTAAGTCACCTCAAGGGAGGTTGTGGATAGAATGTAGATATATTTTCTTGTGTGGACTTGAATGTTGGAATGAATCTCCTCTTCAATGGTTGAATCCTTGACTTGAATGCAACACCTAGCCTTGAAAGGAGACTTGAGAATTCTCAATGCTGGAAAGGAATGCTTGAATGCTCTTGAATGTTTGATCTCATGTAAACTTCCCACTCATCCAATTTTAGCAAATGAGAGGATGAATGGGACTTATATACCTGTCAATTCGGGCTAATTGACTGATTTTCCATCGTAGGCCGACACTAGGGGAGTTTCCCACTTAATGTGCAACCTCCAAAGCATAATTGAAAAGAGTCCTGCCCCAAAATGGGGCCCGAGAAAGGGGCCTATCCTATCCTTTTTTCTAGGACAGGATGCATGTAAGGTAGTGTGGAGGATAAGAAAGATGCAGTTTCCATGTATCAAGCAAGTCTTTGGTCTCGGATCTGGCTTAGGGATTCGAATCGTGTGCATGAGGACCCTAATGTGGTCGCAAATTGCAAGGCTCACAATTTCATGACACTACAGTTCTATTTTTAAATTTCCATAGGACACAGACGAAAATCATTGATAAGACCATTCAAAAACAATAGTATAAAACACAGATGAATTACTTCAACCCTTTGAAAGAAGCCCAAAATAGATTTATTTTTTTAGTTTATAAAGTTTCAAAAATCATTAAAACACCAATTTTTCACAATCACAATAACAAAAATCCTTCAACTCCTTCCAATTGCAAGAATCACAAAGTCAAAGCTCCAATTGCAGTGATTTGGTTTCGAAGTTCTGTTGGAGACAAAGTAATGATGAGATTCCACTTGTCTTCTTTTCCTGCTTCTCCCGGTATTGAAGGCTCAAATAGATAAAAGGCTATATCAGCTTCCCTAAAGTTTCCAGCAATTAGTATTTGTTGATTCCACACTGTGGCTGCTATGAGGCTTAATGGAACATGCATTCCTGCTAAGCGGAATTGGTTTTCAGATAATCCCACTCTATAATTTTCCGACAAGAATCATAGTAAATCCGCTTGAATGCAACAAAATAAGGGTACATACTTGCATTATATAACTTCTAATGGCCCTCCATTGTTGTGTGTTGGGGTCATAAGCTTGTATATGCCCCTCTACATACATTGCACTCATCACATATGACTTGTTATCAGTAAACACAATGTAACATTCATATTTCCCCGAAATCATGGGAGGAAGATACTCCCATTTCTCTTCCTCTACATTGTAAACCGCCATTGTACGCAATTTCTCTTCATCATTTTTCCATCCTCCAACAATATAAATCAATCATTTTGCCGCATTGAGTGAACAATATAACTGATATCTACAATCGGGAAGGTCGGTGCCTCACTTCCATCTCCCTAAAACAAATAGACAGGGGAATATCAAAATAAAAATAATTTAAACAAATACTGAATACTATATGCTTATTGACTGAGAAAAGCAAGAAGTAGGGGAATACCAGAAGAAAAATTGTATGTGACAAGTGCTTTACAAATTGTGGACTTTGTGGACTCTCACAAGAAGGCAACAAGTCCCATGATGAACAATTTGTGGTTGAAGGGAACATAGTAAGAACAAAATGAAAAATATGTAAATTGAGGGGGAAAAGGCAACAAGATTTCAATTGAGTTTTGGAGAGGGTCGTAAAGTTTTATTCTGAAACTTATACAATTTCCTGTTTCGTCTGTGCAAAGTATTATGATCAATTCCTGACACATGCCAAACTTCTTTTTGTTTTGATAAAAGAGTGAGTTGCATACAATGTTTTTCCAAGTTTTGCAAACAAGAGCCATCTTGTAGTGTGAAGTGCATGGCACCCTTATCAAACACTCTCTCCCAATATCATATGGAATGTTAACACCTGGAAAAATCTCCATGGCCATTTCATTATTAGTTTTCTTCATTTAATTTTGTTTTTTGTTTTTAATTAAAAACGCAAAAATATAGTAGAGAGAGAAAAAAAGCCTCACCCACGGATTGGAGCACAAACACCCCCAACACCAGACCAAAATCGCACCCAGAAGTATGAAAAAATAAAAGGATCCTTACATAGCAAGAAATGAGACCAAAAGGTCACTCAGCGCAAACATAAGACAAGAGAAAAATAACTCCAAACCTGTAGAAAAAGGGACCAGTACAGAGGTTCCTCAAACTCACAACGCAGATAAAAACCCCCACACTGACCAAACAAGAAGAAAGGTGTGGCTAGGGTTTGGTATATTTTACCTTCTATTATTATATTGTTATAATTGAATTGTATTATTTTATTTTATTTTGATCAATAAAAAGCCGAAGCCAAAAAAATTTTTTAATTAAAAAATAGGTACAATTACACCTCCATTCAGTGTGGGCACCGGGAGGAAAGAAAACCTCCGGTCTAGCCCAGATCCTTTAAGGATCAGAAGAAAAAATGAAATTTAAGTTACAATAATGGGGATGATAATGGATCCCTGTCCAGAATAGTCTAAGTTTCAATAATGGTGATGATAATGGTTCCCTGTCCAGATAGTATTGAAGAGGGCTTGAGAGAATCCCTTTTGTAAATTAGAGCAGCAACCTTCCAATCTCTTGGGTGACCCTTCTTTATGTAAGAGACATCCGTGTCTTTACCTTAAATAAAAGGGTGAGGCAGGTCGGCCCTACCCCATAAGCTGTACAAATACTCCAGATATTTCTTACCAGAATGTTAGAAAAAGAAAAATGAACAAAGATCAACTTCTAATCTAAAATTCACAATTGATCATACCTACAGGATGGTCACCCTGTTAACATAAAAAACATAAAAACTCAAGATATTAGCCCCACAAAATTTCCAAAAAACATAGTGAATGGTCATTGCTCAAGACCCATCGTCGTAGATTAATGGATAAGCTAACTATACAGTCAAGAAGCAAACTCCCATAAAAGTTCTACATAGATAGCATAGTGGGCTACCATCCATCATAGGTTTTAGTTCAAACAGAGATCCCTCCATGCCCTAATAGTATGTCATGGGAAAGCTTAATTTGTCGAAACGAAGCCACCCTGCGAATTTGGGAAAAAGTTGCTCAAATCGTGGCGGGAATGTACACGGTCCTCCGAAAAATCCACGAAATGAAAAGGGTTTTTCCGCTTCTGCAAATGGAGTCCAAATATAAAAGTACAACTACACACCTACAACCTACACACAAAAAAGAGAGGAAAAGGGGTTGGGATTGGGGGTTTACCTTCAGGTCAAACCCCAGTTTTGGAATTAACCAAATGATGAAATAAAGTACTTGCACGTAAATGTAAATGAAAGACTGAAATGTAAGTCACCTCAAGGGAGGTTGTGGATAAAATGTAGATAGATTTTCTTGTGTGGAATTGAATGTTGGAATGATTCTCCTCTTCAATGGTTGAATCCTTGACTTGAATGCAACACCTAGCCTTGAAAGGAGACTTGAGAATTCTCAATGCTGGAAAGGAATGCTTGAATGCTCTTGAATGTTTGATCTCATGTAAACTTCCCACTTATCCAATTTATGCAAATGAGAGGATGAATGAGACATATATACTTGTCAATTGGGGCTAATTGATTGATTTTCTATCGTAGGCCGACACTGGGGTAGTTTCCCACTTAATGTGCAACCTCCAAAGCATAATTGAAAAGAGTCTTGCCCCAAAATGGGGCCCGAGATAGGGGCCTATCCTGCCCTTTTTTATAGGACAGGATGCAGGTTAGGCAATGTGGAGGGTAAGAAAGATGCAGTTTCCAGGTATCGAGCAAATCTTCGGTCTCGGATTTGGCTTAGGGATTCGAATCGTGTGCGTGAGGACCCTAATGTGGTCGCAAATTGCAAGGCTCACAATTTCATGGCACTACAGTTCTATTTTTAAATTTTCGTAGGACTCAGACAAAAATCATTGATAAAACCATTCAAAAACAACAGTATAAAACACAAACGAATTACTTCAACCCTTTGAAAGAAGCCCAAAATGGATTTATTTTTTTAGTTTTTAAAGTTTCAAAAATCATTAAAACACCAATTTTTCACAATCACAACAACAAAAATCCTTCAACTCCTTCCAATTGCAAGAATCACAAAGTCAGAGCTCCAATTGCAATGATTTGGTTTGGAAGTTCTGCTGGAGACAAAGTAGTGATGAGATTCCACTTGTCTTCTTTTCCTGCTTCTCCCGGTATTGAAGGCTCAAATAGATAAAAGGCTGTATCAGCTTCCCTAAAGTTTCCAACAATTAGTATTTGTTGATTCCACACTGTGGCTGCTATGAGGCTTAATGGAACATGCATTCCTGCTAAGCGGAATTGGTTTTCCAGATAATCCCACTCTATAATTTTCCGATAAGAATCATAGTAAATCTGCTTGAATGCAGCAAAATAAGGGTACATACTTGCATTATATAACTTCTAATGGCCCTCCATTGTTGTGTGTTGGGGTCATAAGCTTGTATATGCCCCTCTACATACATTGCACTCATCACATATGACTTGTTATCAGTAAACACAATGTGACATTCATATTTCCCCCAAATCATGGGAGGAAGATACTCCCATTTCTCTTCCTCTACATTGTAAACTGCCATTGTACGCAATTTCTCCTCATCATTTTTCCATCCTCTAGCAATATAAATCAATCCTTTTGCTGCATCCAGTGAACAATATAATTGATATCTGCAATCGGGAAGGTTGGTGCCTCACTTCCATCTTCCTAAAACAAATAGATAGGGGAATATCAAAATAAAAATAATTTAAACAAATACTGAATACTATATGCTTATTGTTTGAGAAAAGCAAGAAGTGGGGGAATACCAGAAGAAAAATTGTATGTGACAAGTGCTTTACGAATTGTGGACTTTGTGGACTCTCACGAGAAGGCAACAAGTCCCATGATGAACAATTTGTGGTTGAAGGGAACACAGTAAGAACAAAATGAAAAATATGTAAATTGAGGGGGAAAAGGCAACAAGATTTCAATTGAGTTTTGGAGAGGGTCGTAAAGCTTTATTCTGAAACATATACAATTTCCTGTTTCGTCTGTGCAGGGTATTATGATCAATTCCTGACATATTCCAAACTTCTTTCTGTCTTGATAATAGAGTGAGTTGCATACAATGTTTTTCCAAGTTTTGCAAACAAGGACCATCTTGTAGTGTGAAGTGCATGGCACCCTTATCAAACACTCTCTCCCAATCTCATATGGAATGTTAACACCTGGAAAAATCTCCATGGCCATTTCATTGCTAGTTTTCTTCATTTAATTTTGTTTTGTGTTTTTAATTAAAATGCAAAACAAGAGTAGAGAGCGAAAAAATGCCTCACCCACGGATTGGAGCACAAACACCCCCAACACCAGACAAAAATCGCACCCAGAAGTATGAAAAAATAAAAGGATCCTTACATAGCAAGAAATGAGACCAAAAGGTCACTCAGCACAGACAGAAGACAAGAGAAAAACAACTCCAAACCCATAGAAAAAGGGACCAGTACAGAGGTTCCTCAAACTCACAACGCAGATAAAAACCCCCACACTGACCAAACAAGAAGAAAGGTGTGGCTAGGGTTTGGTATATTTTGTTGGCATATGCACAGTCCAATGAAACATTGTATGTGATTGAAGGTTTTTTCATTGATGGCAACCTTGCAATCCTGTGGTACCAGCAAAGACATTATACCGGCATCAGCCGATGACACTCTACACTGGCACTCAAGACACCGGCACCGACACAGATGAAAGGAAGTATATCGGCATAGAGGCTGACAGGATTTTGTTTTATTATATTTGATTTATTATTGTAAAAAACTTGTAAGCCAACTTGGAAAATTGTAAAATGACTCTTATATATAAAAGAGATCATTGTAGACATTTGGTATGAGAGATGTAAGTGATAAGGAAAAATATTAGGCAGACCTATTATGCGAAATATAGGCTAAGGGTTTATGTAAGAAGTAGAGCAGCAACCGGTACTGGATCGGGCATTATAGATGCTATTGTAAAGTAGTGCAAGATATTGGATTTGTATAATCCTCATTATAAGTCAGTGAGACTTCCCATTGAGCAATGAGCTCTAGGCAGTTGGCCTTCCTGCATGTGCAGGCCCCTATTGTAAGCAATATTCTCTTATTGGCCAGTGAGTGAATATTGTGGGTCACAAATCCCACCGAGGTTTTTCCCACACCGGGTTTCCTCATTAAATCCTTGTGTTATGGTGTGCTTTTCATTTGGATGTTCTTGATTATGTTTATTGCATTATTTCTTGCATACTGGTACACTGTTATAATATGTTCTGCATGTTTTAAGTTAAGAAATTCTATTCACCGATTAGATACTAATTCAGCCCCCCCTCTCAGTATCTGTGGGATTCCTAACAATTGGTATCAGAGCTTGGTTCTCTATTTTCAGAAGCCTAACAACTTGAGGAAGATCTTGACACCGGTAAAGATGGAAAATCTGATGAAGCAACTTGAAGGAGCTCTTTCAGACTATGATGCAGAGAAATTGAAAAATATCAAACTAGAAGATGATTTAAGGGCAGCTCAGGATATCATTCAGGCACTTCAAGAGAATCTTACTATTGCAAGAAATAAAAGAAGAGAACTTTGTGAAAAATTGCAAAATGAGAATGATGAAAAGGAATCACTTAATGATATGATAAGCAAACTGAAACAAGAGAACATGACAACAAAGAATGAGATGCAGGATATGACTATGAGATTTTGCAAAGAGATTGAGGATAGGAAGAAGAATGAGAAAGAATTGACCAGAAGACTAAGTGATACAACAAATGAGAACACAAGACTTAGCTATGAAAATGACATGTTGAAGACAGATCTGATGCATACTCACAATGACTCAAATGAACTGATGAGACAAAAAGAAGTCTTAGAAAGAGAATTAGAAACTGCAAATCAACACAAAGAAAAATTCAAGAAAAGCTCAGAGGAACTTGGCACCTTGCTGAAGAATCAAAAACCTAAAGGTGACACTTCTAGAATTGGCTTTGAAGTTGGTGAAAGCTCCGGTACTGCAAATACTCGGGATCATAGCAAACCGGTAAGACAACCTAATACTTATAAATTCAATGGAAAATGCTTTAACTGTAATAAGTATGGTCATAGAGCAAATGAATGTAGATCTAGAAATTATCAAAATATCAACACATCCACCGGTCAAAGTTCTAAATGCAACAAAGTTGGTCACAACTTTGAAAAACTGCAGAATGAATGTGAGATGTTATGTTTGTGGAAGATTTGGACATTTATCTAATCAATGTAGAACACAAACCGGCATAGGTTATGGGAAAGCTATTCAGAAGAATAATGTAACTTGTTATGTATGTAACAAGATTGGGCATATTGCTAAATTCTGTAGAAGTAAAGGAACACCGGTAGACAATAAAAGTTCTAGCTTGAAAGGTAAAGAAAAAGTTGAAGAGGTTAAGCAAGAATTCTCAAAACAATGGATTAGAAAAGTTGATCTAAATATTGGGAATACTCCTCCACCGACAGGACAGAGTGATGCTTCACCGACAGGACAGAGTGATGCTTCACCGACAGGACAGAGCAATGCTCCACCGGCAGGAAGTTCTTCATCTAATTGAAGAAAGTTTCCTTGAGGGTTTGGAAATCTAATGACACATATGCTATTATTCCCTCGGTTAGAGATAAGAAGTTGGAAATTACTTCTTACCAGTAGACAATGTTAAGTGAACACTAAACCAACATGCATTTAACGTGGTAGATGGTGAAAAGACACTATAAAATTGAGGTTTTGGCTCCATTTCATTTCACCGAGATTTCAAACCTAAGAAGAGCGCGAAGATTCCGAGCTAAGGCATTTCAAGCAAGAAGCAAGAACACTCCAAGCAATCATCCATCCTAAAGGTAGTAAAATGTATTTTATCATGGCATCCACCTCTGCAATTGAATATATAGGAAACCCTACTATTGTTGAAGTTATAAAAAGACCTAGGCCCGTATTTCAGTTAGTTCCTGAGGTAGCAAAGAAAGATGATACCTTAAGTTCTTTTTCTCAGATTCCTAAGGGAGTTGTCTATGCTGAAGACCCCAGAATGTACATCCACTGCAATATTGAGGAACTAGGAGATGGAGAGATTAAAAACATGTTTAAAACTGTGATATGTGATAAATCCGGCAATATAAAAGATGAACACAAGATCATTGAAACCCTAGGATTTACAGAGATCCTTAGCATTCCTGAATTCCCCAAAGATGTGATTAGGATAGTCTTAAGCAGGGTACATGGTGAATTTTTCTAGTTAGATGCAATCCACAAAATCACTAAGGAAGTTGTGAAAGTTGTCACAGGGTTACCGACCACCGGTAAAAGGCCAGATAAAACCAAGAAGGTATCCAATGACCTAGTTACAAACCTAATTGGTGCAACATTCGACAAAAGGTCCCTAAGAGTTAATGATGTAATAGACATTAATGTGAGATTTATCAGCATGATATTAGGGTATAAAGCTACTCATGCAAATAGACTCAATTCAGTCTCAAGTTTATGCATTAAGAGTGCTTATGATATGGTCACAGATAATGCAAAGATTTATTTATGTGAGTGGTTAAAGGATGAATTAATTGACAACCTTGGAAAGATTAAGAAGGACAAGAAAGGAACTTTCAGGTTTGGAAATCTGTTAGTATGTCTGATGCTACATATAACCAAACAAGTTCCCAGTATAGGCTACAAAGAACTTGGATATGATATACTGGTAGGTAAACAGTTAACAGAACTTTTCAATAACATGGGAGAAGACAAGGAAAACAATATTCATGACTTCTTTCAAGCATTAAAGGCCAAAATGAAGAAAAGAATAAGGTTATCACAAAAGATTGTCGAAAAATACAAAGATGAAATATGCTTTGTAATCAAGAAGGATGAAATCTGGATGGAAGTAGTCATCCCTAGGACAGTTTGGGTAACCGAGATGGGTTATGAAATAGATGATCATATAATTGAAACATATGCTAAAGAACTTCTAGAAGCCCCTAGAGAACCTAAGGAAGAAATATTTGGTAGTGCATAAACTATTGAAAGCCAAATACAATCAAAGAAAAGAGTGAAGAAGGTTGAGGCAGTTGTAAGGAAAGGTTCTAGACAAGCAAAAGCCATCAAAGAAGATGTGTTGAAGAAAACTGGTATAACAGAGGATGAGTTAGTAGCTCCACAACCTGAAACTCACCTATCACCAGTAGGTACTTCTTCAGAGAGTGACATGCCTGCAACTTTCAAAAGAGTTGTAAGGAAAAGAGATCCCTCACCGGCAACCACACCCTCACCCAGGAGGACAAGAAAAAAACAACAAGCAGTGAGATCTCTGGTAAGAAAGGCTACACCAAAGAAGAAGAAACTTACACCCAAAAAGAAGAAGAGGACAAACAAAGACTTGGCCCCTCTTGATATACTGCTGAATAAAATTACAGAGGAAGGGAAACTGAAAAATATAGAGAAAATATATGACACTTTGACAGCTGATGAAAAAGAACAAGTTGAAAATAGTGTTATAATGCATATGGATATGTATAAGAAATTTTTGATGGAAGTAGTAGATGAAGTACTCGATGAACTATTTAAGAGACTAGAAGCAAGAAGACAAGCAGTAATAGAACTAGACAAGAAAATAAAGATTGAAAAGCTACTTGTTGTATATCCGGTAAACTCACCCAAAGAAATTGATGACCTAATTGCTCAAGCCAATCGGTCAGTGTTTTCTACTGCACACCGGCACATTGCTTTAATGGTTGGAAGAATTATTGAAGTGACTGAGGAGACAGAAAATGGATGGGATATATTCCTAGTTGAAAAAGAAAAACAAGAAGAATACATTAGTCACAAACCTTTAAAGGTATATTAGAAAGATAGAGACAAGGGTAAAGGTAAAGTTGGTGGACCACCTAGTATCAAGGTTAGAGACAACTTACCCCCACCTCCTTTGTTTACTCCATCGGTAAAAACAACAACTACAGATGATCAACCGACAGCTGAGAGTATGGATGTAGAGGATGGTAATCCTGAAGTCTTATATATTGTGGATGTTGATGCTCAAAAGATCAACATTGTGGTAGACAAAGATACAACTGATAAGACTGACATGGCTAGTGAGCCTCCGGTAGCTGACCAAACTAAAAACACATAGGAAAAACTGATAGAAGACAAAGAGAAAAAGGTAGAGACTCAGACTCAAACTGAGACAATGCAACAAACAAAGAAACAAACAAAGCAAAAGGCTCCAGAATAGGAACAACAACAACAGGAACAGGAACATAAGGAAACAGTGCCACCGACAACTGGAGAAGTAGAAAAACCATTGCTTAAAGAAATGTAGACACAAACAGACCTACCAGAGGTCAATACAAGCTTGGTTACTTCCACTGGTGGTACTCAGAATGTTGGTTCATCATCAGGCTACAAATCAACTAATGTGACTGAGGTACTATTAGATTCAATAAAAAAGATAACAGACTGCAGCTCACAAGCTTATAAGGCAATTGATGATACCATACCAACTTTGAAGGTAATTGCTCCTAACTGTAATATAGACAATAAAGATTCTTTAGGACAACTTGATAGACTGTGTAAATATATCACAGAAAACATTGAGAAAATAAAGGAAGAGTCATTGAAGGATAAAGTTGAAATTGAAAAGCAAAAATTCTTTGATGAGCAAATAAAGAAGTGTAACAGAGATTTTGACACACTTCTATCGGAATTATGTAATTTATTGAAAGAGTACAAAACTTTATACAAAGACACCTGTAAGACAAACTTTTTGACTGTAGATATAGACAAGAAGACGAGCAAAGTACAAGCTGAGATCAATAAACTTGCATATAATTTTGTTAACTCATCGAATACACTATCAGTTTTTGAGGAGAAGACAACAAATTTTGAAGAAGAATTACTTAAATTGGAAAGAGAGAAAGAGAGAATTGTGAATAAGGCAAAGCATCTGAGATTAAAACTGAGTCCAAGATTGGACTATCTAGCATCACTGCGGAAGGAAGTATCTGAGGCACTAATACAGGGACAAAAAACACTGGTAGAGCATTTGCAGCATCTCACCGATACAGTGAAGAGAACAGAGACATCAATAAAGGATAGCAAGAAGTTTATGGATAGTATAAACTTGATTTTGGGAGATCTTTTTCAAATTGTAACCACCTAGTTACAAGGTTGAAACTACCAACTCTACTGACATCTTGACAACCTTTGTCATTGATGCCAAAGGGGGAGTAGTGGGACGAGAAAATTTCATAGGAATCATATGCTCAGAGGGAGCACACACGTTTTTGGTAACATTTTTGGACTTCACATTTTTTGATACATTTTTGAAATTTCTCATGAGTGTTGCCATTAATGCCAAAGGGGGAGATTATTGGCATATGCACACTCCAATGAGACATTGTATGTGATTGAAGGTTTTGTCATTGATGGCAACCTTGCAATCCTATGGCACCGGCAAAGACATTATACTGGCAACAGCAGATCACACTCTACACCGGCACTTAGGACACCGGCACCAGCACAGAAGAAAGGAAGTATACCGGCATAGAGGTCGACAGGATTTTGTTTTATTATATTTTGTTTATTATTGTAAAAAACTTGTAAGCCGACTTGGCAAATTGTAAAATGACTCTTATATATAAAAGAGATCATTGTAGACATTTGGTATGAGAGATGTAAGTGATAAGGAAAAATATTAGACAGACCTATTATGCGAAATATAGGCTAAGGGTTTATGTAAGAAGCAAAGCAGCAACCAGTACTGGATCAGGCATTATAGATGCTATTGTAAAGCAGTACAAGATATTGGATTTGTATAATCCTCATTATAAGTTAGTGAAACTTCCCATTGAGCAGTGACCTCTAGGCAGTTGGCCTTCCTGCATGTGCAGGTCCCTATTGTAAGTAATATTCTCTTATTGGCCAGTGAGTGAATATTGTGGGTCACAAATCCCACCGAGGTTTTTTCCCACACCGGGTTACCTCTTTAAATCCTTGTGTTATGGTGTGCTTTTCATGTGGATGTTCTTGATTATGTTTATTGCATTATTTCTTGCATACCGGTACACTGTTATAATATGTTCTGCATGTTTTAAGTTAAGAAATTCTATTCACCAGTTAGATACTAATTCACCCCCCCCCCCTCTCAGTATCTGTGGGATTCCTAACATATTTTGCCTTCTATTATTATATTGTTATAATTGAATTCTATTATTTTATTTTATTTTATCGATAAAAGGCCAAAGCCAAAGAATTTTATTAATTAAAAAATAGTTACAATTACACCTCCATTCAGTGTGGGCACTGGTAGGAAAGAAAACATCCGGTCTAGCCCAGATCCTTTAAGGATCAGAAGAAAAAATTAAATTTAAGTTACAATAATGGGGATGATAATGGATCCTTGTCCAGAATAGTCTAAATTACAATAATGGGGATGATAACGGTTCCCTGTCCAGATAGTATTGAAGAGGGCTTGAGAGAATTCCTTTTATAAATTAGAGCAGCAACCTTCTGATCTCTTGGCTGACCCTTCTTTATGTAAGAGACATCCGTGTCTTTACCTGAAATAAAAGGGTGAGGCAGGTCGGCCCTACCCGCTAAGTTGTACAAATACTCCAGATATTTTTGAATGTTAGAAAAAGAAAAACGAATAGAGATCAACTTCTAATCTAAAATTCACAATTGATCATACCTGCAGGATGGTCACCCTGTTAACATAAAAAACATAAAAACTCAAGATATTAGCCCCACAAAATTTCCAAAAAACATAGTGAATGGTCATTGCTCAAGACCCATCGTCGTAGATTAATGGATAAGCTAACTATACAGTCAAGAAGCAAACTCTCATAAAAGTTCTGCATAGATAGCACAGTGGCCTACCATCCATCATAGGTTTTAGTTCAAATGGAGATCCTTCCATGCCCTAATAGTATATCATGGGAAAGCTTAATTTGTCGAAATGAAGCCACCCTGCGAATTTGGGAAAAAGTTGCTCAGACTGTGGCGGGAATGTACATGGTCCTCTGAAAAATCCATGAAATGAAAAGGGCTTTTCCGCTTCTACAAATGGAATCCAAATCTAAAAGTACAACTGCACACCTACAACCTACACATAGAAAAGAGAGGCAAAGGGGTTGGGATTGGGGGTTTACCTTCAGGTCAAACCCCAGTTTTGGAATTAACCAAATGATGAAAGAAAGTACTTGCAAGTAAATGTAAATGAAAGACTGAAATGTAAGTCACCTCAAGAGAGGTTGTGGATAGAATGTAGATAGATTTTCTTGTGTGGAATTGAATGTTGGAATGAATCTCCTCTTCAATGGTTGAATCCTTGACTTGAATGCAACACCTAGTCTTGAAAGGAGACTTGAGAATTCTCAATGCTGGAAAGGAATGCTTGAATGCTCTTGAATGTTTGATCTCATGTAAACTTCCCACTCATCCAATTTCTGCAAATGAGAGGATGAATGGGACTTATATACTTGTCAATTGGGGCTAATTGACTGATTTTTCGTCATAGGCTGGCACTGGGGGAGTTTCCCGCTTAATGTGCAACCTCCAAAGCATAATTGAAAAGAGTCCTACCCCAAAATGGGGCTCGAGATAGGGGCGTATCCTGCCCTTTTTTCTAGGACAGGATGCAGGTTAGGTAGTGTGGAGGTAAGAAAGATGTAGTTTCCAGCTATCAAGTAAGTCTTCGGTCTCGGATCTGGCTTAGGGATTTGAATCGTGTGCGTGAGGACCCTAATGTGGCCACAAATTTCAAGGGTCATAATTTCATGACACTATAGTTCTATTTTTCAATTTCAATAGGACACAGACGAAAATCATTGATAAAACCATCCAAAAACAACAGTCTAAAACACAGATGAATTACTTCAACCCTTTGAAAGAAGCCCAAAATAGATTTTTTTTTTTAGTTAATAAAGTTTCAAAAATCATTAAAACACCAATTTTTCACAATCACAACAACAAAAATCCTTCAACTCCTTCCAATTGCAAGAATCACAAAGTCAGAGCTCCAATTGCAGCGATTTGGTTTGTAAGTTCTGTTGGAGAGAAAGCACTGATGAGATTCCACTTGTCTTCTTTTCCTGCTTCTCCCGGTATTGAAGGCTCAAATAGATAAAAGGCTGTATCAGCTTCCCTAAAGTTTCCAAAAATTAGTATTTGTTGATTCCACACTGTGGCTGCTATGAGGCTTAATGGAACATGCATTCCTGCTAAGCGGAATTGGTTTTCCAGATAATCCCATTCTATAATTTTTCGACAAGAATCAAAGTAAATTTGCTTGAATGCAGCAAAATAAGGGTACACACTTACATTATATAACTTCTAATGGCCCTCCATTGTTGTGTCTTGGGGTCATAAGCTTGTTTATGCCCCTCTACATACATTGCACTCATCACATATGACTTGTTATTAGTAAACACAATGTGACATTCATATTTCCCCCAAATCATGGGAGGAAGATACTCCCATTTCTCTTCCTCTACATTGTAAACCGCCATTGTACGCAATTTCTCCTCATCATTTTTCCATCCTCCAGCAATATAAATCAATCCTTTTGCCGCATCGAGTGAACAATATAACTGATATCTACAATCGGGAAGGTCGGTGCCTCACTTCCATCTCCCTAAAACAAATAGACAGGGAATATCAAAATAAAAATAATTTAAACAAATATTGAATACTATATGCTTATTGACTGAGAAAAGCAAGAAGTGGGGGAATACCAGAAGAAAAATTGTATGTGACATGTGCTTTATGAATTTTGGACTTTGTGGATTCTCGTGAGAAGGCAACAAGTCCCATGATGAACAATTTGTGGTTGAAGGGAACACAGTAAGAACAAAATGAAAATTATGTAAATTGAGGGGGAAAAGGCAACAGGATTTCAATTGAGTTTTGGAGAGGGTCATAAAGATTTATTCTGAAACTTATACGATTTCCTGTTTCGTTTGTGTAGGGTATTATGATCAATTCCTGACACATGCCAAACTTCTTTTTGTCTTGATAAAAGAGTGAGTTGCATACACTGTTTTTCCAAGTTTTGCAAACAAGATCCATCTTGTAGTGTGAAGTGCATGGCACCCTTATCAAACACTCTCTGCCAATCTCATATGGAATGTTAACACCTAGAAAAATCTCCATGGCCATTTCATTATTAGTTTTCTTCATTTAATTTTGTTTTGTGTCTTTAATTAAAAACGCAAAACTAGAGTAGAGAGTGAAAAAATGCCTCACCCATGTATTGGAGCACAAACACCCCCAACACCAGACCAAAATCACACCCGGAAGTATGAAAAAATAAAAGGATCCTTACATAGCAAGAAATGAGACCAAAAGGTCACTCAACGCAGACAGTAGACAAGAGAGAAACAACTCCAAACTTGCAGAAAAAGGGACCAGTACAGAGGTTCCTCAAACTCACAATGCAGATAAAAACCCCCACACTGACCAAACAAGAAGAAAGGTGTGGCTAGGGTTTGGTATATTTTGCCTTCTATTATTATATTGTTATATTTGAATTCTATTATTTTATTTTATTTTATCGATAAAAGGCCAAAGCCAAAGAATTTTATTAATTAAAAAATAGTTACAATTACACCTCCATTCAGTGTGGGCACTGATAGGAAAGAAAACCTCCGGTCTAGCCCAGATCCTTTAAGGATCAGAAGAAAAAATTAAATTTAAGTTACAATAATGGGGATGATATTGGATCCCTGTCCAGAATAGTCTAAGTTACAATAATGGGGATGATAATGGTTCCCTGTCTAGATAGTATTGAAGAGGGCTTGAGAGAATCCCTTCTGTAAATTAGAGCAACAACCTTCCGATCTCTTGGCTGACCTTTCTTTATGTAAGAGACATTTGTGTCTTTACCTTAAATAAAAGGGTGAGGCAGGTCGGCCCCTTAATCTGTACAAATACTCCAGATATTTCTTACCAGAATGTTAGAAAAAGAAAAATGAACAGAGATCAACTTCTAATCTAAAATTCACAATTGATCATACCTGCAGGATGGTCACCCTATTAACATAAAAAACATAAAAACTCAAGATATTAGCCCCACAAAATTTCCAAAAAACATAGTGAATGGTCATTGCTCAAGACCCATCGTCGTAGATTAATGGATAAGCTAACTATATAGTCAAGAAGCAAACTCCCATAAAAGTTCTGCATAGATAGTGTAGTGGGCTACCATCCATCATAGGGTTTAGTTCAAACAGAGATCCCTCCATGCCCTAATAGTATGTCATGGGAAAGCTTAATTTGTCGAAACGAAGGCACCCTACGAATTTGGGAAAAAGTTGCTTGGACCATGGTAGGAATGTACACGGTCCTTCGAAAAATCCATGAAATGAAAAGGGTTTTTCTGCTTTTACAAATGGAGTCCAAATCTAAAAGTACAACTGCACACCTACAACCTACACACAGAAAAGAGAGGAAAAGGGGTTGGGATTGGGGGTTTACCTTCAAGTCAAACCCCAGTTTTGGAATTAACCAAATGATGGAATAAAGTACTTGCAAGTAAATGTAAATGAAAGACTGAAATATAAGTCACCTCAAGGGAGGTTGTGGATAGAATGTAGATAGATTTTCTTATGTGGAATTGAATGTTGGAATGAATCTCCTCTTCAATGGTTGAATCCTTGACTTGAATGCAACACATAGCCTTGAAAGGAGACTTGAGAATTCTCAATGTTGAAAAGGAATGCTTGAATGCTCTTGAATGTTTGATCTCATGTAAAATTCCCACTCATCCAATTTATGCAAATGAGAGGGGTCAGTGCAAGAAGATGAGTCCACTTTTTGGCCAAAAATTGGAAGTGTTTTCCCTGATTTTCAGATTTTGTCTCATTTGAGCTTAAATTTTGAAACACTTAGAGATTGAATCTTGGAAAAAGTCAGGAATATAAAAGATAGCCCTCTGAGTGTACTTTCCAAATATATAATTTATTTTAATACCCACATAATAAAAAATAACCTTTTAAATGGAGTTCTGAAAACTATGTTTTAAAAATGCCTGTTTCAAGACCATACCATGCATGTGTATGACCCACACTTTTTGACACAATTAAAATTATTTTCTCAAACCGTTTTGGGAAATGGTTTGTAACACACTGAAGATTGATGAGCATATTTTTCTGTATTTTTATTTCTAATATTTTTTTTTTAATTAATTTTTTAATGGCCGTAATTATCGTTTTAAAATTTTGACGTGTACAACCCACATAATTTGATGTAAACTTAACATTTTTTTATTTTTTATTTTTTTAAATACAAAAGAATTTTGTGTAGATTGATGACATATAATTTTTTTTCCAAAATTCTTTAAAATAAAAAAGTTATTAAATTAACAAAATTAGTTAATATTTCAAATTTATGGACCCAATTTAGTATAAATTAAATGAAAAATAGTTAAAATAATCAATTTTTAAATAAATTTACATATTTAGAATCTAGACAGTATAATCTGAAATGGGTTTTAATTTCGTATAAAAATTCTCTGATTAGAGGTGCGTAAACTATTTCTGATGTTCATATTTGTGCTTTCATTCATGGAGATTTGAATTTGCAGGTCCATGTCTCAGGTGTGGCCATCCCAGGCCTATCTCGGGCCTAATCTCGAGCCAAGTGGCAGGTTGTGGAATCAACTTCCACAAAACAGGCCCCCGTTTTCAAACAAGGGCGGATTGTGGAAAAAAAAGGAAAAATGTCATTTAGAAATGGGGGCCCGCTTTTGAACAAAACGGGCCCCGTTTTGTTCAAAAGCGGGCCCCGTTTTGTTCAAAAGCGGGCCCCGTTTTGTTCAAAAGCGGGCCCCCATTTTAGAACAAAAAAGGGGCCCATTTTTTTTTGCTTCGGACCCCCGTTACCTTTCAGCTCGGGAGCCTGAAGCACAAATGAGCCCTCATTTTGTGAAAACGGACCCCCATTTATAAGAGCGCATTTTCCAACGCACAGACTTCCGCGAATTTGTGACTCATTACCTTGCACTTGCCCAGAGGACGAATGTGACTTATATACTTGTCAATTGGAGCTAATTGACTAATTTTTCATCGTAGGCCGACACTGGGGGAGTTTCCCGCTTAATGTGAAACCTCCAAAGCATAATTGAAAAGAGTCCTGCCCCAAAATGGGGCCCGAGATAGGGGCCTGTCCTGTCATTTTTTCTAGGATGGGATGCAGGTTAGGAAGTGTGGAGGGTAAGAAAGATGCAGTTTCTAGGTATTGAGCAAGTCTTGGGTCTCAGATCTGGCTTATGTAGTGCCCCTACCCTAGTCGGCCTTATAAAACCTGTTTGACCTTGGTTGACTTCCTATGTGGCATTCTTGAATGGTGGATTTACCGTTATGTAATGTTGTAGAATAGACTATACGAATACTGTGCGTACCTATTATTGTGCTTTTGCATCGATTCTTGTGTAAATGTAATTGTTCCCCAATTCTTGTTATAAATCTTAAGCTAATGCCTTCATTGAATATGTATATATATATGTATATATATGTATGCTTGCATGATTCATGGGTGTAGGAGACTGCAGGTACAACACCGCCTAGGGTGAGGTTCATCTCCTTCGGGATTCACAGGGTTGAGTATACCTCCTTCATCCTTAGAATTCGGATTTGGTGGTCATAAAACTCTCGGCTTGCCTTAGCCATGATCAGGTGAGTGTCATGTGTGGTCCGTAGGGTTTTCTTTTCATTTGGGTTGCGTGTCATGTGATTGGTGGACTTTCTTGGTTTGTGTGCCATGCGTGTGGGGAATGGAGTATTTTATCTTAAGTAATTAATTCAATTTAATGTGTGGATGTATGCATTAGTAATTGAGAAATTTAAAATAGATAGTTTTCTTTTATATGATTAATCGTTAATTTAAGAGATCACTTTATTTATATTTGTAGCAAGCTTAAGTATTTAAATTGAATTAATGTGTTCATTTACGCATTAGTAGTTGAGGAATTAAAATAAATAGGTTTCCTTCATGAGATTAGTCATTTATTTAAAAGATCATTGTATTATGTTTGTAGCGAGTTTAGTTTAATAGTCAAATTTAAATAATAAATTTAATTAGTTTGTGAGTTTTGGGAAAAGGAAACATTTCAAGTTATTGAAATATAATTAATTTAACCACTTTTGCATTTTGGAAAAGAAAGGGTAAATTTTATTATTTTAAGAAAATTATTTTTAATTTGTAAAGTTGATATAGTGTAAAAGGTTGATTTTGGAAATTAATTTAATTTAAATGCTTTAACCTTGTCAATAGTTCGAAATATAATGTTGGCCTAATTAATATTAAAAAAATTAAAATTAAGATCAAAATACGAGAGAAATATGTTAATTAGAAAATAAAGTTAAATCGATTTAACAGTTGAAAGAAATTATCATTTCTTTTTATTTTTAAAAAGGGCTTAATTTTTGAAATTAGAAATTAGGTCAAAAAGGGGGTTCCATTTAACCTAAGTTGAAAAATATTTTGGGGGTTGAATTCTTTTTGGTAAAAAGGGAAAAAAAAAGATATGGGGATGGAGATTTGGGGAAAAAGGTGGATTTCTACAGCTATAGATTTGGGGGCTCATCTTCAAATTCTTGCCAGGAAAGCTAAAGGAGGTAGGTTTCTTGTTTATCCCTTATTTCATTGTGAATCGAAAAAAAATGTGTTTGTTTCTTCCTCATGAAATTCTATTTGTTTTAAAAAAAAAAAAATCCATATTGGTTGTTTTTGGATCAAGAATGTTTAAAAGGTTTATGGGTTTTGAATAAATCCATCTGGAAGTTTGTTTTGGGTATTTAGAAAATCATGTTCTTGCAATAAAATTTCTCATACTGCCATTTTAAACATTCTGGAAAATATATATATATATATATATATATATATATATATATAAGTGACTATGAATGAAAGAAAATTTGGGGGTTTTTAGTTTATTACTGTTTTACTTTTATGGGGTTTTGATTTGATATTAATTTGTGTAAATCAATCTTCCTGGCCATGATGGTGTTTGATTTTAAAAAGGAAAAAAATATATTAAATATGAGAAAACCATGCTGCTAAAAAACGAAATTTTAAAGTCTCTGGGAGACTGTATTTTTTTTGCTGTGTGACTTTTTTGACAGTAGATAAATTTAAAAAAAATAAATAAAACAAAAAAAATAACAAGAACCCTCGTGGAGGGGATAAACCCCCACCACGGGGTGTAGCGTCTGCTACCATGGTAGCAGACTACTACCAAATGGTAGCAGCGCTGCCCATGATAGCCGCTTGCTACCATTTCGTAGCAACGCTACCAATGGTAACGTGAGTTACCATGGGGGCCACGTGGGGTCCACGTGGAACCCCCCCCAATTGTTATTTTAGTTTTTTTTTTTAATTTTATTTTTATTTTAAAAAAAAAATGATATAATTAAAAATTAATTTGATTTTAATAATAGTTTTTTTTTTTAAATAAAGTTTATAAATAATAATTAATTTTTATTAATATATATTTAATGTGAAGGTTAATATATGTATTAATAAATAATAAATTTGAAATTCGAACGTTATTAAACAATATGATTAATATATATATTTGAAAGAAATTTATATATATATATATATTGAATAGTATTTAACAATTTTTTTTCTAAATATTACGATATTCAGGAACACCTTGTGATTCGATCCGATCATTCTGAGAACTTAGAAATAGAAATCTGAAATGTATAAGTATTTTTAAGTTCATCATGGGAAATTTTGAAAGCTCAAATGATATGCTAATAGGATCATCAAAAATTTAATAATGTATCGATTGGAAGTTTGGAAGTTAATGATATCTTCTTTAGTAAAATAAATAGTTTAGTTACTTTCCTTTCCGATAACGAGAAATAGATAATGGAAAATATGGCAAGTTTAATTTATGTTTTTCGCTTGTGTTAAGTACTGGCAAGGCCTTGATAGGTTTGTTTGGACCCTATCGTCTGGTTGCTTGTGATGGTCATAGCCGGCCACGCCCCTAGTTAGAGTATTGTCAGATAATAGAACTTGTAATTGCTTTGATGTGTTCAGTTAGATCCGCCTCTAAAAAGGGATCATCTATGTAATTATTGGTTGAAGTGGTCGTTGTATAGTGGTTGTGTTCGCCTAAATGGCAAAGATGTAAATGACATGAAACTTATGTAACCCTAATTATATTAAATGCCAGAGGGGTCTTGTAGTTGAGCAGACCTGGAGATGTAGCCCTCTAGGGGTGAACTCTGAGATCATATCCGTGTTATGCGATGCCTTTGTCTCTTTTACTTCTTCCTTTAAGTTATCATGTATGGTTGCATTTTGTAAGTGTATAATGGGAATTTAATGATGCTAAATCTCAAGTGCATGAATTTAGTCATCTTGTTAAATACAGTAATTAGGGACATAAAAGATTGTAGATATGATTATGGAAAAGTATTTTGTTAATATTAATAAAAAGAAGTAACAATGGAAAGAAACTCGCTAGGTAACAAATATTGGGTTAACTGTCATAATATCTAAATTGGAAATCTAATGGATGAACCCCATTTGGTTACTTACCGTATTATCTTAATAAACAAACATAGTCATGTTAGCCATATTTCACTAAATTGGATGAATTCATTTAGTTAATTACGTTTTATTCTAAACAAATAATCCTTACCAGATTAGTTTTTATAATTGGGTGAACTCAAACTGGCAATCCATATTATAACCTTAATAAATGAATTTCTTTATGATTAGCTATAATTGAACTGAAAGGGAAGGATTCATTTAGTTGTTTATACCTTATTCTTAGCAAGTGTATCTCTTCATATTAACTTTATTTTAACTAAAAAGAGTGACACTCATTAAGTTAGTTATATTTTAATCCTAATGGATGAACGCCACTACGTACTTATATTTTTAATCCTGAAAGAATGAATATCATCTTGCTAACTATATTTTAATTAAAGGGATGAACTCATGTGGCCCTAGTACATTTTCACCTTAATGAATTGAGCTCCATCTCTTAGCATTATTTTAACTTCAATGGAAGAAACCTTTGGCTATTTACATTTTATCATCTATAAATGAACTACGACTTATTAGTTGGTTATGTTTAAAACCAAGTGAAGGAACCTCGTTTTATTATTTACAACTTAATTCTTAATGAATGAATCTCATCTTGTTAGCCATATTTTTAACTATAAAGAATGATCTCATTGTGGTTGGTTACTTTAAAACCTAGATGAATGTACTTCGTTATATTAGTCGCATTGTATCTAAAATGGATGGACTCATCAAGTTAACCCTAATTAAACCTTAATGGGTGAATTCTTAAGTTAATTATGTTTCATCTTCATTGAGTAAATATCCTCTTGTTAGCCTCATCCCTAATCAAATAGATGAAACCCATCCTAGATTCTAAAATGTCAAATCATCGAACATAACATATCCATGTCTTAAGCATTCACTCACAATTGAGATATCCAGCTTAATTGGATCAATTGTCTTGAGTTGAGTTAGGTGTAAGGTTACGTAATCACGTTGGGAAACTCAGGTTCGTTTAGTCTTCCGCTGTGTTATCTAAGCTTTAGATAACTCTAATGTATCTTCATGATGTGTCATATTATGAACACTCTTAATTCTATTAAAATATATATATATATATATATATTTAAACTCTATTTGAGTGTTTTTAACTTAAACCCTTTGGGGTTTCCTGGCGGGGCATTACAACTTAGGGATTTGAATCGTGTGCGTGAGGACCCTAATGTGGTCACAAATTGCAAGGGTCACAATTTCATGACACTACAGTTCTATTTTTAAATTTCCATAGGACTCAGATGAAAATCATTGATAAAACCATTCAAAAACAATAGTATAAAACACAGATGAATTACTTCAACCCTTTGAAAGAAGCCCAAAATAGATTTATTTTTTTAGTTTATAAAGTTTCAAAAATCATTAAAACACCAATTTTTCACAATCACAACAACAAAAATCCTTCAACTCCTTCCAATTGCAAGAATCACAAAGTCAAAGCTCCAATTGCAGCGATTTGGTTTGGAAGTTCTGTTGGAGACAAAGTACTAATGAGATTCCACTTGTCTTCTTTTCTTGCTTCTCCTGGTATTGAAGGCTCAAATAGATAAAAGGTTGTATCAGCTTCCCTAAATTTTCCAGTAATTAGTATTTGTTGATTCCACACTGTGGCTACTATGAGGCTTAATGGAACACGCGTTCCTGCTAAGCGGAATTGGTTTTCTAGATAATCCCACTCTATAATTCTCTGACAAGAATCATAGTAAATCCACTTGAATGTAGCAAAATAAGGGTACATACTTGCATTATATAACTTCTAATGACCCTCCATTGTTGTGTGTTGGGGTCATAAGCTTGTATATACCCCTCTACATACATTGCACTCATCACATATGACTTGTTATCAGTAAACACAATGTGACAATAGTTACAATTACACCAACATTCAGTGTGGGCACCGGTAGGAAAGAAAACCTCCGGTCTAGCCCAAATCCTTTAAGGATCAGAAGAAAAAATGAAATTTAAGTTACAATAATGGGGATGATAATGGATCCCAGTCCAGAATAGTCTAAGTTATAATAATGGGGATGATAATGGTTCCCTGTCTAGCTAGTATTGAAGAGGGCTTGAGAGAATCGCTTCTGTAAATTAGAGCAACAACCTTCCGATCTCCAGGGTGACCCTTCTTTATGTAAGAGACATCCCTATCTTTACCTAAAATAAAAGGGTGAGGCAGGTCGACCCTACCCCCTAAGCTGTACAAATACTCAAAATATTTCTTACCAGAATGTTTGAAAAAGAAAAATGAACAGAGATCAACTTCTAATCTAAAATTCACAATTGATCATACCTGCAGGATGGTCACCTTGTTAACATAAAAAACATAAAAACTCAAGATATTAGCCCCACAAAATTTCCAAAAAAATAGTGAATGGTCATTGCTCAAGACCCATCGTCGTAGATTAATGGATAAGCTAACTATACAGTCAAGAAGAAAACTCCCATAAAAGTTTTGCATAGATAGCGCAGTGGGCTACCATCCATTATAGGTTTTAGTTCAAACAGAGATCCCTCCATGCCCTAATAGTATGTCATGGGAAAGCT
The DNA here is from genome assembly GCF_030272615.1 of Cryptomeria japonica. Taxonomy (NCBI): domain Eukaryota; kingdom Viridiplantae; phylum Streptophyta; class Pinopsida; order Cupressales; family Cupressaceae; genus Cryptomeria; species Cryptomeria japonica. The sequence goes on from NC_081415.1 coordinate 237,606,673, forward strand.
TAAGTGAAAAAAAAAGGCATTAAAGCCTGAAGTTCATAGAGATAGTTTTAGCAAAGCATAAACATATTTATGAGACATCTTATCTAAGATCTCTAAGCTAAGTAAAAACATCCAGATTGGTCTATTTCTTCTGAAAACATAAAAGGAGTTCCTCGAAACAAAAGCATACCACCACAAAGAGAAAACTACACAAAAGGAATCCGGGATGTAGAAACCTGGATGCATGCCAACCAAAAGGAGCTTCATCCCTTCTTGCCTGGCCTGTGAGGAGGCTTGGAGCTAGAGCTCTCTGGTTTTGTTGCTGAAGGGCCAACAGGGGAGCGTGGGATTGGCACATTATTAGGGATAATCGTGATATTCTCTGCCTCCAGATAGTTAATCAGCCATTTCTCATGAGGAGGTTTCTTAACTTGAAGAATCCATGAGAGAAAAATAAGGTTTCTGCTTCTGACAGGATGGAGAGCTTCGAAGGCCACGGGGTCATCGACTAATAGAATGGGGTTGCGAGGAACTGGGTTATTCATTCTAATGAGAATATCAAAATCCCAAAGTTTGGGAGCCATAAGTTCCTCATCTATGTTGATCACCACCCTTTCTAATTCGCCCAGGATGTCTTTAATGAAGACCTTCTTGCATACTTTCATCACAATATCCCTATCTTTTTCAAAATGGATTGCAAGGGCTAAAAACATTGCTACAATGTCAAGGTTCGCTCTGGTCCGGTCCTCATTCATGATGAAGTCATTCCCTAGAAATTTCATTACAGCTCCAGAGATCAGAGGGTTCTGTTGGGCGATAATTCCCTTCATTCTTTCTTCCTTGATCTCACCCACAAAGGCCATCTGGCATTTCAACCCTAGAAGCCTGAGAGGGGTATCCATCGCAGCTCACCTGAGAAATGACAAGGAAGACCAGCTTGGCATTCTAAATAGAAGTCACACTTTTAATGCTTCAAAATGAGCAACTTCATAATGAGGAGATATGATGCAAGGAATGCAATCTCTGAGGATCATGGTCATAATTACCACCACCTTTAGCCATCAAGCTAAGGGTACTTCATCTGTCAAATCACTGAGGGAGCGTCACCTCGGCTTTGCAAGGAGCCATCAAGAAGATTTGATTGAGAAAGAGAGATGATGTATGATGTCCGACCATGACATCTCATACGTCTGCTACAACTGGCTAAATATAGGGGTTCATTTAGGAAAATAAAGAGAAGGGTAGCTGGGTAAGTTTTAATCCTAGTAGAAGGTAGTATCTACATGAATAACAATACCTATATATCCATGACCACATATATCTGAGTTACGAGATATGCATGCATGTATATATACCTATGCCTATTAATGTATGGTATTGCCTCCTCCTAGTCTTAAAACTTATCCATTCGGAGCAACAAGACTATATAAGGCTTGGTCGGAGAAAGGCTAAATTCAGGAGTACTCAAGTATAAAAGAATAAAAGAGGCCTGAGGGAAAAAAAATTTATACACCTATATATATGTATATACATCTATATATAAGAGGATTATATCTGTATATATATATATCAGTAAGAATAAATATGCATAAATAAATATATAAATGTATATATATTTAAAAGTATGTTTCTAAGTATATATATATATATATATATATATATATATATATATATATATATATATATATATATATATATATATATATATATATATATATATATATATATATATATATATATATATATATATATATATATATATATATATAAAGACATATATACCTATAAATATATATAAGTATGTATATAAATATAAGAATATATGAGTATATATATGGATAAATGTATATATATATACATATGTATATGTATATGTATATATATACATATACATATGTATATATATATATATACATATATAAATATATATACATATATAAATATATATACATATATAAATATAAGATATATATATTTTATACAAATGTATATATAAGAATATATATGTATCCATATATAGATATATGTATAGAAATATATATATATCTATCAAGAGAATATTAATACATGCGAAGAGATTCAAAGTTGATCCTGTAGATATACCAAAGAATGTGAATGCTTATCTATCCCAAGTTAATTCTGTAAAAGACCCCGGACTGCAAGAGTATGAGTATATATATATATATACACACACACACACACACACACACACACACACACATATATATATATATGTATATATATATATACATATTTATATATGTATATATATATAAATATGTATATATATATACATATATATATATACATATATATATATACATATATATATATATATGTATATATATATATGCAGATATGAAGCTGTATATGTAGATAAATGTGCATTTCAAGGTGAATATCTATATATGTAAATACCCAAATAAGTATATACAAAAATATTGTAAGATGAACCTCTACCCAGGCTTAAGGATGGGTGGTTTTGATGGGTGAGAATGAGAGTATATATATGTATCTGTAGCGTCCTAAAATTGCGACACTTGCAATTTCGACTGCATTTCGGTCTTCACGATGGCGACGCAACACGCAACCTGAATGGAGACCCCGAAACCTGATTATGACACCAAAAACTGCATTTTTCAAGCACCATTGGCCTGAACCCCCTTGCACCCCGCTGTCCCGGAGGTGGGACCAGAGTGCTCAGTGCCCTGGTCCCTCAGGACCAGGGCGCCCAGCGCCCTGGTCCCTGGGTCCTATTTTGGGCCCGGTTTCCTAAGTCTTTTTGTTTGCAATTTGGAAATATACTTTCCTGGTCGGCCTAAGGTCAGAAAAATCAGTCTATCAGCCCTAATTGACAAGTATATAAACTACATTTTTCTCTCTCATTTGAGATGAGAGGAGAAGACAGAGAAAAAGCGTGGAAACTATACTCAAGCATTCAAGCATTCAAGCATTCAAGCAATTGATCATTCCAAGTCTCCATTCAAGGCTAAGTGTTGCATTCAAGTCAAGGATTCAACCATTGAAGAGGAGATTATATACTACATGCTACAACAACATACAACATCTAAACCTTCGCACATAAGGATACAAACATCCTTAGAACAAGGTATTAGTACTTGTTTTACATTACAGTCATTTACATTTACAACACTTGCTCATTTCTTGGTTAATTCCAAAACCGGGGTTTGACCTAAAGGCAAACCCCTAATCCCTAACCCCCCAACTGTCTTCGCTTTTCTGTGTGTAGGTTGCAGGTACGCGGCTGAGATTGAAGATCTGGAATCCTTGTGCAGAGACGAACAGATCCCCCTTCGTTTCGCGGATTTTTCGGAGGACCGTGGCGCCGGGCGCCATCGTCCTGACAACTTTTGCTCAAATTTGCAGGATAGCGCCATATCGACATTCTACTGCTAATTCCAGGTCCGCAGCTTCATCCTATAACCCAAACTCAGTTTATAAGCGAATCTTTATGACTTTCTATGCATTCCTAGCTTAATTTCCTTAACAACATTCTTTACAAAAGAGGGTAGCCTTGCTTTCCTAACCCTTGAAATTCATTTAGCATCCAATCTTACATTGTGTGGGATTGGATCTTATGAGTTTCAACCCCTCTTTTGAATGTAAAGTCTCTCCCCTAAGTGAAAAACCCATCGAATCCTAGCGAACCTCCCTTCTCTCTCCTCGGAGTCGGAAGAGGGGAGAACAACTAGGGTTCGATCGCGATTTTCTGCTTTACATTTTGGTGAACCCGACGTGAACATCCTTTCTGATTTTTCATGCTTAGATCTGAAAATTGATTCCTTGATTACATTTCCATGTTTGATCTTTTGCAAAATTTTAGAGGTGATTGCATAAAAACCCTAAATTTTCTTTTTGAACATTGAACTTGCGAAATGTTTAATTGTTAATGCTTGCTTCAGATCTGCTTTTCTATTACAAATTATCAATTCATATTTGTGCTTTAATTTTTAAAATTAAGTGGTTAAATGTCAAAACCCTAATTTTTGAAACCCTCTTAATTCAATCTTTGTCCGACAATTTCACTAATCAAAACATCTCCAAATCAGCTGTAACTTTGGATTCTGCAATAAAATCACAATATCTTTCATCCCTGAAAATTTGGAAAAAAGTTGCGAGGACCGTGTTGCACTCCGAGCGCCATCGTCCCCGACATTTTTTCCAAAATTTCGGGAGCGAGATCTTGCTATATTTTCCTGCTAAAATCCAGAATTTTGGCTGATTTTGTCAATTATAACACCTTCAAAATTACAGTCAAAGTTGGTCTTGCGATTTGCTTGGCCTAAGGCTTCTAATCATTCAAAAATTGTTGAAATTGAAATTTTGTGTCAAAACTGTGTTCTTACTATCCTAAATCTGAAAATTGTGTTTACATTCATTCAAAATTTCAGTGCTTTATTCAAATTCTTGCATTTTGTGACTTTTGAAATTAAGTGCTTAATTACAACAACTTTGATTTCCGCTTTCAAAATTGAATTTTGCGTGAAATTGAATCAATTTTTAAATTTCAAAACTTGCATTGCTTTTGACATTCCCTCTAAAATCATAAAATTCAAAATTTCAGTTTCCCTCTCTTTTTCAAAATTCAAAATTTTGCATTTTTTGACAATCTTGATAGGGTTCAATTTTGAGATTGCAACTTTAATTTGGCCTATCTACAGATCGTAAAATCACTCAATTTTTTCAGATTAGCTCTAAAATCATCATACCTTTTATCCCTGCAAATTTCGAAAAAAGTTGCAAGGACCGTGTTGCACTCCGAGCGCCACGGTCCCGAACATTTTTTCCGAAATTTCGGGAGACTGTTGTGATTGCATTTAACAGCTTAAATCTGGAAGATTGGCTGTTTTTACTGAAAATTGCTACCTCTAAATTCAAAATTTTCTCTTTCTCTCTAGTGCATGAGTTTTACAACAATAAGCCCTACTTACACTATTCCCGTTAGACGAAGCCGTAGAATTAAGTCCTTCCGAGGTTTAACTACCGAGGAGATGGAACCTAATTTGAGTAGCCTTTTTAACGAGGACATGGGTAATTCCTCTAATCCTCCGAATGATGAAGAAGCTCCCCATGAAATTTTCGTTGAACAAATTTCGAAATTGGATAACCAATTTGACGATTTTCACCAATGGATGTCTCATGAGTATCCCGATAGTCAAGCTCTTCCTTTAATTGAGGGTCTAAAACGCATGCTTCAAAGTGATAAGAATGGAATTGATGTTTTACGTGGTATCGCACATATTTTGGATTCTAATGTGATGCCTATGAAGAGTTGTGCTGAATCTTTAGGTTATACACAACCTCCTACACAAGTCAATCATTCTATTCCTTTGACAACTCCTATTGTTAGCATACCTACCTTTACATCAAACATCATGGCTACCTCTATACAAGACATTCCTCCTGTGATTACTAGTCATGGGGGCAATCCCTCTTCCTCAATTAATCCTCTTCCTTCATTCAATCCAACTTCTTCGTACATTCCTTCAATAAGTGTTCCTATTACATCTTCACAAATGAACATGACGCAAGGGGGCAATTCATTTAACCATTCCATTCCTCCTTGTAGTGTTCCTCCTATCCAATCATCCCCTATGGTTGACTATCATAGGGTCCCACCACCTTACTCTTTGCCTTCTTTCAATAACATAACACCTCCATCTCAATCTAACACATCTAATATGAATTCTTCGACTGAAGCGACCATTAACAATCTTGCACAAACTGTCTCTTCTTTACAGCAACAAATTGCCTCTATGAATCAATCTAAGTTTAGTGTGCCCACATTTGATGTTGCGAGCCCACTTTCTCTTGACATTGTTCGAGCTATTCCCCCTAAACATGTTGAAATCCCGCATTTGGAGCTCTATAATGGTAAAGGAGATCCCCTAACACATGTTAAGACTTTTCAAACAATTTGTACTGATTTTGCTTATGACCCAAGGTTGCTTGCGAAACTATTCACTAGAACATTAAGAGACAAAGCCCTACAATGGTATTGCTCGTTGCCTTCTTATTCTATTACTTCTTTCGAACAACTTGCAAATGCTTTCATTCAACAATTTCAAAACAATATAAGTCCTAAAGTTACTTTGATTGATTTAATGCATTGTAAACAAGGTGTTAAAGAAAAAGTGACTGATTTCATTGGTAGATATAAGCATTTGTATGCTCAAATTTCTTTTCCAGTGCCTGATAATGATATTCAAAGAATCTTTATTTCTAATTTGCAAAAAGATATTCGAGACAAACTTCTGTTTTCTAAGTTTACTTCTTTCCAACAGTTGTGTGCCACTCTTCACAATTATCAACTGACTGTGAGTCAAATGGAACAATCACATCCTATGGCTCCGAGTGATAAGGGTGATAGCAGTCAACAACCATTTGGGAAGTTTAAACCGAACAGAGATTCCATCAAATTCAATGAAAACATCATCAACAACAATGTGAATGCAGCGTCAGGTGTGCCTCCTATTTCTAAATTTTTCAAGAAAGAAAAAAAGTATACTCCTTTGAATGAATCATTGCATGGTATTATGAATAAGTTATTGGAACAAAATGTGCTTACTCTTCCTCCTATAAGGCAAATTGATCCTGCAAAGATTACTTCACCTTATTTTGATCACAAAGCTTTTTGTCATTTTCATCGTCAGCCTGGTCATGATACTGAAAAATGTTTTTCTTTAAAGGGTAAAATTCAAGATTTGATTGATAATAATACTATCTCTGTTTCTGGAGTGAATGATAAAGGCAACACATCTGTAACTCCTCCTAACCAAAATCTTCAGATTTTCACTGATCCATTACCTTCTCATACTTCTCATACCTCTAATGCGATTGAGGCTAATGATTCCTCTCTCTCATCTGATGGTCTTGTGTCTATGACTCCGAATGTGATTAACTTTGTAGAGCAGCAAGAAATCCCTAAAGAACCTTCCATCACATTTGATTCTAGTGAAACCATTAGAGCACCTGATGGTCCTTTATACATAGTTGCAAAAGTCAAGAATATGCCTTGCCGTGGAGTGCTTATTGATCCTTCGTGCATGGTTAATGTTATTACTGAAGAATTTCTTTTTACTTTGCAATTGAATCAAGTGATCTATGACAAAACAGATGTGGTTGTGAAATTATTTGATGCATTTTCTTCTCCTGCAATTGGTTCTATTACATTACCTATTGAGGTCCATAACAAATCCCTTGATGTGAATTTTGCTATTATCCCTTCATCCGAACAATTTCGTGTGAAGCTTGGCTATCCTTGGCTATCTTCCATGAAAGCTATTGCTTCTCCTATACATAAGTGTTTGAAATTTCCCCATAATGGTGAAGTTGTTACTGTCAATCATAGTCTATTTAAACCAGCTGAAAGAACCTCTAGTGTTCCTATTGATTACTTTTGGCCTAAACAATTCCAGTCTCTTCCTCCGCGAAGTGATCATCTTTTTAAATCTTATCAAAAAAGGAAAACAGATATGATCCTATCTCTAAGTGAACCTAGAACACCTAAGCTTGACATTCCTATCGTTCTTGAGAAGGAAATTCTTCCTTTGAAAGATAAAACTAATGTCTTTCCTCAAGAAAATTCCCAACCCGTCCCCATGGATGTGACTATGTCTATGCCTAATAAACCTTCTAAAAGTAGACCTATACCTCCTCGTCATGATGGACTTGGTGTTCTTTCTAAACCAAAAATTCCTCCTTTATATGGAACAGTTCCTCCTCCTGCCTTTTATAGAGAGAAGAGACCTTCTTCTTCTCCTATTATCCAGCCTAAGAGACCACAACCTAAACACCCAAGTGATAAGGATGAGAACATTCCTCCTCCTCTATCTTCTACACTTCCTACTAAGACTAGACGTAATCGTTCTGCACGCGAACGTCGACGAAAGCGTCGTCTTAGGGCTCAAGCAGCCGCTTCTCCAAATTTAAAATCTCCAAAAACACCTTCAACAAGCATTATTCCATTTTCTCCTCAGCCGGATATTGAGCCTAAATCTCCTAAACACAAGATACATGATGATCTTGATCCTGTGCGAGTTAAAGATCCTATTTTTATAAATCTTGATGATGATATAGATGAAAATGTTATTCATGATGAAAATGTTACTCCTCTTGCTTCTGACAGTGAATATGAACTTGTTGATGTTGATAACCATTTATCTAATGAATTTTCTAAAGCACTTATCCTAGCTCCTAGACAAGAACAATGTGGCTTGGAACATGAACATAGCCCTTGTTTGGATCTTGTGATAGCTCCATCTGCTGTGTTGGATGTTCCTCCTCTAGCGTGTTCCCTGCCTTCCCGAAACATTGATCAGCAAGATCGGGGGGTAGATGACGTGCTAGACTAGTTACATTAGCATAGCAGATTCTTTCCCCCTCTCTTGTGTTACTTCTTCTATATGTTATTCTCATTCTTCTATTTGTCGTCCTTAGTGTTGTCTACTTGAGGATGATGCAAAGCATTGAGATCTCTTTGGTCTCTCTCATGTTGACTCAAAAGACACATTTGTTCCCTTCTTCTAGGTGACCTTCCTTGATTGGGGAATGAAGAACAATTATGCATACATACATATGATATATATATACATGATTTATCATACAGCATACTGACCCCGAGGAAAGCGAAGTCACCTCGTGCTTTGTGTTTTGTGTCTATTATCCTTGGGTTTATCTCACACTTGGGGGCTAAATCCTTGTGGTAACGTGCTCCTTTCCTTTCTCATTTCTTATGTGTATCACTACGTTAAAACAATCACCCCCATTGAGGCATGTGCGATCGCTTTAACGTAGGGGGGCATACACCCTGTCTATCCCTTCACGATACTTGAAAATTTCTTGGCGAACTTAGCTTTGTCTTGAAAATTTTTGGTATTTCTTTTGCATGACTCATAGTGAGGGAACCTTACTACTGACAGTCATGGTTCTCCCTCATGATCTTCCCTTTTACTTTGTCAATCGAAGTCGTAAGATCCTTAGTCCACTGGGGGCTTGGTGTATCTTGCCTCCTTGACGTGGTGAAAGTCTTTCAATGTTGTTTCCTTGTACTTTACCGGAAGTATGAACACACATACTCCCGCTAAAGTGGGGGCTAAATGTAGCGTCCTAAAATTGCGACACTTGCAATTTCGACTGCATTTCGGTCTTCACGATGGCGACGCAACACGCAACCTGAATGGAGACCCCGAAACCTGATTATGACACCAAAAACTGCATTTTTCAAGCACCATTGGCCTGAACCCCCTTGCACCCCGCTGTCCCGGAGGTGGGACCAGAGCGCCCAGCGCCCTGGTCCCTCAGGACCAGGGTGCCCAGCGCCCTGGTCCTCCAGGACCATGGCGCCCAGCGCCCTGGTCCCTGGGTCCTATTTTGGGCCCGGTTTCCTAAGTGGTATCGGGTCTTTTTGTTTGCAATTTGGAAATATACTTTCCTGGTCGGCCTAAGGTCGGAAAAATCAGTCTATCAGCCCTAATTGACAAGTATATAAACTACATTTTTCTCTCTCATTTGAGATGAGAGGAGAAGACAGAGAAAAAGCGTGGAAACTATACTCAAGCATTCAAGCATTCAAGCATTCAAGCATTCAAGCAATTGATCATTCCAAGTCTCCATTCAAGGCTAAGTGTTGCATTCAAGTCAAGGATTCAACCATTGAAGAGGAGATCATATACTACATGCTACAACAACATACAACATCTAAACCTTTGCACATAAGGATACAAACATCCGTAGAACAAGGTATTAGTACTTGTTTTACATTACAGTCATTTACATTTACAGCACTTGCTCATTTCTTGGTTAATTCCAAAACCGTGGTTTGACCTAAAGGCAAACCCCTAATCCCTAACCCCCCAATTTTCTTCGCTTTTCTATGTGTAGGTTGCAGGTACACGGCTGAGATTGAAGATCTGGAATCCTTGTGCAGAGACGAACAGATCCCCCTTCGTTTCGCGGATTTTTCGGAGGACCGTGGCGCCGGGCGCCATCGTCCTGACAACTTTTGCTCAAATTTGCAGGACAGTGCCGTATCGACATTCTACTGCTAATTCCAGGTCCGCAGCTTCATCCTATAACCCAAACTCAGTTTATAAGCGAATCTTTATGACTTTCTATGCATTCCTAGCTTAATTTCCTTAACAACATTCTTTACAAAAGAGGGTAGCCTTGCTTTCCTAACCCTTGAAATTCATTTAGCATCCAATCTTACATTGTGTGGGATTGGATCTTATGAGTTTCAACCCCTCTTTTGAATGTAAAGTCTCTCCCCTAAGTGAAAAACCCATCGAATCCTAGCGAACCTCCCTTCTCTCTCCTCGGAGTCGGAAGAGGGGAGAACAACTAGGGTTCGATCACGATTTTCCACTTTACAGTATCCATATATGAGTATTTGAATTTGTGTATTAATGTATAACCATCTCATAGGAATTTACCTAGCTACCCGAGTTTAAGTCTGTGAATGTATATATATGGGTATAACTATATGTGTATATGTCTATATATGTATGTATACGTTTATATATATACAGAGGACCATGAAAAGGTCTGATTGGGGGGGGATAAAGGCAAGACTAGCAAAGTCTGGGCGAGAGAAACATAAAGGGATAAAGGCAAGACTAGCAAAGTCTGGGCGAGAGACATACTAACGAACTCTTGGGCTAGAAAACAAAGGAAGGGGTGGCCTTAGGGAGGCTCAGAGAGGAGTTTGATGCCATCTGCTCCCATGTTGGCCAACTCATTTGTTCTTTTATTACCTTCCATATAAATATGATTGACTATAAACCTATCAAAACCTTTGCATAAGTCAATAGCCTTTGACAACAAAGTGTTTAGTCTCCAGTTAGGCATGCTGCCTTTCCTAAGAGCGTTGACAATTATAGATGAATCTCCTTCAATATCCAAATTTTTAACTCCTAATTTCCTGCACAGATGCAGACCCTCCACCAGGGCCATCAATTCTACCCAATTGTTGGTTTTGATGCCAACCGGGGAGGCAAGGGTGGCGATTTCTTTGCATTCCCAATTATGAACAGAGCATCCTATACCTGCTTGCCCTAGATTGCCATGGGATGCCCCATCAAAGTTTAACTTCACCCATCCTTTGCTTGGGGGCTGCCATCTGCATTCAACTCTTGATTGAAGACTTGCAACAAGACCATCCCCTACAAAGGGAGGAAAAGATAAGCCCTCCCAATGTTTTTTCATCTTTTCATCCCAGTAGGTTACTGAGGCATTCTTAATTATGCCAGATGAAAGTCGGCTATTCATGAGCTCGGTGGTAGCCGACTCAATTCTATTGATGACTCTGTGAACCTCAAATTTTTCATTCTTAAAGAGACGTCTATTTCTTTCCTTCCATAGCTCCCACATCATGGAAGATGAGAGAGATATCCATAAACCCTCAAAGAGACAGCCTCGCCTAAGGAGAGGCCAAGCTTTGAGCATTCCAGAGGTGGTGTAGGGGAAGGCTACATACCACTCAAGTTTGTTGGTAAACCAGACCCAACATTGGGAAGCAAAAGGGAAATTGAGGAGGAGATGGTTGGTGTCTTCTTCATCTGCCTCACAAAGAGGACATCTACTGGGACCCTCATACCCCATTCTCCTAAATTTATCTGTAGTTAGGAGCTTGTTTTGAATCGCAAGCCAGGAGAAGATACCAGCCTTAGGCAGGCAGTATCTATCCCAACAAAGTTTCAAGGGAAGCTCAAACATAGGTCTTATATACGCTTTGGAGATATGAGAGTACCCATCCTTGGAGTTATATTCCCCTCTTAAGGAACCATCCCATATGAGCTTATCCTCATGATGACCTAAGGCTATGTTCCTTGTCTTGAGAATTGCCATAAGTTTACTTTTATCCCCTTCCGGGATATCCTCATCTTCCCTCTCAATCCACTGCCATCCAGCCCCTTCCACTGAAGGGGAGATATTGTTTTTTAACAAGGGTATTCTGAGTGATTCAAGGAGGTTATGGGTGGCACCAAAGTCATAGATATTCTCAATTACCTTATACCCACCCCATGAATCACACCAAAAAAGGGCTTTATCCCCGGACCCCAGGTTCCAAGAAAGTTTGTCTGAAATAATACTCCTACAATCCAGCATGAAATTCCATAAGAAGGACCCTCTGGGAGGATTGATTTCTTTGAAGATTTGGATAGGATTCCCTCCATTAAGGTATTTATGGTGCAAAAACCTTGTCCATTTGACGTGGGGGGTTCTGAACATTCTCCAGACCAACTTGGCACCCAAGGCTCTTCCCTGATCACGAAGGTTTTTAATGCCAACTCCTCCTCCTTCTTTAGGTTTGCATATCTTGTCCCAAGATATGAGTGATATTTTCTGGTCCTCATTAGCACCTTGCCAAAAGAAATTTTTGAGATGCTTGTTGAGTTTGGCTAGTTTGGAAGAAGATCGATGTTGACAGGAGAGTTGGTAAATGGGCATAGCTGACAACACCGATCTAACCAAGGTTACCCTACTTGCAGATGAAAGCCATTTGCCTTTCTAGGTGTTAATCCTAGACTTGATTTTATCCACCAAGTTATCCCACAATTTTGAAGATCTTCTTCCCTTGTCAAGGGGAATGCCTAGATATTTGCAGGGAAGGGTACCCTGATTGATCTCCAGGACTTTGTAGATCTCCACTCCTAATGAGGGGTCTATGTTGAACATAAAAACTGCCAATTTATCTAGATTCACCTCTTGACCCAAAGCTAACATATAGGAATTGAGGATGCCTTTGAAGGCACTCGCTTCCCTTGTGCTTCCTTGACCAAAAAGCATCGTGTCATCAACAAATTGCTGATGGGTGAAGGAGGGGAGGCCACTGGTAATAGGGATTCCTTGGATCCCACCCTCCTCTTTAGCCTTAGAGATGGATCTTCCTAGGGCTTCTACCATGATGATGAAGAGGAAGGGGGACATAGGATTTCCTTGCCTAAGCCCTCTCGAGTTGCTGAAGAAACCTTTCGGAGAACCATTAACTATAACAGAGAATTTAGGGGTGGAGATACACTCAAAAATTAGGTTGATCTAGGATTTGGAAAAGCCAAATGCCTCCAAGCATTTACATAAAAAGTGCCAATCAACTTTGTCATAAGCTTTACTTATATCTAATTTGAATAGCATGCTTGGGGCACTATTGAGCTGGACCGAATGAATAGCTTCTTGGGCTATTATTACCCAATCATAGATTGATCTATCAGCTACAAAACTGGTTTGTTCTTCACTAATGATGATGGGGAGAAGATTATGAAGTCTGGCTGCTAGGGTTTTGGTTAGGAGTGTATACACATAAAAATTGGCTATGAGCAATTAAATAAATATTTATATTTATTTAATGATTATTCTTCTATTAAATAGTTAATTTGAAAAGATTAATTTATTTAATTCATTTTATGTCTTTCTATGAATTAATATTTTATTAATTAATTCATCTATCTTATTCTTGTAATTAATTAAATATCTAATATTTAATTATCTCCTCCAAACAATTAAATATCTAATATTTAATAGTTATTCTCCTATCCTATAGTCTCAAATATTAAATAATTTCCAAATTATTTAATCCCTTTTCCAACTCACCCTCCATCTCCACTTCATCTTCCTTTGCCAACTCATCAAACATGTGGCTAAAGAAATTAATATTTCTTAAATATTAATTCATTTTTTATCTCCAACTTCCAAATTCAATGAAAATTGTGTACGTACACATATTTCTTAACCATTTCCTATATTCTCTCCAACACCCCCTACATCTTAGGAAGGACTTTAGTCCACTTGTCCTCTCATGTCTAAATTTCCTCCAACCATCCCTAGATTCCCTCAGTCAGCAACCCAGTCAAGGTGAGATGAGTGACACTTGTCTTCTCCTTCCCCCTTTCTCTCAACCTTCACCTTTGTTCACAACCATTCAAATTTGTAGATCTGATCATGACCGTTGATCTAAGCCACGCCATCTAATCCTCTCAAGGTCTATAAAATCAAGAGCTTCAGTTGAGAGAGAGTTAGTCTTCAAATTGATCACATGCATCCATGAGTTTTTGAAGCAAATAGAAAATAGCAAATAGAAAATAGTAATAGCAATTATCAATATAGCATAATCATTTTTAGCATAATCATGTAGCATTTGCATATCATAGTATCAGTTAATTTCCAGTTATTAGTCCATTCTTCATATAATATCTTGGAAGCCATCAGTGCATTGTCTGAGAGTACACCATCTGCAACTAGGAACAGTGGAGTTAGGACACAATGAGACATAAGCCATGAAGGTAATATTAGTATTTTATTTCATATGTATTTCATGCAGTTTCATTGGCCGAGTTTGGATTTCTTGTAGCATTTCCATTGGTACTTTGTGAAACTAACTTGTTGCAAGTAACATTCTGAGTATGAAATTCAAGTCGACACAAGGAGTTTATAAAGAGTGTTGCATAGGGCTATAGGTCTGAAGTCATTGAAGCTATCAGGTTTCTCTTTTTTGGGGATTAGAGCGAGGAAGGTATTGTTGATCTCCTTGAGAATCTTTCCCGAGTTCCTAACACCTTCTAAAGCTTCCGTGATCTCTATCCCCATAAAACCCCAGCATTTTTGGAAGAAGCTGGTGGGGAAGCCATTTGGGCCCGGTGCCTTATCCGGATTCATCTTCATTAGGATAGATTTAACCTCCTCCTCAGATAATTTCTTTAACAGGCCTTTATTGTGGTTGTCATTAATGAGTTTTGGGAGATTCTTGATAATATTGAGTTGGCCTCTTAGGTTGGAGACCTTAGTATTATTTAAAATTTTGTCAAAGAGCCTTACTACCTCTGAGGCAACACCATTTGATTCAGACAGGATGGAGCCTTGGCAGTTCTTTATACTAGAAATTTGATTAACCCATCACCTCTGCTTGGTACTATTGTGAAAAAACTTGGTATTCCGGTCCCCATCACTTAACCAAGTCTCCCTAGATTTTTGTCTCCAGAAGATATCTTCATTTGATAGTATCTTTTCATACTCAGAGAGTAGTTCTTTTTCTTTAAGGAAGAGATGTTCATCCATCCCCTTCTCCAAAACTTTAGTGTTAACATTCTTAAGATCATTTTCTATTAAGAGTTTTTTATCAAAAATATTTCCAAAATTTATCCTATTCCACTCTAAGAGCTTCCTTTTGATAAGCTTTAGCCTGTTTGCAACAATAAACATCTTTGATCCTGAGAAAACAGAGCCTCTCTACCAATTTTCAATTAGGTTTAAAATGTTATCATCTCTGAACCACATGCTCTCAAATTTGAAGGGGCAGTTTCTTGGGGAGTGGTCTGATAATAAGTTTAGTTGGAGTGGAAAGTGGTCAGATCCTGATAAAGGGAGAGGCTCTGCTTCCATGGTATAATTAAGCTCCGAGAGTCCCCCATAGATAAAGAACCTATCTAATTTCTCAGCAATGTTACAGAAACCTATCCTTCTGTTGTTCCAGGTAAAGGCATTCTTTGTCATTTGGATTTCCAATAGGGAATTCCTATTGATCCAATGATTGAAATCTACAGCCGCTGGATGGAGTTTTCTACTACCTCCTCTTTTGTCTTCTACCTTAGTGATGGCATTGAAATCTCCACCAATGATACAAACTTTGTTTGTGTAACTTCTAAGGAAAGCCTCAAGTTCCATCCACACCCGGGCCTTATCCCTATTCTGGATAGGACCGTAAATGTTAATCAGTTTGAATCTTAGGTTATTTTTAAAGCTTGCTACTGCTCCTCCTATCCAATTTTTCTTAATCTCTAGAGGTGTAAATGAGATAAATCTAGAGTCCTAGATGATTGCTAACCCCCCTGAGGCCCCTATAGCAGGGGAGTGCTCTAGCTGTCTGACGCCTAGTTTTTTCTCAAAAAGGACAATCTCAGATGAGTTCATTTTAGTTTCTTAGATTAAAATTATTTCTGGTTTTGAATCAGAGATGCGGTGCTTTAAGATGCGTTGTTTGTTAGGGTCATTCAAACCCCTAACATTCCATGTTATGATTTTCTTGGCTCTGTGGGGAGGAACTTCCCCTCCCCTACATTAAAAAGAGTAGATATTTTAGACTGACCCCTTGCTTGTTAGGCCCAATATGGAAAGCTAATGTACTGAGAGGGGAGGGGTGAATTAGTACTTCAAATCCTTTCTTCATTAATAACTTTACTGTTAAGCATAAACTGAATATTGCTGAAACATAATATAATGCTAAAACAAATAAATAACAATCATACATGATTCACTCCATAACACATATATTTTGGTTATGCAGAAACTCCTTGTTAGAGAGAAAAACTACAGTGGGGATGGCACCCACAACTTCACTACAATAATAAAGGATGCTCAGTTAGAGCTACATGTTTAGCTATTTCTGATAGCTTACCCTGTTAGGAGTATCAAGATCTTTAGATCTACCTTGCTAAAGGATTTTACAACATTTATTCTAAATGTTGCACCTGGTTAAAGGCTTTACAATTTATAGACTTTGTTAGAGTCTTTTACCCTGTTAAAGGTTTCTCTTACAACTCAAAATATTACAATCAAAATCTTACAAAATATCTGCAACTTCACATCTGAAATGTTATAGTAGATTCTATGTGCTCAAAATGAAATTACCTTGCTTATAGCATACCTCGATAAATCATAAATTAACTCGGTAAACCTTTCAATTTACTTTGTTCCTTGACTGTTCTCTGAAATCCTTCTCGGTGACCTCTGTGTATCTCTGTCAATCGTAATAGTCATACCACTCAGTGCTTTCCCATAATTTTGCTTTTCACATATGTCTTTCTTCACACACATATTTGATCTTCAATTCATGTTGTATAAATAGATCTCTTGTAATGGTGATCTTGTTCATGCTTTGATCTTACAAACATGATTCATCAAATGAATAACCATACAAATTATTTCATTGGATAGATGTCCTCAAAATCATACAAAATCTTAAGGTGCAATTTCCAATGTGTTAACGCTTTCTTGTTCCTCGATCTTTGTAACATGTTTCCCATATTTGTCTAGGTTCAATGAATCTGGTAACACGTTTCACTAGGTGTGTATCAGCTTGGTATACCATCTTTGTTGCTTGGTAGTCATAGAACGTTACTCGGTAGACAGCTCGGTGTATACTAAACTCTATGACTTGTAACTTCTGTAACCGACTGCTCTGTGCTTACCGACTAAATATTTCGGTAGTAATAACCAACTAGAGTATATAGAATGACTTTGGATATAAAACTAATGACAACTTAGTAAATAGTAACAATCTCCCCTTTTGACATTAGTTTTGAAATGTTTGACAAAACTTCTTTCAAAGTCATAACTCAAAAAATCTATATACTTACAAAATTTGACTAAACTGACATTATATACAATTGTCAAAAAAATAGTATACTCAAATATACTCCCCTTATCAATATATTGTCCATAACTCTGATTATGCATGCGCTGTGATCAATATTCTATATTCACTACTCAGTTCACTGCTCGGTGATCACTGCTTTCCCTGTCAAAATTATCTGTATACTCGAATATGCTAATCTGCTCGGTATACTTCTCTTGTATACACTATACTCCCCCTTTGACAAACATCAAAACTAGTTACCATTCGGTGGAGGCAACTGGTCAAAAATGGATTTATACTTTGTTCTTGCATCGGTGAGAGCGATAGAGAGTGCATCCTTAACACTATCCATGAGTGAATTCTGAGTTGTAATATCAGCTAACAGTGAAATCAGACAATCTAAAGTGCTTCCCTTTGGTTGAGTGGATAAGGAGGTAGCCTTGTTGATCTGTTCTTGGACGGAGGACAAGTGTGGAATGAATAAAGTTTGAATAGTCATAATGTCCATCCTTATTTTGTGCTCTTCATTCCTAAGTTCCAACTGTTGAGCCATGAGCATTTGTAACTTGGTATAGAAATTCTAAATAGAATTTGGCTCAGTGGTCAATTTATTGGAGAGATCGGTGATCTCTTTCTCAATCACTTCTATTTTATTCTTGATATCTTTAATGAATAAAGAAAATGTACAGAGTTTCTGAAATAAATAAAGAATGTGCTTGAGTTGAGGGGACAACTCAACAATAAATTTGACAAGTTTTACTTTACCGATAGCAATGGCTTTTTGTACCTCTTCAATCATTTTTGCAGTGAGCTCTTTGTCCTTCAATTTGCTCAGGTATTCAGATGCATCTACTCCAGATGTCTCAATCTGATTGAGGAGTTCATCCAGTTGAATATGGATGGTTGCACCTTTTGTCACTGTAGCTTCAGGTAGCATATCTGTTAATAGTGCTTTGTCCTTCTGAAGTACTCTATTTTTCTTTTGTATAGCCATTTGTCTCTCTTGTTCTGCTTTGGCTTTGCATAGTTCACCGAATTCAATAAGTGCTTTCCCTTTTAATTTGGATATTTCTACATTCGGCAACACAATTGGTTTTGACAAATCTAACTTAAAACTATGTTTTTTCATTTTCTTTTCTTTAGAGGAGGAGGCTTTCACCGATTGAACTAATACAATGGCTTGGGAGGCTTGTTTACCCTCGGTAGGTTGCTCGGTAGAGGCAACACTTTTGTCAATTTCTTTAGCCTCAGATGTACCTTTGGTGAATCCTTGCTCGGGGTCTCAGTTGTAACATTGTCAGTACTTGAAGGGGCTTGAGAAGTCTATTCCTCGGTGGCCTAAGAAGTAGCTTCTCCTTTGGTAGACTGTTGACCCTCTTTTCCTTGTTCAGTATCCTGAGGTGTCTCGGTTAAAACATGTTGACTTACCAGAGGATAGGACTTGACTTGTTCCAAAACTAACTCACTTGATACCAATTTGGCATAAGCATTCCCTTCTATCATTTCCTGTTCCTGTACCTCGGTATCCATGACATCCTCATTAGGTTGTATAGTTTCAACAGGATCTTTCTTGGTGATATCCACTATTTCAACTTCACCTTTCTCATCAGTACTCTTGATTCAAAATATTTCTTGCCATTTTTCTTTTGTCTCGTTCTCTACATCAAGATAAAGGCCATTCATTAGTTTCAAGGCTCTTTGCTTGACTAGGAAGTTTGGGTGGTAGTTTTTCAGATGTTCAATTATCTCATCTACTGACATATCTAGAAAGAGATGTACTAGACTTCTTTCTCTCATCTTCTTTTCCAAGTCCATAGCATATTTCCACCTATTATCAATGTGTAAGTACAATGCCTTTGGAAGATAATTAGTTACTTCCAATGGGACTAATCAAAATTTCAGAAGAGTGCAGAGTACAGCTTCTTCAATTTACCTCTTTTCTGCATCAGATCTGGAGTCATATTTTACATATCTAAATGCTCCAAATCCACTATATTGTTTCAGATTTGCACAAAAATTATCAACACTATGTACATCTTCCTTTTTGCTCTTAACAATTTGAAATTTACTTACGTTTTCAGATTCGGTGTCACTGGACTCTTTATTCAAAATGAGTCTCCGAGTAGATTTCTTATAAGTTTTTGTTACCTTTGGAACTGCAACATTTTTCTGTTTCTTGCTCAGTGACACTGCAGATGATCTAGTGTTTGGGAATTTCACTAGAGGAGTCGGTGATACCTGTGATGTATCCTATTTCTTCCTTTTCAAAATTTTCCCTTTTGGCAACTCGGTGCTCAATGTAATAGCTGCTTCTTGGGCTTCAGATTCCTCCTCAGTGATGACTTGACAGGAGTGGAGGAAGAACCTTCTCCAAATTTCTCCATTAATGCTTTAATAATTTTTGTTGCTTTCCTTGTAGCCTTTGGTACTACAATGCTCATTTTGTCTTTTTCTTTAACTTCTTCATATGTACCGTATCTGATCTCGGTAGCATGCCTTGGAAGTGCAAGAAAAGCATCTATCTGTTGCTGTGTAATGTCAAAATCAATCTCATAACCCATAGGTGGCAAAGATTGAGTTCTCGGTTCTACGGCATTGACATAGCAGTAGTCGGTGTCCACTTCAAAACATATACTATCCTTGTATTTCTCCACTAACTGGGGTGGTATCCTGTGCCTGTTATGCATCTTTTCCTGAAACTTGCTAAAATAATCATCCATAATCTCATTGAAGTTATCACCTTGCTGTTTGATGAAGTCATTGATTTGATGGGTGATTGGTCGGTGTAGCTCCCAAACTACATTACCGACTGATGGAAAGAATTTCTCAAAATAGAAAAACATGCATACCAAAAGTGATTCAAACTTCAGTGTGTTTGCTGAGTTGTTCTTCTTCGGCTTCCTTATGGTGTTGATATTTTCAAACAGATTTTTCAAGAACACTTCGCATAGATCAATCTTCATACCTTTCTTCACAATTTTATAGGCTAAATCAATAGCAGCACAGGGTGCACTGCTTTCCCTTGCTGATTGAAAGAAACAATAACCTATGACTCTAATTGCAAACTTCAGCTCTGCATCTATGACATTGTTCAATTTCAGACCTCTACAATCAGATTCAACTCTGGTTAAAGTGATCAATTCTTTCTATGAAATCATTTTCTGAGCTTGGGCATGGTCAAAAATAGGGTAACCGGTGATCAAGTGGATGATTTCCTTGGTGATCTTGAATGGTTGCTCCTCTAACCACATAAATTCATCATGAACTCTACTCAAAACAAATTTAACCCATTGGGGTTTGAAGACTCGCGGGTATGTTAGGGCTTCAGTCAATCCCTTGATTTTAATATGTTCAAACTTGATATCTAGTTTTCCATCGGTACACAATTCATCATATGTGTCCTTGATCTCTATGTGACCTATTTCCTCAACACGACACTTAGTGAAGAATCTGACATCCTCAACTAATAAAACCCTATCTAGAATGAGTGAAAATGTAGTTTTATCATCCTGTTCAGATGCTACTTTGGGAGGTAGTGAGTATTTCAGTGCGGGCTTCTCAATGTTCTCAACAACAATGGGTTTCTAAATCTTAGGAGCCATTTCAAACTTTGTATAATCACTAACGAAAGAGCCTTAGGGTTTGAAAATTTTTAACCAGCAAACGCTTTCCACTTAGTAAATATAAAACATATATTCAGAACTGATATGATCGGTTAACTTGCTTGACAATGCATTGTGATTGATATAAAAACCTCAAATTTTGCTTCAGAAGAGATTTGATCGCCTTTGAATCGCTTCGCTCTGCTTTTTGAAAACTTGGTAAGTGTAAAATGACTGCGCAAAAGCTTTAAGTACACATTTTACCTTATCAGGCTCCATGCAGTTAGGTCAGAAAGCATTAAATGCACTCGGTTCCACTAAACCGATTTACCTTCCTTTTTGTGCTTTTACCGAGTAGCCAAACTTCTTGCATTTACCAACTTGACAGGCTTCCTGCATTTACCGACTTGACTAGTGCTCCAAAAGACTTGATAAAATTTCAAACTTGCTAATGCATCTTAGTTATGCAGATTTTGAATTAAGTACATGATAAAATAGGAACTGTTAAGATTTAACCTTGAGAGAATGCAGTCCCTTCATACCTTTACCGATTAATTTGGAATAGATGCACTTAACTTGATAGGTAAGGTGCTTTCTTCATTTGACACAATTTCCTTCTTTTTCCAAATCATCTGGAATTTGCTTTTTATTTCTTCAATATCTTCTCTAGGTTGATCTCTACAATCTCTAGCCAAGTGTCCAACTTTGTGACAATGAAAACATGCCTTACCAGGATTTCCCCATGATCTTCGATTGTTCATTCCAAACCTTATAAAGCAGTTGGCACTTATATGTCCATATCTTCCACAACATTCACACCATATCCTTGTATTGTAATCCCATGGTACTGCAGTATACTGTCGGTTGATATCTGTGTGAGTTCGATAACTTCTAGCATTTGCTCGATGTGCAGACCACATATAGTTCTTCTGCTTAAACCAACACTTCTCGGTACTGTGTCCATATCTATTGCAGTTTTTACAAAACCCTTTGAATTTTGCCTTCTGATAATTACTAACAGACTATGTCCTACATTGATTAGATGTGTGACCATACTTATTGCAATTATAGCAATAACCATTAGACCTAGTGACATTCGGCTGCTTACCTTTTCTAATTTGGCACATGTTGGAAGTATGTCCTTGTTTTCCACAGTAGTTGCAAATAGGATTCTTTCCTTTGATGTTCTTCTTATTTCCAGCTTGTTTTGACGATTCTCCTCTCTCGGTGGTGTGGATTCCCTTCTCGGTAGAGTCTTTTCCTTTGTAACCGAGTCTTGCATCTTTGTTGGGTCTTCTTGTAGTTAGTTGCTCATCCAACATCCTTGTTGCTTCATAACTTTTCTTTAGTGTTTCTTTTGACTTCTTTTCTGCTTCAAGTTCATCGGTCAATCTTGATAGTTCAAGTTTCAATGCTTGATTCTCATTTTCCTTTAGATTTGCTTCATGATGTGCATAACCCAATTGATTTGATAGATTACTTTGAATTCCAGTCATCCTTGTGATTTCATCATTCTTTTCAGACACTAATGCTTCTAGCTGTTGTTTTTCCCTTTCCATATCTCTTAATTTATCCTCGGTTGTCCTCAATGCATCAAGATTTTCAGTCATCTGTGTGCTAAAATGATCATGTTCTCTTTTCATTGCTTTTAGTTGATCAGTCAGTGCTTTGTTCTTTTCTTTCAATGCTCCAATCATTTCTTTAGTCTCTTCAGATATACTGTTATCAGATGATGTCTCAATTTGTTCCACCAGCTCTTGAGAGTCCTACAAATCATCAGACAATCTTCTTCTAACTTTCTAAGATTTTTGCATTTGTTTCTGCATGTCAGCAATCACTTGATTAGCATGATCCAATTCATTTTGAAGATTCACAATTCTCTGAGATTGTTTGTAGCCTTCCATTGATAAGATCTTTCTCTTTAGGCAATTAAACCCTTTTCCAAGATTCAAGCTCTGATACCAATTGTTAGGCCCAATATGGAAAGCTAATGTACTGAGAGGGGAGGGGTGAATCAGTACTTCAAATCCTTTCTTCAACAATAACTTTACTGTTAAGCATAAATTGAATATTGCTGAAACATAATATAATGCTAAAACAAATAAATAACAATCATACATGATTCACTCCATAACACATATATTTTGGTTATGCAGAAACTCCTTGTTAGAGAGAAAAACTGTGGTGGGGATGGCACCCACAACTTCACTACTACAATAATAAAGGTTGCTCGGTTAGAGCTACATGTTTAGCTATTTCTGATAGCTTACCCTGTTAGGAGTATCAAGATCTTTAGATCTACCTTGCTAAAGGATTTAACAACATTTATTCTAAATGTTGCACCTAGTTAAAGGCTTTACAATTTATAGTCTTTGTTAGAGTCTTTTACCCTGTTAAAGGTTTCTCTTACAACTCAAAATATTACAATCAAAATCTTACAAAATATTTGTTGGCATTATGTGAACTGGTGTAAGGACATAATGATATTGTATGTTGTCATTGATATCAATATGTGATATGTGAGAAGAGAGAACCGACATATGTGTGAACCGGTATATATGCCAAAGTGAAGCGGTATATTTGTTCAAGATGAACCGGCATGTCAAGATGAACTGGCATGTAGTTATGGGAATCGACACATGGAAGCACTATGTGACTACCGATTGGTAGGTAGTTTCCACTTCAGGATTTCCGGTTGGAGTACCTCAAGCCTGTGTGACTCAATCGATGATCTTTGTGTGATGAGTTAGCAGTATAATGGAGAACAGGTCATTTTGCCACGTAAGCTCGGTGCGCGTGAAGAATCTTGCATGAAGAAGACTATTCCTATCTACCTCAGGAATGTGCAAAGTTTGTCAAATGGTGATAACGCGTGATGGGTTATTAGCTGCCATGAAATCAGTGGATAATGGACGATGGAGAATGTCTTGAGATCGATTCAAGATTGTTGCATTTAATGCAGTATGATTCAACGGTCAGGATTGAACTGGTTGAATTGCTTAACCTAATAGGTTTAGGGTTTAGGGTTTTTGCTACCGACCTGTCTGTTTCCTATAAGGTCGATGTTGTGTTTCTTTCTAAGGTTGTTGGCAAAAGTTGTGACTGTGTATCCAAGGGAAGTGATACGTGATTCTTGCCAAACCAAAGGAGAGAAGAGATACCTACAAAGTGAATGTGCAGAAGGTGAAGAGGAGCCAAAATGGATCTACATTAGCATTGAGTGCTGTTACCAGATCATTGTAATTCCTGTTGATCTTTAACCACTTCAATAGTTGTGAAATCCCTTAATAGGGTAGCCTTAACTGGCTTGATACAAATCCCTTAACAGGGTAGCTTTAACCAGCTTGATTCAAATCCCTTAACAGGATAACTCGAAGTTAATGAATTCTTGAAAGCTATAGATCTCTGGAGATCCTTTAGCTATTGAGTTCTTGAAATCCTCTAACAAGGTAACCCCAACTGGGTTCAACACTTAACCGAGTATTGTATCCATCCCTTAACTTGGTGATCCCTAACAGGATCGGTTCCTAGCAGAACCTATTGTAATGTCTTTAACCGGACAAGGCTCCTAACAGAGCGGACTCCTAAAGAGTTCAAAAGAAGATTGTGGGTATTCATCCCCACCGTGGTTTTTCCCAATTGGGTTTCCACTTGAAAAATATGTGTGTCATGTGTGATGCTTTTATCTTGTGATGCTTTGTTATTACCTATTGAGCATATGATGGTTTTGTGTTTTATGCCTGTCTATAAAACATATTGAACTAACTATTGTGAAGATCATATGATAGTTTACTTGTTCATGCATGATGGTGTAATGGTACTATAGTATTGAGCTAAGAGGAAAGCTTAGTGAGTGACCGGTTTATGATTGTTTTAGTTATTCTAGGTCTTACCAGTTGCACTCTATTTCAACTAGTATCACTGCTTGCCAGTCATTTGGATTATTTGCTATCAAACCGGTTTTGGACTGTATTTTTGTTTTTACTGATTCACCCCCCCTCTCAGTACTAGTTTGGTACTATTGGTTCATCATTGAGTTATCAATATCTGCAACTTCACATTTGAAATGTTATAGCAGATTTTATGTGCTCAAAATGAAATTACCTTGCTTATAGCATACCTCGATAAATCATAAATTAACGTGATAAACCTTTCTGTTTACTCTGTTCCTTGACTGTTCTCTGAAATCCTTCTCAGTGACCTCTGTGTATCTCTGTCAATCGTAACAGTCATAACACTCAGTGCTTTCCCATAATTTTGCTTTTCACATATGTCTTGCTTCACACACATATTTGATCCTCAATTCATGATGTATAAATAGATCTCTTGTAATGGTGATCTTGTTCATGCTTCGATCTTACAAACATGATTCATCAAATGAATAACCATACAAATTATTTCATTGGATAGATGTCCTCAAAATCATACAAAATCTTAAGGTGCAATTCCCAATGTGTTAATGGTTTCTTGTTCCTTGATCTTTGTAACACGTTTCCCATATGTGTCTAGGTTCAATGAATCTGATAACATGTTTCACTCGGTGTGTATCAGCTCGGTATACCATCTTTTCTACTCGGTAGTCATAGAACGTTACTCGGTAGACAACTCGGTGTATACTAAACTCTATGACTTGTAACTTTTGTAACCGACTGCTTTGTGCTTACCGACTGAATATTTCGGTAGTAATAACCGACTAGAGTATATAGAATGACTTTGGACATAAAACTAATGACAACTTAGTAAATAGTAACATTGCTTCCTCATCCTTTGATCTTAGTTCAGCAAGGGATCTTCTGCCTCTTCTCTTACTGATTTTAGCGCAGTCAGGAGAGTCTTTGCTTTCTTCAGAGATGTGAATGCCTAGAGTGTTTGGATTATCATTTTCTAAGTTATCTAATGCTATAAAGAGTTCCTCTGTTTCTAAGTCGAGTCTGGCAATATCCACTAAATTTTTGACATACAGATCCCTTTGTCTTTCCAATTCCTCAGCATCGCAGATTTCATCAACAAGTTGATCCATAAGGTCATTTACTACTTCTTCCCCTATAAAATTGGCAATGATGTTAATTTCCTTAGCCACTCGATCACTCTCAGATTCTACAATTATATCAGAAACAACCTTCAGAGGGGGAGGATGATCCTCTGCCCCCTCAAAGGCCTCAACACTTGAGACTTGAGAGATTGGTTAACCCTGCAAGGATTCCATTCCTAATACCGGGGAGTAGCTTTCCTTCTCCACTGATTGCACAGAGGAGGTTAGTTTCATTATAGGGGGAGACCTCGAGGGACTCAACCTCTTTGGTGGGATGAGAGAATTAGATGATGAAGTATTTGCAAGTCCAAGTTGACCCTTTAGAGGGGGCAACTCACTGATTTTGCCTTCTTCTAGGACTCAATCCCTAAGCATTGAATCAACTATAGGTGGACTAATAGTTGGCAGTGGGGGGAGATGATTAGGGTTAATTTTAGCCTTATAGCCAAAGTTAAAACCCCCTCCTACCACAAATCTGAATGAGACACCGTCACTCTTGAGAAATGATCCAGGGAGAGGCTTCTCAGAAGGGGTCTTCCTTGGAATAATATCTTTGAAAGAGCCATTAGAAAAGGGTAATTCTAGGGTTAAACTATAATTATTGCATTTTAGCGTAATGGGCTCTAAAGATTTAATGTTTATATTCATGTTAATGATAAGAAGCTAATTAAAGAAGCTAAGGGCTGATTTTTTAACTTCTACAAATTTACCAATTTTATTGCCTATTATTCTTAAAAAATCATTATTTCGCAATTCTACAGGAAATTTTTCAAGTGAAATTTATCTATTAACCATGCAGGAATTTAATTGAGATGGGAGAAAGAGGGGTTTCCATTCCCAGCAATCAAACTCGAGACCCTTGAATGTTAATATGTCCCCATTTAGCAATCTATTTCTCAAACCTTGATTACCACATTTAATAGCAAGGAAATTATCAGGAAGGGTGTTGATTTTTACCTGGTTGTTGAAAGAAGAAGACAACCAGTTAGCAATTAGTTCTGACGGGATCCCCTAACCTTTCCATCGAGCAAAGATCATGCACTCATTGCAATGCATTTGATACCTGGCCTGAGTTTCGGTATCAATTTCAATGACCAACCCATTTGAAGTTGTTGGAGGATTCGAAGGTAAATCTGTCTTAGGATGCTTTACTTCCTTTGAATTTTGATGATTCATGATAGAATGGCGACCTAGGGTTTCCATACCCTTTGTTAATTTATCTGAGGAATTTCGTGTAGGGAGAGTATTTCAAGCAAAGAAGCTTTTTGGATGGTTAGGTTTTACAAAACCCTCCTCCCGACAATGATTGGAATTCCGATTGTGGCAATTTGGTTGCCCTAATGCCCTTTTATTTATGTGACTCACCATCTGCGAGTCCCGATCCCAACCCTCGTAGGGAAGAGGGGGAGCCCTAACCGTTTCAATCAAAGAATATTTTGTTTTTGCAAAGAAGGCCTCTTGTTCGTGGGTTCGTGATATAGTCATACCGAGATCCTTAGCCCAGGAGTTGTTTGCCAAAATAGAGAAGCAATTTGCAAAGCCCCTGTGAATTCCTCGTGGCAGAAATGAATGCTCAAAAATGGCTGTCGATGCTTTGCATCGATTTTTCGCACGCAGAGCCATTTTTAATTTATGAGTTGAATTTTCAGTAATTGAATTCTATTATATTATGATTATATAATATTTTATATTTTTATTAGATTATTATATTTCTTTTAAACTTTTTTGATGTTTATTATTATTAATTGAATTTTATTATCAATTTTCAATTTAATTACGCTTCTTGTTTCTATTAAAACTAAAATGAAACAAATTAAATTAAATAGCTTAAATTAAAATTCTAATTGTGTATTTTGTCATGGTTTGATACATCAAAAAATAATATTATAATTTTACTTTTAATATAAAATTAAGAGAAAAGTAAGCTAATTAAGTTTAGGAATAGTTCAAGAAATAATTTTTTTTTAAATAACTTAATTTAAATGAAATTAAAAAATAAATTATATTAGTTCAAGAAATAAAAAATTAAAAAAATAACTTAATTTAAATTAAATTAAAAAATAACTTATATTACATTAAATAAATAAGATAATTTAAATGAATTAAAATAAACGACTAAAAAGAAATTAATTGTATAGCCAAATTAGTTTAAAACAGTTTCAAATATTTCAATCTTATATTAGTTTTTGCATCTCTTGTTATAGTTGTTTGAATAATAACTAAAATTAAATTAAATTTAAAAAGTAAAATTAAATTAAATAACTTAAATTAAGTGCATAAATTTGAGTTGAAATATAACTCTAATTTTGTTGATATCATTATTGATATATAAGTAATGTCATAATTTTATTTTTAATATAGAATTAAGAGAAAACAAAGCTAGTTAAGACTAAAAATTGTGTAAGAACTAAAAATTGAATTAAATCACTTACATAAATTAAATTAAATAACTAAAATAAATTTAAATTAAATTAAATAAGTTAAATACAGTCAAATCATTATTGATAATTATGCTCCTGATCAGAAGTGAAACCCATGCTACTACTATGCAAATCTCTCTTCAACAATCCATAGTTTTTCCATAGTTAGACCTGCAATTTAAAATAGTTTAGATTATTTTTTGGATTAAGGCAAAAATAGGTTTTGAAGGGGCCCCGAAAGCCTTTACGAAATGATTCTAAGAGGAATAAAATTAGAGATTAACATCCAAAACAAAATGGGTTGCATGGATAAGCATAAGAAACAACAACCAAAGAGACAACAAGGAGACCAAACCTAGACACAGACAGAACCAGCAACCAGAAAACAACATAGGCCTAGTTACATAAGGCTTTTGAGGGTCTCAATAGCCTCAGCCTCAAGGACATTCATTGTATCAGAAACAATCTTCATAGCTTTGTAATCCACATTCTCAATAGCCGCCTTTTTCTTCATATTCCCAAGGGTCCTTTTGCAGGGTCCTTCTCCACCCTGAGCCGCCTCAACATTATTGCCAATAATGACAACAACCCTATCCGACTGCTCCATATTACTCACCATAGTATTTATAACAACCACAGATTGTTTGACAATTTTGTGACTGCTTGCCATAATAGTTTTTAGGGTGTCCTTGATCTTGTTATAGCCTTCCTCAACATGGGTAATGTGATCCTCTAGCCTTTTCTTCAACTGATCAACCCCTTCACCCATCTTCTTGATGTAGTCCATAACTGACTTCTTCTCAACCTCAGTCCAATTCCCCTCACTATTTTGATTACCTTGAGTAGAACCAGTAGAGATCACTTCCATTTTGTTTCCCAAGGCTCTTTGGTTGATCCTTTTCTCCTTTAGTTCATGGAACAACCATTTGAACATGCCAAAAGTGTCAATAGCATGTTCATGAGCCATTCACAACACATTATCATAATCCTCCCTCTTATCAATAAGCTCAACACTTTTGGGATGAAGGTCTTCAATACCAACCGCACCCACATTACTAGTCTCCTTATTGGAAGAAGGAGAGGCCAGGACATCAGGGCATTCAGGGTCCTTACCATCTTCTTCCTTCTTGCTAGAAGATGGGGAGCCAGTCTCAGTAGAAGTAGAGGAAGAGGATATAACAATATTATTTTACCCTTGTATACCCTTCCTCACCTTAGGTTTGGAACTCGAGGGTATATCAATTTTAGCATTTTTCAGGGGAGGGGAAATCGCTTCAAACCCAGACCCATAAGCTTCATTGTCAGAGTCACCCGCACTAGTCTCTTCAATATTAGAAACAATGTGGATATAATCATCAGGGGGAGGAAGAGCACGGAAATGGGCATCAATAAGGACCAGAAGGCCTTTGTGCAAGATGGGAAACTTGGAAGGGTTCTTGCTGTGGTCACTAAAATTAACCCTAAGAGCAGACATGAGAGAGAAAGGGAAAGACATCTTCAAACCATGGCGGAAATGATTCAATATTGTTGGTGTAATCAATTATTCATCTCGAATATTATTACACCTTACTTAATTTTACTTAGGTGCATTCATATCATAGTAGTTTGGGTATGAGACACTTGGGTGTTTGTGCCACATTGGGATAGTGTGTGTAGGAGAATTTCCACCTTTTGTGGTCTTATCTTGTTGTTACATTCCACCTTCGGTGGGTGATCCACCTCATGTAGAATATTATATTATTTCTCCTACCTACCACACCTATTTCCTACCCACCCTTGTTTCTTATTGAGTCACATGTTGTGTTTGTGTGCTCACATATCCATATAGCCTTGCTTATATAAGCAAGCTCATATTCATTGTATGTAGCGATTGATGATCTAGTTGATCAGTATTTTCATCTTGATAGAATACAATTTATTCCTATCATCTATTTTGTCTCTCTATTGTACTTTTCATTCAGCTCTTGATCTTGGCAAAATCTCACATGGTATTAGAGCGTAAAGGGCTTCTTTGATTAGTCTTTTGGAGGCTTCTATTTTCGGATCTGGGGAGGTGCTATTTTTTGGGGAGTCCTACAGTGATTTGGACATCACGATTGAGTTCGGGTGGCCATTTCCATAAATTTTGAGTATAAATTTGGCCATACTTGGAGGAAGGAAAAATTTCGCCTACTTTGGGCTACGGTACAGATTTTTTGAAAAATAAATAAATATTTTTTTCTACGAAAAATTATAAATTTTCAATTTTTAATATTCGCAGTTTTTTTAATTTTATTTGTAAAAGTTTATTGTTTTTTTTGAAAAAAAAATAAAAAATATAGACTTGCTTATATAAGCAGGCTCAAATTCATTGTATGTAGCGATTGATGATCTAGTTGATCAGTATTTTCATCTTGATAGAATACAATTTATTCCTATCGTCCATTTTGTCTCTCTATTGTACTTTTCATTCAGCTCTTGATCTTGGCAGAATCTCACATGGTATCAAAGCGTAAAGGGCTTCTATTTTGGATCTAGGGAGGTGCTATTTTTTGGGGAGTCCTATAGTGATTTGGACATCATGATTGAGTCCCGGTGGCCATTTCCATAAATTTTGAGTATAAATTCGGCCATATTTGGAGGAAGGAAAAATTTCGCCTATTTTGGGCTACGATATAGATTTTTTGAAAAATAAATAAATATTTGGGGGTTTCTCCCCACCCTCCACCCGATCCGTACTTTGTAGATTTTCAAGGTTCGACGTTGCTGGTACTCCCGCTGCTGTAGACACTGTACCTCCTGCCGGCACCGTGCAAACCACCGTTGTCTCCTCCATTGCCTGACTTCTACCACTCGTGCTTCTCTCCTCTGGCGACTTCTCGACGACAGTTACCTTGCAACTCCTTGGCGGTAGCTCCCTGACAACTCCTCGACGGTGGCTCCCAATGACAGCTCCCTGACAAATCCTCAACAGCGACTCCTGGTGACAGCTCCCCGACAACTCCTCGACGACAACTCCCCAACAACTCCTCGACAGCGGCTCCCGACGGGTCCTCACTCCTCGACGGCTCCAAGCTTTCTGATGACCGCTGCTCCGCTCCTCCCAACTATCATTAACTATGGTGTCCAAAACGTCATCATCCATCTGTACAACTGCCACATCATCAGCCACATCCGATTTTGACACCTCGACATTTCAGTACAGTATGGATCCAATTAAAAACTACCATGGGTCACTTCCGTATAGCTTGGGCGAGGGGTGCAACAGTCATTTTGACGGTCATACAACTGTCAATTTTAAGCTTGCAGGTTTCTGATGTCAGCCTACATCAACAATTTTGATTTTTTTTTACCCCCCTCTAATGAGCTTTTCTTTGCAGTTCAACTTTGGAAGGCCATATCTTGCTCATTTTTGCTCCTTTTTTGGTGCAATATTTTTTGAAATGGGCTAGAATTTTGTGCTCTTTATACTGGTGGAGGAATTTTCTGATTTTCATGGATGGATTTTTTAGAATTTGAATATTCTCATGAGTGTACCTGTCTAATCCTAGATTTTACAACTTTAGAGGCTTTGTTTGGGGTCATACAACCTCCTTTTCAGGTGTCATTTTTTTGAAAGTGTATAATTGTTCATCTACTTTCATAATCTGCCATTAGTTTCTAGTGATTTTGAGTATAAGTTGTACTTTTAGTATTTGGTCATTTTTTGCCTATTTGGTACTTGTATTTTTCTTTAATCTCAGTTTAGATCACTTGCAGTATTTGTTGGAGTCTCTTATAGCCTATTTTAGGTAGTTGTAAAGTTGAAATCAGAAGTCCATCTTGCCTTGTTTTGCAAGTGGCCCATTGTATACACACTAAGTATAAAGTGCCAAATCATCATTTTTTTTTTTTTTTTTTTGGGGGGGGGTCTTTGATTGAGTGAATTTGGAGGGGTGTCTTGTGTGATTGTGCCTCTCTCTATCTTGTGTTTTTTTCATTTTGGTGCTATGGGTTCTCCTAAATTTCCACTTTTAACTCCTCATAATTATGCATCATGGAAGATAAAGGCATGGAGTAAACTAATGGAAAAAGGACTCATTCATTATGTAAATGGAACTATAACAACACCACCTAATCCTAAGGCTCATCCTAATACTCAAATTGAATGGCTCACTAAGAATGCTATGACAATTGGAACTCTTAGAAAGTATGTATCAGATGACCTCATTTTTCACATTGATAAGTGTACTACAATTAAAGAGGCTTGGGATATTTTTGAGAAATTGTATGGACAAGTTGATGAGATTAAGGGCTACAAGATTGATAGTGAACTCACAACTTTGGATCCCAGGGATTTTGATACAATCCAAGATTATGTCACAAAAGCCAATGAGCTAAGAGAAAAGCTAAAGGATTGTGGAATTGACAAAAAGGATGCTCAATTGGTTTATAACTTGTTGGACAAGCTTCCTTCAGAGTATGCAACCTTTGTATCTAGCTTTCACACCCATAGGTTAGCTCAAGGTTCCTCATACACTTCTCCCTCATTTGATTCATTCACAGAGATGTTGATACTTGAGAAATCTAAGCTGATTAAGATGGTGATTCTCAAATCTTCAAAGTCACAAGCTTTGGTGGCTAATAAGGGGAATCAAAGCAATCAAGGGAAAGGAGAGAATCAAAAGCAACCTAAGTCAAAACAACAACAAGATGGAGCACAATCATCCTCTCCACAACAAGGTGATTCTACATCCTCATCTAAGAGGAAATCATATAAGGACAATCTTTTTTGTGCATATTGCAAGAAGCCAGGACATGATGAAAATTGTTGTTACAAGAAGGATATTGATGAGTTGAAGAATATTCTTGAGAAGAACAAAATCAACCTACCTTCTAGAATGTCTACTCCGGCTTCTTCTTCAAAGGATAAAGATAAAGGAAAGTATCACTCTTTTGGGACAGATTAAGGAAAGGGGCAAGCTCTTTGTGCTACTACAAGTCATGATTCAGGGAGATGGCTTCTAGATTCAGGGGCTTCTCATCATATGGCATCTTCGCAGTCTATGTTTTCTACATTTGAGACTTTCCACATGCCACAAATTTTGATGGGCAATCATACCTGCATGGATGTGATTGGGAAAGGATCTATTGTCATTGGGGATAACTCCTTCAATGATGTGTTGTGTTTACCCCATTTGATAAACAATCTTCTTTCTAGCTATCAAATCACACATGGGACAACTAGGAAAACTGTGGAGTCCACACCTAATTCCGTTATCATTAGACACTTGGAGACTAGAGCTATCATTGTGACTGGGGTGGTTGATCATGCATCTCAGTTGTACTCCTCTTCATATTTTGGTCCTATTGATGAGGTTGATTCAGATTTTGAGGAGAACTTTGGGTACTTGAACTTGAGGATTCTCACATGTGACCCCGTTCTTGAACCTTGCATTTCATCTCCTCCTATTGATATCACATCACCTATTGCACCTGATGATGCAACTAGTGCGACAATTTTGCCTTCTTGTGATTCAGTGCAACAAGATATTCCTTGTCTTCTAGCTTCACTTGATTGGGATGCCTACTTGACATACATTGTAGGTTTGTTTGTGGAGTCCTACATTGCAGATTTGGGAGACATCATTGATGACATTCATCTTCTCTTTGATGAAGATGATCCTTCTTCGATTGTTGTAAGGGAACACTCTACCCCTCTTGTGCATTCTCTACATGATCATTCTTTTGCGGTTGACATGATTGTGGATACTTTTGTACAACACTTGGAGGTCTCTTTATCTTTTGAGGAGACATGTGAGTCTTTGGATATTGTTCTACATTCATCTCCACTAGATCTTAGAGTTCCTTTTTCAGCAGTTTGGAGAAATTCACCAGCTTTGGAGGGGGTAACTTTCAACATCAACATGGGGACACTTGAGCAGTTTTTAGAGATTCCATTCATCATGAGTTTTTTTCCTACATCTTCCCTTCATGATTGGGGGAGATGTCATGGATACACCTTTGGTTTTGTTTCTTCCTAAGGGGAGGAACATTGTTTGACGTTCGTGGAGCAGTTTCTTCATACATCATTGAGCTTCTATCATTGGTATTGATTCTACATTGAGGGGGGATACCTAGTCTCTCTTCTTCTTCTCTCATATGGGGGGGAATTTTTCCTCACATGGGGTTTTGTTCCTTATATGCTTCTATGAGAGTTTCTTTGTATCTAGTTTTCATCTCTCTTTTGGGGGAGGGTTTTTTCCCATTGGATTTTTCTCTCTTTCCCCACTTTATGAGAGATTTCATTACATTGGTTTGCATGCATTTGCATTTGTACATGGGTACCTAACATGGACTCATAGCTGGGACCCATATTGCATTACTTAGTTCCATTGTAGAATTAAGTGCATTCCCCTAAGTTTCACTTAAGGGGGGGTGTTGGTGTAATTAATTATTCATCTTGGATATTATTACACCTTACTTATGTTTACTTATGTACATGCATATCATAGTGTGTGCGGGAAAAGCAAGTCTATGAAACTCAAAATGTGAAAAAGTGGTCTCAAAGAGGTTTACTCACACACCAACATGACTTCTTGGTGCAAGTTATGGAGTCACACTAATACATTTAGCCTAAAATTCCGACGGAGGTTTCCGACGGAGAAGGTATATTGTGATCAAACTTGATTTTTTTTTTTAAAATGCTCGATTTTGTCGGAATTCTGATGATACTGCAATGACATTAGGGTTTTTTTAGAAAAAGTGCCTGTGTTCATCGAAATTCTGACGACCGCATGCATTACTTAAAAAAAAAGAAATGACCAAGTCATTTCATAAATCCCGCCTCTTTACAAAATCCTACCTCTCATTCATCCCGCCTCTGTAGCGAACCTGTGGGTTTAATCGTAGCGGGGAAGATCATTGGTGTGAAAAATTCATGGTTGCAACAGGGAACGAAGTGCCACGAGCACAAAGTGCCAAGGGCTGGCACATAACTAGCGAGGACGACCGCAAGGGAGCCCAAAATGGGCTGTGTAAACGGCGACACCCGGGCCTCCGTCAACAACAATAAGAGCTACGGACGGAGGAAGAAGTCATCTTGTCCTTCAATTTGTACATTTAGGTTCAAGGTGTGTCAGTTGCTTTTCTTGATTTCTTAAATGGAATCAGTTATGAATATGGGGAATTACTTCTTCATCTTTCGTTTCTTCAAAATTAAGAATGATGGTAGGATGGCTAGAAGAACACCCTTCTTCGAACCTTCCACAAAATTGTTCTTCAAAATCTTCTTCTTCACTTCTATATCCCATTTGCACAATTAAGATATTGGCCTTCTATATGAATCTCATGAAGGAGTTTTGGCTTCCTAGTTAACTTATTTATTAACTAGTCTTCATTAGTTTACTAATTTGAAAGAAATTAGGAAAGGTCTAGTACCTTGTAGAGTCGCTATAAAAGTTTTAAAAGAAGATTGTGTTTTACCTTCCTCTAAATGTGCTACTAGTATAGGGAGATCCTCTCTCCTCTACTTCCTTGATCTTCTTGAGACCTATTCATTCTTATAGTATGTAGTTCAGTTAATTCATATATCATACTAAAAACCCCATCTTCATTATTTTCATCATTGATCTTTGAGAACAGATTCAAAAAAGTCATATTGTTTATAGAGATATATGTCTTCTTCTGCTACACCCCTCCATGATATTGCATTAGTCATGTAGACTAATTTAACAATTGTGTTCTTACAAGAGCAATTTGAAGTGATGTGGCAAAGCTTGTTGCAAATATAGTAGATTATAGATTTGGATCAAGGCTTGGGATACTTGCACTTGCAAAGGTAAGTGTGCTTGGAGCATGAAAATGATGATGATTAAAGGATCACTTACAAAAAAATGAGTTTGTATTTTTTGTGAGAGTAATGCTTGTGAGTAAAGGGCTATCAACCAAAGGGGCCAATTTAAGGAAAGTAAGGATCACGAGACTTGTTTTATTGCTTGGTAAAATTTTGAATATATTTGTTTTGATTGATGAAATGAATTATTTCAATTTGAGCCATATCAATGAGATGAATCAAAGAACAAGTAGCAATAATTGTTGGTGTAATAGGGATATTACCTAGCTACTTCCACTATTAGGTCATTTTTATGCCTTATCATTTAAGTTTACTTAAGGTATACATAGGATACTTATCACTTTGTTTCTCATATCATAAGATTAAGATACTTTCATAATCTTATGATATCCTACATGTCTCATCTTGACCTATATAATCAAGGGGTTCTATTTATAATCTCATTCATTCATATTGTAAACTTGCATTCATTGATAGGAATATAGTTTATTCGTGTCATATTGATCTTCTCATTTTGTTGTGCTTTCCATTAGACCTCTAGATCTTGGGTGGCTATCTCCATAGTCAAATCTTAAAATATTTACCTTTCTAGATTCTATAAAAGAAATGGTTTTATCAAGAATATCATATGGAATAGCTTCTAACTATTTGCATTTGATAACAATATTGTTAGAGCATTTTGCTTTATAGGAAAATAATCTAAACTAGACTTTTTTTTTCAAGCTAAGACAAAACAAAGTAAGGTAGTACAATAATCACTTTCTCTAAATTGAGATTTTTTGGCAAAATTTTCCAAAAAAATCTCTAAATTAGTCACATAAACATACTTTCTCACTATCTTCTCCTCCATATAACCCCTTGGATCAAATAAGGGTATAGTTCTGAATGCTCTCAAGTTATACATAGTAATATCTTTGTCACATGATATTATGTCCCTTCATTGTCTCAAGAAAATAGGATTTGGAGAGAAGGGTCCTTCCTTTGTGCTCAAATCAAAGAGCTTTGGATCAATTTTTTAAACCACCCTGATTTTAGGATGGTTCATTTTTGCTTTAGTTATTCCGCCTCTTGTTGTTTTGTTGTTTTGGAGCTGTTTTGTTTTGTTGTTTTGTTGGGATTAATGCTTCATCTTTCTCTTTGCACAAGGGATCAGGGCCCTTTCAAAATCCCTTCTTATCTAATTAAAAACACTCAATGATGATGGATCATTATAGTCCCCCCTCTATGCTTGGATTTAAAAATAGAATGAACTCTAACTACTTGTTTAATTCTAATAGAATATGACATTAGGGTACCTAGGTAGCATAAGAGGTTGTTCACTAAATTCTTCCACCTTAATGATAGTTAATGTTAAGGATTGAATGAAACAAACTCTTGTTCATGGATCACCTTCTTAGCCTCCTATGGAAGTCATTCTTTGTGTGGTCTACCATGACCATAATCAGGGTCTTAATAAATGTACTAGATACTCTCTATTATCAATAAGAGAGTTATCATAATATAGTCGTGGTGAGTGGTTACAAATAAGATTAGTGGGTCCATAGTTCCCACTTGGTTTTTACTTAGAAACATTATCATTTCTTAGTTGTATGGAAACTACAAATTCATGCATCTAGGCAACAATACACACTAGCTATTATATGATTCCACTAATGAGAAAAGCCTAGTCAATCTTATAGTTTGTGGAATTAGTCATGTCCCTCATATAGAATATCTATATATGGAGTATTCTTGCCTATATATTACCTATTATTTTGCTTAATAATGTGATTATTTCACATACATCATAAAAGTGCCCTTCTAATATGTTTGTGCATCAATCTTGAAACCATATTTTTATTAACCAACCAATGATAAGAATTATCTTAAACACGCCTCTATATTTGAATCCCACTAGCTTTGATAATCAACCATAATAACCTTAACAATGCATCGACGGCAACAATGCCTAATAAATCATCAATTGTCTTAGGTGAATCTAGCCAAAGCCAACCGATCAAATCCACTAATCTCCCTTGCATCCCAATCATAAAATTTTATGGTTGTTGGAACAAGCTTGGGAGATTGAAGAGATATAAGGAACATTTCAACTTCCAAAATACCAAAGGAACAAAAATAATTAGCTAACACATCTTCTTTTGGGAATTTTTGTATTTAGTTCTTCCTTTGCAAATCAACATACCCTATTTTGGTTTCCCAAATATTTACTAAATAACTTTGAAGATAAATTGGGAAGAGAATCCATCATATAGATATTTCTTTTCAACAGCCTTAGAGGACATTGTTTTGTCTATCATTTATTATAATAGCTAATACCCAATTTTTTTATAAGATAACAAGTAAAACCTCCTCTTCACAAACTATGTTTTCCTTAATAATCCAAGAATGAAAAAAGGAACCCACATAAAAATTGCTTACTCCCTACCATGAAGGAAAAAGAACATCCAATTTAAAGATAGATGCACCAAAAGGAAAGAAATATCACCTCAAAATTTGTCTTGAACTTATACATTGAATCTATACACACGAGAATCCCCTTAATAACTCTCTCACAACTTTCAATGCTAGAAGAATGATTGTTTTCACAAGACTTTCATACTATGATATTTATATCAAGATTCACTTGCATAGTTTTAGAGTCAAGCTGACCCATTCTCATGAGTAGTTTACATGAACCCCTCATAAGAATGGATCACTTAGTACTCATTTCATCAAAGTGATGCTCATAGCGGTGAAGCATTAGGGATTCCTAGGAGGTCACCCATACTAATACTACTCTAAATTAAGCACGTTTAACCATGTAGATTGTCCCAAGATCAAACCCATTCAACTTGCCACCCCATTTGCAAAACCTTCATCAAGTGGTGTGCCTTATAAACCATTCATTATAGAGCAACTTTAGCTTATCCATTGACAAGTGGGAGGTGTTGATGTGTTTTTTATGCACATGCGAACGCAGAATAAAATACCCAAAAGTATCTTATCCTCTCTTGAACAAAGTTACTCAAATGCTGGAGATTTGCTTAAGGATCACTTGAGACAACTCCAAGGTTCTGGTATGTTAGGTCATGATGTGTGGATAAACATAGTTGGTTGATGTGATTGCTGGTATCACAAGGGGAGTTATGTTGAATTGTCGAATGCTTGAATAGCTGGAACTTGATCATTTGATATTTCAATCTTGCGATGCTTTTTGTCCTAAACTAACTTGAATTGAAAAAAGGGAAAAAGGTGAAGTGTTAATAAAATCTATTCTAAGGCCTAGACTGTAAGAAGATGGATGAATGATTAGATGGAATCCTACTAAGCGAGGTCTCAACATAGGGTTATATGAGACAGGGGTAAGTTCAATAGTGATTTCTCCTCTACAACCTTTGCTAGTCTGTATGAAAATGAGAGCTTGACAGCATTCTTTCGCTTTTAGCTAGCTAAATTTTTCAAGAATTTTATCTCTAGATTTAATATTTCTTTTCTTGCATGAATCTATTAATTTTGAGATAACAGATCTTGCTTTCATGAATTAATCCTAGTTTATCCCTTTAACCTTGATTAATTTATTTAGAGTGTTTAGTTCCATTTTAATCCTTTCTTTTACAATTAAATATTATTAAAAAATTGTAATATTGTTCCAAATTTTGTGGATATTTAGGAGACACAAATAAAATATAAATGTAATCATTCCATATTTTTGTAGGAGATATTGGAATGAGACTAATAGGAAGAGTAGTAAACATGAGTCACAATGAGCACTTTAGAATAAATCTAAACATTATAAGGAAGAGTAGTTTGGAAAAATAGAAGCATAATTTATTTTCCAATATGCAAGATTATTACTTGGGAAAGAATCTTGAAAGAGGATCGAAAAGATTCCTTGAGCTAACATTGTCTCACTTATCCAAAATTACGAGGAAGGATTCATTAATGAAATGGTCATTAACAAGATGGAGAGAATAATAATTAGGAAGAGATAGATTTCACATGCTACTAGGTGATTAGATTGGAGAGAAACTAGAGGCAAATCATTTAGCTTGGCCATGACACAGTCTTAGAATAGATGCCAACCTTGGTGAATGGAATAAAAATTCCAAACAATTAATGAGTGGTGAGACAAGTAGAGGCATCTATAAATTTTGTTTTGAATAAAATAAAGAAAAAATGGGACTAAAACCAAGGGAAATGCACATGGAAAGGATATGATGAAAATCAAAATAAATAGTTTGAAGATAATATTAGTTACCTAAAGGATATTCCACTTGATTATTTGGTATATAATAACTATTTTGACAAATTTTAAAACCATTAGAGGTACCTTTTTCTTCTGTAGATGAGGCATTCATTCATGTTGAAGTTGTGATAGCTTATTTGCCTCTTTATAGACAACAAATTATCCATACGAATTATCATATATACTTGTAACCTCCATCCCAAACCACCTATTTCACTCTTCTTCCTTTGTGTACCTCTTTTATTCTTCCATTACCTCTTCACTTACCTAAATTCAATCCAAAATATAGTGTATATAGCATCAAAAAAATTCCATATTTGATTAATATTATCCACAACATATCGAAAAGACAAATACCACACTTACTGTGTCATCAATCAAAAATAATTTACTTACATATTCAAAGAGTTCAATAATGGAGAAACATCCATGCGGTGCTCTACACATGTCCTTGAAGGTTCAAGAAATACTTATCCTCTATTGGTCCAAACTTTAAATCACTTTCCATGCATGAAAATAATTGCAACCATACACAATTTCCCACCCAATAGATTCTCTCAAACTAGTTTACTATCTTAACATAGGGTCAAGGAAAAGTGGGCCAAAATAGGAATCCAAGTGTCTTAAAAGCCTTCAAGACCATAGTGGTGAGGATTGAATTTCTTTCTTTAGTGGTATCTTTCTGTAGATTAATTAGTTGGGGATTCTATTAGGACCTTTTCCTAATTAAAAAATATATATAAAGATTACATCCCTAAATATTGCATTCATAATAGAATAAATTTCTGCAATATTGAGACTAAATTCATAATATATTTATAGTGATGAATAAAGAAATATTTAAGATTATCTTTCTCCCAACTATCATTGATTATTGGGTGATCTTTGAGGCATTATGTGAAATAGTTCATGTGCCTTATCTAAGCTTACATATTTTGCATGCATGTGTACCTGGGCAGTTGCACTACAACATCTATACTCACTAATCACATTTGGTTGGAAGTTTCTAAATTAAAGTACTTTCTCTTCTGTCTGGTATTGGTGGAGTAGAGGTTGCATTGCATCATCCTAGGATACATATTTCCACAGATACAACACAAGTTAAATGTGTCCCAGGTCGATGCAAAGCAACCTCTACTCCAAAGATCACCAAAAAATAGAGAAAGAACTTTAATTTAATGCCATCAGGATAAAAGTCTTTAATCAAGACAAATTAAATTTGAGTTTGATTGTCATCATTTACTTTGCGAAATTCTTCACACGTAAATCCTGAATCAATTTCCTACTCACAAGAATTTTATTATGTCTCAAATATAGGGAAACAGAAGGCTTCAAATAGAAAACTTGAACATGCAACTAAATCCATTGACTAACCAGAAGAACAAAATTAAGAAATGGTTTGATCATCTGAGAGATGTTGTAGACTTGCAACTCACCAGCTAAGTTTTTGCAGGTAAGAATTTTTTTTGTTTTGGTTATGGTTGTGGTGTTTATAGGGAGACATTTACAAATTTATATATATTTTCACTATTTAATGGTTTATGGGTTTGTAATGGTAATTTAATGTTCTTTCATATTTTTGTATATATTCTTTATAATAGCCTATTATATTGATTTGTTCTATTATGCATAATGGTGTGGGTCAGACGACTTTGCCGTCGGTGCATGAAAGCATTGAACGAGTTCTACTTTTAAAAATTACATGAAACATTTTTAATTTATTTGATTCAGTGTTATTTGCAAAAAATGATTATCAATGATGTTTTCTTTATCCAATAATTGTCTAGGATCTTTCCATCAGATAATATGTAACATCTAATGACTAAATCTTTTCATTACAAATGCTTATTTTATTTAATTATTATCTGAGCGTGAATTAAAATTTATATCTGTATGGAACCAGAACATACAAGTTGAAGAGTCATGTGCAAGCAAATTTCCTAAAAGAAAGCAACCAGGCATTATCTTGAATGACATGGAAACAAGCTCATTAGCTGCTTAGAAGAGAGCAATTGTAGAATGGCAGAGGAAAGTGTTTAAGGGTGATAAATAGATAGATAGTATGCAATACAAACAAACAATGTCTGGAGTGTCTGATGTGATGTCTCTAATTTATGTCCGGAGGGACTAACTAGTTTTGAAGTTCCTGC
Source organism: Cryptomeria japonica (assembly GCF_030272615.1). Lineage (NCBI taxonomy): Eukaryota > Viridiplantae > Streptophyta > Pinopsida > Cupressales > Cupressaceae > Cryptomeria > Cryptomeria japonica. The sequence continues at coordinate 237,649,262 of NC_081415.1, forward strand.
AAAACCTATTGGGCCACGCTTGGAGGAAATCAATGTGTTCATGCAAGGAGCACCTTTTTTCTATTATGAGAATGATACTTTTGCACCGAGGGATATTTGGAAGTCAATATCCAAAAATTTCTATAGTGTGGAACAAGAGTTGGTGGACTCGAAGTATAATTGTCAGCTTTCAGAAGACCAAGAGGTTATGTACACAATCTCCCAATAGAAGAGAGATTTCAAGAATTACCTCTCCCCCCATGACTATTCAAGAAGCACTTCCTCAAACAAAGGACTATTGGCCTCCATGGGATCAAAGAAAAAAATTGAAGCACAGACTCTAGACGATGTGGTGGTGTCCTTCGTGAAGAACTCTGCACTATAATTGAAAATTCATGAGGGAAATTGCAAGATAGTGAAGAGAAATACAATCTTGAAAAGTAGGAAGAGTGGATCTTGGTTTGGGTGGGGCCAAGTCAGGTGGCTCCTCTAGAGGTTGACGAGATAGAAATCATATTAGGATTTGAAAAAGATCACACTCGTGGAACTTTGTGTGCGAGTGATCGATTGTGGTGTTTGGGTAATGCGTTCCAAATAGATACAGTTGCATGCCATCAGGATAAAAGTCTTTAATCAAGACATTACCCATTTGGGATGCAACTGTATCTATTTGGAATGCATTACCCAAACACCGCAATCGATCACTCGCACACGAAGTTCCACAAGTGTGATCTTTTTCAAATCCTAATATGATTTCTATCTCGTCAACCTCTAGAGGAGCCACCTGACTTGGCCCCACCCAAACCAAGATCCATTCTTCCCACTTTTCAAGATTGTATTTCTCTTCACTATCTTGTAGTTTCCCTCGTGAATTTTCAATTATAGTGCAGAGTTCTTGACGAAGGACACCACCACATCGTCTAGAGTCTATGCTTCAATTTTTTTCTTTGATCCCATGGAGGCCAATAGTCCTCTGTTTGAGGAAGTGCTTCCTGAATAGTCATGGGGGGGAGAAGTAATTCTTGAAATCGCTCTTCTATTGGGAGATTGTGTACATAACCTCTTGGTCTTCTGAAAGTTGACAATTATACTTCGAGTCCGCCAACTCTTGTTCCACACTATAGAAATTTTTGGATATTGACTTCCAAATATCCCTCGGTACAAAAGTATCATTCTCATAATAGAAAAAAGGTGCTCCTTGCATGAACACATTGATTTCCTCAAAGCGTGGCCCAATAGGTTTCGCAGGAACTCCAAAACCAGTTAGTCCCTTCAGACATAAATTAGAGACGTCACATCAGACACTCCAGACATTGTTTGTTTGTATTGCATACTATCTATCTATTTATCACCCTTAAACACTTTCCTCTGCCATTCTCCAATTGCTCTCTTCTAGGCAGCTGATGAGCTTGTTTCCATGTCATTCAACATAATGTCTGCTTGCTTTCTTTTAGGAAATTTTCTTGCACATGACTCTTCAACTTGTATGTTCTGCTTTTGTACAGATATAAATTTTAATTCACACTTAGATAATAATTAAATTAAATAAGCATTTGTAAAGAAAAAATTTAGTCATTCGATGTTACATATTATCTGACGGAAAGATCCTAGACAATTCTTGGAGAAAGGAAACATCATTGATAATAATTTTTTGCAAATAACACTGAATCAAATAAATTAAAATGTTTAATGCAATTTTTAAAAATAGAACTCGTTCAATGCTTTCATTCACTGATGGCAAAGCCGTTTGACCCACATCATCTCTCGCCGTCGGAATTCCAACGACAACTAATGAAATGCCCGACAAGGATGCTGTGCATCCGACGACACTCCTCTGTCGGAATTTTATCCTTTGGAGTCAGAATTTCGATGATAGGCCGAGATTGCGACAGTATTCTTTTGGGGTATGAGCATCCATGGTGGCCGTCGGAAAGGTTGGAGGTGATGTCGGAATTGCAACGACCACAAGGATAGTCGGAACTTCTGACACAAATTTTTCGATGACTTTTTTTGTCGATAGTGCGACAAAATTTGGTCGGAATTCCGACAATTTACCGTCGAAATCTTGACCCAAATGTACTAGTGTCATAAAGAATGACTCAACTTCCCAAGGTTGATTCCATGGTTCTCTATCTCACAAGGTCCCTCAAGCCAATGCCTTTGCTCTTAGATCACTGAGCAAAGTGACTTAGGGATGGCTAATGAAAGAATGAGGGATGCTTTAGATTGATTTAGTTATGGAAATGCATCCTAACCTATGCATGATTCTAAAAATGAAACAAACTAGATTATAAGATGACAAGATTAGTAGAAACACTATCCTAACATGATATACTAGTTGATGTTCTAAGATAATGATAAAGAAAATACTCTAAAAATGCTTATTTAGACTATTTCTTAATACAAAAGAGGCTAAATGTGTTGATAAAATTGAGCATAAATGAGATACTAAAGCTTGCATGGATCCTTAAAATGGAGGAAGGAGAGCCCTATTTATAGTGAAAATAGGGCAATGGATGGCCAGGATTGAAAGAGTTAATCAAGGGTCAAGTTTGAAAGTTGGCAATCCATGTTTACAATTTTCACCAATGAAATGGTGACAATTGTCAACATAAGACCAGTTGAGAGGAGAGGTAGTGTGTGGGGGAAAAAGCGAGACTAGGCTAACATGCCCTAATCTCACTTTCGATCACACACTTGTGGAATATGAAAGAGCCTAGAGGTATCACACAATTGGCTACTTCTTTTTGTGGAAGAGAGAGCCACGAGCTACCTATTAGGATTTCTATTCCTTTGTTGTAATTGAAAGATAAAATGATGCAAGTTCAATCCCTAACGCCAAAGTGCAAGTATGAACTAATAACAAGATTGCAGAATTGAACTTAAATAATGGAAAGCTGTAAACACAAGGACAAGACAAGAATGTAAATGCGTACCTAGTGTTAAAATCTGAGTGAAAATGTTCGAGACGGGGGCGCGGGCGCCACTGTCCTGATTCTGCACCTGAAACTGCTCCTGAAACTGCTGTTTTGCAACCTGAAAAGCTGTCAAAAATGCTGAAACTTGCTGTCTGACAGAAGGACCAGGGCACCCAGCGCCCCTGTCCCAGGGACCAGGGCGCCCAGCACCCCTGTCCTGGCAGGACCAGGGTGCCCCACGCCCCTGTCCTGATCTTTTTCTCTGAAACTTGGTGTGAAGTTCTGTCTCAGTCTGCTTCTCCCGGATCTGCGACCTGCGGCGTCGTCCGAGTCCCGAAACCTGCACTTATATCTGAAAAGGTATGGTGGGCGGCTATATAGGGTTTTGCCTTAGTCAAACCCCCACTTTGGTGATTTCCACCTCCACGAATAGCCAAGTTGTATTGTAAAAGTAATGTGTGTGCAGACCTTGTGTGTGTGCAAGATCCTAAAATGCAAGTAAGCAAACTAGAGCAACCTAGAAAGTAAACCCTAATTGCTTGTAAATGATAATGTAAATGCTCCAAATCAAGATGTAAAGAGATCTAAAGCATGAATACAAGTGATATAATGAGGCTTATGCAAAGACATGAAAACAACATGAAATCATACCCAACCCCAAGGGAGGGGTACAAGCCAATCTTCAGTCGGTGATCCCTTATTGTTCTTCAATGCCTTCAAAGCCCTAAATGGATGAATGGATTTGATAAATGCTTGATAGAGGGATGTTGAATGTTGTTGAAGTCTTCAAAGATCTGCTCTTTCGCTACATAGAAGGTCCTTGAAACCAAAAATCCGGATCCTTTCAAATGAAGAAAGAGAGCTCTTATATATGAAACCCTAGGTCTTAATTCCAACTTTTGGCTGACCTAGAGATTGAATCTCCCACCAATTTCTTGGGGTTAAGCTTTATTTTATGATTGGATCGCACTCCTAAAATTTTGGGAAAAATGTCCGTGACCATGTGCACGCCGGGCACCATGGTCCCGACAACTTTTCACCAAATTTTCAAGGCCATCGGATATGATGATTTTAGAGAGAATCCCAAAGTTACAGCTGATTTCGAGATGTTTTGACCCCCGAAATCAAGCCGCCAAGTTCAAAATAGGACCTAATTAGGGTTTTTGATTAAATGATGTATTGGAGGAATAAAATGAAAGGGGCACACTTTAATGAAAGGGCCCAACTTTATGATATGGAAGATGATGAAATAGAACCTTAGACCTAATTAATTTAATTAATTAAGTGCTAAAGGGGAAATGCAATGCAAAATACAAAATGCGCCAAGGCGGGTGCTAAACTAGGTGTGAAATTGTACCACCCTAGCAAGTGCGTACAATTTACGACGCTACATTTAGCCCCCACTTTAGCGGTCATATGAACACTACGTGCATATGCAAGCTAAAGTACAGAAAAGTAAACATTATTTGAAAAAGGATATATCCATAAGTTTGTCGAACAAAGCCCCCAGCAGTATCTGCAGTACACAGTTAGGAACCACACCCTACAAAACACATGTTAGATCACAAAATCACCTAATTCTTACTAAGGAAGGTGATGAAAATTCGAGGGTAGCTATATGCCCCCCCTTGTTTCGGCTTGCTAATTTTAGTGAGTTGAAACAGGGTATCATGTTTACCACTTCGAATTGTTAAAGAATATTGATGACAAATGCTCACAAGAAGATTTGATATGAGATCAAAAACTAATGGAGAATCATTTGGTAAGAAAGGACTAAATCTCAATTCCAACACAACAAAGAGTGTGAGGATTTGAGAGTTCTCTAACACAAGATGAAGGATGTAAATGGAAACAAAATGCAAAGAGAAGAAAAGAAAGGAAAAAAGCATGAATACACACATTGGTGATCCATGAGAAGAATAGTGAGAGAGAAAACATGGACTTCTCGCCCCTAGATCTTGTCTAGGTGATCCATGGGAAAAGGACATGGAAAACTAGCCCCCAGAGTCTGTCTAGGTGATCCATGTAAGGGAGGAGAGTGAGAAAGTCTAGCCTTATGCTGCTAGTTCCACTCAACCTCGTGCATGTGTGTGTAAGTGAGGTTAGAAGCACCTCATAGGAGTCTATGCCCGAGTATGCTACAACCTGTATATGTATAGTACAAAAGCGTGACATCTCGCTCTAAGAGTCTGTGCTCTGGTTCCAAGAATAATCACCTTGCATAAAAGAAATATGGAGACATCTCGCTCTAAGAGTCTGTGCTCTGGTTCCGAGAATGACCCATTGCTCAAAAAGTGTAATGTTTATGTCATAAGTAAAGTAGAACAAGGATACCTACCTTAAAAGAAGATATCCCAAAAATGCAACAATGTCATAGATCCAAGCAAGAGAGTTTTGCACTTTTTAAGCAAGGATAAGATAGTTGAAAAGGGATATCTTGTAGTATGTGTAAAGGAGATCCTTAGAGGAGAAGAGATCTTTGTACAAAAGACACCTATCTCTGAGAGGAATTGTCTTAGACAAATATAACATCTTCTAGAATAAGACAAAGAAAAGAATAAGAATGCAATACTTCCTTCTTTTGCGAGGTGAAAGTGATTCTTAATGAAGGATGACGCTCTTTTTAACCCAATTGGGAGGGTGAATTCATTATGGATGTATTTTACCAAGTGCAAAAGAGGTTGTAGTCAAGGACTTACACCTCTTGTAAGAGAGAATCCTTGAACAAACAACCACAAATGCATACAAGGAATAACATCAAGTAATAAAGTTCACACCATCCATGAAATAGGAAAAAGTGGATCCTTAGATAAAAATAAGAAAAGATCATTGCCTCCCAAGGATAAGGATAATGAGAAGGACATACACAATCTTCCAGAGAGAGATCTAGACATAAGCAAATTGTACTACATACTCACATGAGTTCATGCAAGCAAGACATTAGTGTATGTAAAATGCTCCTCACAAGAAGTGGGTAGGATAAGAAAGAGAATACACATCTTCTCTCATATCTAGGAAAAGAGGATTCTAAAGAAAAGATGATCAATATTTCCACACTATTACCCCATAGGAACAAGAGATAACATAGAAAAATTAGGCTATTATGTTGCTTCAAAAATATGATTGCACTTGAAATTGTACCATCATGAATGACAATGAGCCCCCCGTAAATGAGCTACCAATGTCACATAATGATGAGCAACATAATAGCCATTAATGTTATTTAAAGACATGATAGATTGAATGAGGTATTTGAATATGACATGCTGAATGCTCAACTATAAGTGAGATCAAAAACATGTATAAAATGATAAAAATTGAAGAAGGAAAGTTATGAGAAATCTTAGAAGAGAGATGAGTGTAGTTTATTAGAGCCTTATCCCTAGAAGAAAGGACTTTATGATGAATAGGAGATAAAGATTCATAAGTGGATTTAGAAATTTGAGGGGAGTCATAAAGAGATTTTCTCATCGCCAAGATTTCCTTATGAGGGGAATGAGATTTGATAGAAGTAGAAGATGATCTAGTTGAAGTGAGATCATCATCACTACTAAATATAGCATTCACATTGAGAGATGGTCTTTTAGATGCTTTGGTGGGCTTAGAAAGATTATATCCAAGTCTAAATGAATATTCATGCATGTTATGTTCTAAAGGAACTTTAATTCCTTGTTCATTTGTGCCACAACCATTTCCACTATAGCCACTCTTAGTCAAAATGTGAAAACCACGACCATAACGATTAGCCATTTCAGAAAGAAAAGGTGGTTTTTCATAAGACAAAGAATCAAATTCTTCAGAATTAGAGGTGTGAGGAGAAGAAGTTTGAGAAGTGGCCACAAAATTATTGCTCATAGGTTCAGGTAAGACTGATTGATCTCTAGTTTCTTCCTTCTTTTTAACTTTAAGCTCTCTAGGAGGAACCCTATACTCACCTACAAAGGTGGGATTGAAATCAAGAGATCCCCAATCGTCTTCTGCGAGAACCTTCTCAGGATCAAAAGCCTTTTCATGTGTAGATTCAAGTTGAGAAGAATCTTCTTCACGAACTTCAGACTCATCCAAAGAATTTTGATTAGCAGAGGGTGATGATTCATCCATAGGTATCTTGTTTAACGAGTCATCACTAGAAGAGGAAGGCTTAGAAGAACTCTCTTTGGAAGTAGATGTTTGCAAACAAGCTTGAAAATTAGTATCACCTATCAAGGTATATGTCTTATTATTATAAATAAATTTAACTTGTCTATGCAATGTAGAGGGGACAGCTTGCATACTGTGAATCCAAGGTCTCCCTAATAACAAGTTGTATGTTAGATTTCCTGACATAACATGGATAGGAGTAGGCAAAGTAACAGGTCCCACTGTGATGGGTAAGGTGATAATACCTAATGAAGACTTAGCCACATTATCAAAGCCTCGAATGGGATGAGAGTCAGGCTCAATAAGGGATGTATCCACATTCATCTTATGCAATAGATTAATGCTACACACATTAAGGCCAGAGCCATTATCTACCAGTGTTCGTCTTATAGAAGTGTCATTTATGATAACCACAATCATCAAGGGATCATATTGATGTTGAATTTCGCTAGTAGGCAACTCATCTTGAGTAAACACAATTTGAGCTTTAGGATTCATCATAGAGTTAACCAAAGACACTATATTACTAGATGTATTAGGTGGAGGAACATTCAAATCTTTCAAGGCATCTTGTAACATTCCATGATGAGCGGAAGAAGTTTGGATCAAATCCCAAAGGGATATCTTAGCAGGGGTAGCTTTAAGTTGTTCTATGAGATCATATTCCTTACCAAGAACTTGTGAAATACGTGGAGCTTGCAGAAGAATTGGTTGAGGATTACGAAGAGAAACTGGAGTAATAGGAGGAGTATTAGGCTACCTATTATTTCTTGTGTTATAGGTATGGGCAACCACATTATAACTCTCTCTAGTCAGCTGCTTAGCATACTCATAAGGGCTCTTAGTAGAATAACCTCCTTGCACAGTAATAATAGGTTTCTTAGGAGTGCAAAAAGAATCATTAGCATAACCACCTTGAACCACTAAGATAGGCTTATTTAAAGGTTGAGAATTTTGAGAAGGACAAGCACCTTGGACAGTGAAGAGAGGTTTGTTAGGTGTTTCATTCACATGTATCAAATTGATTAAGGATGGTTTAGAGGAATGAACAAAAGTGTTGGAAGAATTATTGATAGTCTTCTCTTGCACTAAAATCTCATCACAGATTAAATCAATTTTAGGAGAGAGACAAGGGGTAGGCATTGATGTTCTAGTAGGAAAAGTAATACTAGGAAAGGTCATATCATCCTCTATCATCAAATGATCTACATGGGGAATACATTATATAGGAGAAGGATCAACATTACTCTCTAAAGTCTCACTTTTGAGAGGGAGATCTTTGAAAGAGATGTTAACCATCTTGCTTTGAACTAGAGTTTCCTTATGAGTAGAACCAAGTTGAGGAGAGGGAGATGCTTTATTTTTAGAGGGAGAATAATTGAGATTCAAGGAAGGTGAGAAAATATCAAGGGAGTTTTCAATCTTGATTTCATCCCCTTTGGCTAGGGGTAGAGAATAATCTATACCTTCTTCTAATGGTTCATCCCAAATAGTGAGGTTGTCGAAAGGAATGTTTGAAGTATTGTCAATTTCGGGAGAGGAGATAACATTGTTTATTAATTCCTCATCCTTAGGAGGGAGAGCATCAATAGATGTGTTAAACTCATCCTCTTTCCTCAAAATATGTTCAATATGATCTTTAGGGGAGAGAGAATTAAGGAAATTACTTATTATTTCATCTTCTTTCTCTAAGGGATGCTTATGGGTAAGACAAACTTTAGGAGAAGGGTAAGCATTTATCATTAATTCATCATCTCTAGTGGGAATTTTGTTGGAAAAGGAAATGCCATCACTAGGAAATGTAGGGATAATGTCATCTTCTTGCACAAAAGAATCCTCATGAAGGGAGTGTTTTTAGGAGGAACATGAACAGACTTCTCCAAAGATTCATGCTTAGGAAGGAGATCTTTGAAAGAAGTGTTCATAACCTCTTGTTGCACTAACATGCCCCCATTGGAAGGACCAACTTTAGGAGAAAATAATTCAATGTCCATCAATACCTTTTCACTTAGAGAGGCATCATGTAGGGAAGGTGAAGTAACATTAAGAAAGGTGTTTATGATATCATTCTCTTCCTCTAGGATAGCTAAATAGGAAGGGCACATTTTAGAGAATTGTTAAGATCACTCTTAAAGTCTTCATCCTTAGAACATGGGAGAGTCTCAAAGGGATTGGTAGCAACTATTTTAGGCACTAAAATGTTGTTATAGATGGGGGGAGATTCTTTAGGAGAAGGAAAAATTGAAACAAGGGAAGCTAACCCATTATCACATCTATGAAATGAATGCATCATGCCATCAATTTTCCTCTTTCAAATGATAACACATGCAAAATAGAAGGAAATGTTTAATTTTAACCAATGTAAGCACTTAGAATGTAGATTTAGAAAATGAAATTTATGATTCAAATGACTTCCTAAATCAGATTTGATCCCAATTAAGCTATCCACAAGTTCAACTTTGAATTGAAAAATTAGGGTTTTAGCAAAAATTTCCTCTAGATTTTTGAATCTTGCAAGAAATTAAAACCTGTAAATACAAATTTGAATTTGAAATAGCATAAGCACTCAAATTTGAAAACATAAATCAGATTTAGAGAAGATTGGAGTTCACGTCGGGTTCACCAAAATGTGTGGGGGAAAAAGCGAGACTAGGCTAACATGCCCTAATCTCACTTTCGATCACACACTTGTGGAATACGAAAGAGCCTAGAGGTATCACACAATTGGCTACTTCTTTTTGTGGAAGAGAGAGCCACGGGCTACCTATTAGGATTTCTATTTATTTGTTGTAATTGAAAGATAAAATGATGCAAGTTCAATCCCTAACGCCAAAGTGCAAGTATGAACTAATAACAAGATTGCAGAATTGAACTTAAATAATGGAAAGCTGTAAACACAAGGACAAGACAAGAATGTAAATGCGTACCTGGTGTTAAAATCTGAGTGAAAATGTTCGGGACGGGGGCGCGGGCGCCACTGTCCTGATTCTGCACCTGAAACTGCTCCTGAAACTGCTGTTTTGCAACCTGAAAAGCTGTCAAAAATGCTAAAACTTGCTATCTGATAGAAGGACCAGGGCGCCCAGCGCCTCTGTCCCAGGGACCAGGATGCCCAACACCCCTATCCTGGCAGGACCAGGGCACCCCACGCCCCTGTCCTAATCTTTTTCTCTGAAACTTGGTGTGAAGTTCTGTCTCAATCTGCTTCTCTCGGATCTGCGACCTGCAGCGTCGTCCGAGTCCCGAAACCTGCACTTATATCTGAAAAGGTATGGTGGGCGGCTATATAGGGTTTTGCCTTAGTCAAACCCCCGCTTTGGTGATTTCCACCTCCACGAATAGCCAAGTTGTATTGTAAAAGTAATGTGTGTGCAGACCTTGTGTGTGTGCAAGATCCTAAAATGCAAGTAAGCAAACTAGAGCAACCTAGAAAGTAAACCCTAATTGCTTGTAAATGATAATGTAAATGCTCCAAATCAAGATGTAAAGAGATCTAAAGCATGAATACAAGTGATATAATGAGGCTTATGCAAAGACATGAAAACAACATGAAATCATACCCAACCCCAAGGGAGGGGTACAAGCCAATCTTCAGTCGGTGATCCCTTATTGTTCTTCAATGCCTTCAAAGCCCTAAATGGATGAATAGATTTGATAAATTCTTGATAGAGGGATGTTGAATGTTGTTGAAGTCTTCAAAGATCTGCTCTTTCGCTGCATAGAAGGTCCTTGAAACCAAAAATCCGGATCCTTTCAAATGAAGAAAGAGAGCTCTTATATATGAAACCCTAGGTCTTAATTCCAACTTTTGGCTGACCTAGAGATTGAATCTCCCGCCAATTTCTTGGGGTTAAGCTTTATTTTATGATTGGATCGCACTCCTAAAATTTTGGGAAAAATGTCCGGGACCATGTGCACGCCGGGCGCCATGGTCCCAACAACTTTTCACCAAATTTTCAGGGCCGTCGGATATGATGATTTTAGAGAGAATCCCGAAGTTACAGCTGATTTCGAGATGTTTTGACCCCTGAAATCAAGCCCCCAAGTTCAAAATAGGACCTAATTAGGGTTTTTGATTAAATGATGTATTGGAGGAATAAAATGAAAGGGGCACACTTTAATGAAAGGGCCCAACTTTATGATATGGAAGATGATGAAATAGAACCTTAGACCTAATTAATTTAATTAATTAAGTGCTAAAGGGGAAATGCAATGCAAAATACAAAATGCGCCAAGGTGGGTGCTAAACTAGGTGTGAAATTGTACCACCCTAGCAAGTGCGTACAATTTATGACGCTACAGGTAGGAAGCATTAAATGCTTGAGAAGACCTCATGGTTACCCTAGGGGGTAAGGGTTAAGGTTAGGTTAAGATTATCCATTGGATAAAGCTCTTACCCAAAGGATAAACTCTTGTGCAAGGGTTAAAGGGATAACCATGGTCAAAGCAATGAATGCTTGATGAGACCCCTGGGTTAGATGTGGGTTGAGTTTAGAGAAAGTCTCTAATCATGCTGGAGGGTTGAGTTAACCATTAATGGTTTGGAAGACTTTCAAAGTTAAGTTGTTGAAGCCTTTAATGGTTTTCAAAGACTTTGAGGGTTTGAGAATTGACTTCCCTTTGCTTAGGGATGTGACAATATTTAGGAGATGGGTTAGGCTATTTTAGAAATGATTAGAAGAATCTAGAAGGGGTTTAGGAGACAAGTGGGAGATGTAGGATTTTGCAAGTGGATGAGGAATAAAAGGATTTAATTAAAATAAAATGCTTTATTTCAATTTGGTTGTAATTTGGGAAATTGAATAAATTAGATTTATTCAATTTGGGGTAAACTATTAATTAAATATAAATTTAATTAAAAGTAGAGAGAAGGGGTTTAATTGAATAAAATGATTTATTCAATTAAATGACATAAGTGAATTTAACTAAGTAAATTAAATAATTTACTTAATAAAATAGAAGAATGTAGGTAATTTAATTAAATTATATTTAACTAAATAGAGGAATGAACATAAAATATTCATTTTAGGAATATGGTCATTTTTATACGTCTACACATAGTAGTTTGGGTATGAGACACTTGGGTGTCTGTGCCACATTGGGATAGTGTGTGTAAATAATGTTCAATTTTCAATTCAATATACAAGATGTATTCTAATTTATATTCTCTCTATCTATGTATTGTCTATTTATCTTATAAATCCGATTATCTTCTTTTGTGTGGCAGGTGAGAGGAGCATTTATGGATTTCGATGTCCTTTCTCACAAATGCCATTTGGTATATATATGGAAGCTGGGTACAATCAAGCAATACCTTGAACGGTCATGTCTTTTAGACATGACCGATCAAGACATTACTTGATCGTGCCCCTTTTCTAATTGTAGCAATAACAAACGGTGTATGTTTAACAACCGATACCAATCGGTGTATGTTTATCTTAACAACTGATACCAATTGGTGTATGCTTATCTTAACAACTGATACCAGTCGGTGTATACTTAACTTCACAGCCCAATACTAATCGGTGCGTATTTACCTTGCCACCTGATATTAATCGATGCATACATAACCCGATATCAATCGGTGCAAGCTTATATTGACACCTGATATTAATTGGTGTTTGGTTGATCTGATAATCATTTGTTTATATTAAATGTGTTAATCGATATAAATTGGATATCATTGGTTAGCCCAATTTAATAATCGGTGAACACAAATAATGTAACCGATATTGAATTGGGCTCCTATGCTATAGGATGATTATCGATAGTTAAGCATTTAATCAAACTAAGTAGATTGATCATATACAAATGAAGAATGGTTATCAAATGAAGGATTAATAGCTTGAATTTTTTCATCATAATTATTGATAGGATAAATGATTGAATGAGAGACTTCATTTATCTCTCAGTCAATCATTTATCTTACCGAAGCTATCATGCATTAACAGTCCCTCTTAGCTAGGTAAGATAAATGCAAACAATATATCAAGCATCACAATTCAAATGATAGTTATCATTCTATACACAATCTGACTCTCTAGAAAATCATATCACCTAATCACATGATATGAAGTATCACCTAAACACATGATACAAATGTCCACCACATCAATCTTGTGATGACAGGATATCACCTAAGCATGTGATATCAGTATTCCCTAAACACACAATACTTAAGGATAATCATATGAGAAAGAATAAATTCTCATCTTTATCCAAGTTGTGATATGTGCACTAGCACCTTCTACAAATATTTTACCACAACACAATCATGGCACATCCATGACACACCAGAGATCCAACATGATAACTAGTTTGGACATAATAAGATCGTCACCTTATAATGTCTTCATACAAGTGTTCATTATCTTGAGAGATCATCACCTCTTAGATATGAACCCAGGGGATAAAATCCAAAATGTCCTATCATGACAAAGAAGTTTACAAATGTGCTGAATAGAGTACACACTTCTTGGGGTCCTCTTCCCTTTTAGATTTTCCTATTTTGGCAAATGTGGCTTGTTTCTTAGCTCTTTCTGGACATTTGGCAACATAGTGTCCAAATTTGTTACATCTGTAACATTGAATCCAAGAAAGGTCCTTATTGAAGGTGTTCTTGCCATGATGACCTTTTCTCTTTCTGAATTGTTTATGTTTTCTTTTCTTGTTTGAGTTCGTATTTAGAACTTGGAGATCTTCATCTATATTCTTTTTCTTGATCCTTTCTTATTTTGCCTTGATTCCTCTTGGAGACAGTCAACCTTTAACCTATCAAATTTTGGAAATTGATCCCTTGCACTGATGCCTTGGATGAATGTTTCCCATACGTTAGGCAACCCATCTAGAGAAATTAGTGTTAATTCTTTGCTTTGGATCTCATATCCAAGGGTTGCCAGTTCATCCCTTAGGGCAGATATTCGCATGAAGTAGGCATTGACTGATTCTACGTTTATCATGGCTATGTGATTTATTTCTCTTTTTAAAGCCAAGGTTCTATTGACATTAGATATCTCAAAAGCATCTTCAAGTGCTTTGAACATGTTGTAGGTTGTCTCATGTTTCCTTATGATGGGCATAATATTATTTCTCACCCCATCAACTATTATTTTGATGGCCTTTTCATTTCCCTCTCTCCAAGTTGTTTTGTCAGGTTCAGTCTCAGGTTCTTCAGTTTTAGTTTTTATAAATGATTCGACTTTATTTTCTTTTAGAATCATTTGAATTCTGAACTTCCATGCTGAGAAGTCATCACCTCCTCCGAGTCTATCTTCAAATCTGATAGCGCTAGCCATTGAAAGAATTGTGATGTTGAATATATGCTTGTTTTGAATTTTTTGCAAAATTGAACAACCTCAGGTTCAATTTAACTATAGCTCTGATACCATGTAAATAATGTTCAATTTTCAATTCAATATGCAAGATGTATTCTAATTTATATTCTCTCTATCTCTGTATTATCTATTTATCTTATAAATTTGATTATCTTCTTTTGTGTGGCAGGTGAGAGGAGCATTTATGGATTTCGATGTCCTTTCTCACAAATACCATTTGGTATATATATGCAAGCTAGGTACGATCAAGCAATGCCTTGACCGGTCATGTCTTTTAGACATGACCGATCAAGACATTACTTGATCGTGCCCCTTTACTAATCGCGGTAATAACAAACGGTGTATGTTTAACAACCGATACCACTCGGTGTATGTTTATCTTAACAACCGATACCATTCGATGTATGCTTAACTTCATAGCCCGATACTAATCAATGCGTATTTACCTTGCGATCTGATATTAATCGGTGCATACATGACCCGATATCAATTGGTGCAAGATTATATTGACACCCGATACTAATCGGTTTTTGGTTGATCTGATAATAATTTGTTTATATTAAATATGTTAACCGATATAAATCAGATTGCATTGGTTATCCTGATTTAATAATCGATGAGCACAAATAATGTAACCGATATTGAATCGGGATTCTATGCTATAGGATGATTACCGATAGTTAAGAATTTAATCAAACTAAGTGGATTGATCATATACAAATGAAGAATGGTTATCAAATGAAGGATTATTAGCTTGAATTTTTTTATCATATTTATCGATAGGATAAATGATTGAATGAGAGACTTTATTTATCTCTCATTCATTCATTTATCTTACCGAAGCTATCATGCATTAATAGTGTGTAGGAGAATTTCCACCTTTTGTGGTCTTATCTTGTTGTTACATTCCACCTTTGGTGGGTGATCCACCTCATGTGGAATATTATATTGTTTCTCCTACCTACCACACCTATTTCCTACCTATCCTTGTTTCTTATTGACCCGCATGTCATGTTTGTGTGCTCACATATCCATATAGCCTTGCCTATATAAGCAGGCTCATATTCATTGTATGTAACGGTTGATGATCCAGTTGATCAGTATTTTCATCTTGATAGAATACAGTTTATTCCTATCATCTATTTTGTCTCTCTATTGTACTTTTCATTGAGTTCTTGATCTTGGAAAAATCTCACAAATATATAACAAAGTGATGACCATACACCCTAGTATAACGACCATCCAAATTAAGGTAATTCATGATTACCTTTAGAAGCTTCTGCCAAATTGACTTAATAATCGCAATGTCATAGTAACCGACCATCTTTTTAACAATTTTGGCCCGCTCTGCCTCCTTCTTTGGGAAATTCTGCACAACTTGCTCAGTGTACACTATGTCTCTGTAATACTTCATACCCTCCATAGATAACCCTACAACTTATGCAATAAGGGCTTCATCAACCAGCACCTTCCGACCATTGAGAACAATCGTTCCATCCTTCCAGTTCTGAGCAAAATAGTTCATGACATCCTGATTACGCCCTTGTAGCCTCTCAATGTAGGGAGTGAACCTCCCTTTCTCCAAAATCAGCCATAGCTTCTTTTCATTCTTCAACTGCACATAGCTAGGTGGCTCAATTTTTTTTTTTGCACCACCCATTCTATCTTGCTCTTTGTAAAACTCTCTGCAAAGAATTTTTAGAGTCAAAGTTAGACTCTAGAAAATGTTTAAAATTGCCCACAAAGCATGTGAAATAAGTTTGCATCGATTCTCATGTCCTCTCTGGCCACTTGTCTCAATTAGGAAAGTATCAATAAATCTAGAAACACTCGGAGTCATTATGGCATGAGTTATCATTAAATTTACTCCCCTGACTTTGCTCGTGGAATAAATGCATAGCAAATTTTGAGTCCAGCCTCTCACCTCGGGTCCAACTAAGTTGTGCCTTACACGTCACTCCTTTATTGGCAAGGAAGTTGGTCGCTACATTAGATTGTCTGTATAAAAAACAATAATGCATCTATCAAAGGTTTTAATAATATCTTGTGCCTTCTTCATCCACATATCAACATTCCAAACCAGAGTAGATTTTCCCTTTAGGTAGTTGATAATATTCTTTGAGTCCCCCTCGACCCAAACAAGCTTAAAGTTGTACTGTTTAGCAAGTTTTAAGTTGTGATAGGCTCTTATAACTTCTCCAACATTATTAGTCTGTTTTCCAAGAGGGAGAGCAATAGCAGAAAAGAGGTTGACATAGTGATTCCATATCACCCCTCCACAGCCTACTTGACCAGGGTTCCCCCTAGCCGTACCATCAAAATTGATTTTCACCCATCCTTGGGGTGGAAAGTTCCAACTAATGTTGTCCATGGGATTGACCTTAGGTTTGATCAAATGAAGAAGATGACCAAAATCCCAATCCTTGACAACATTGGCTTCATAATCCTTAAGGATTCCACTTTGAATAGGGGTGAAAGCATAGTGTTGTGTCACACTTTTAGCTAAGTGTGTCACAAAAAGAAATCCTACTCGATCGAGTAGGACTCAGTCGAGTCTGTGTGGCACCACATGGCGCCTACATGGAGGATGAGTGGCGAGCTATACTCGATCAAGTAGGACTCGGCCGAATCCTACTTGGCTGAGTACTACCCCTCCCTACATATACCCTCCGACTGCACTTAGTCCCCCATTTGCACAGTCCGAAATAGCTGGAGTATGAGGGGGGCTAAGAAGACTTTCGACCGAGCAAGGTAGGGCCAAAAGGCTTTTTTTCATTTTAATTTTTTTTTCTTTTTAATTGTTTTAATAATTTATATGTATAGATTTTTTGTTTTTTAATTGTTTTAGTAATTTAAATGTATAGATTTTTAACTTTTTAATTATTTTAATAATATATATATATATATATATATATATATATATATTGTTTTAATTACATATAATTATAAACATATAGAACCAAAACATATACAACCAAAAAACATATACAACCAAAACATATACAACCAAAAAAACATATAATTACAAACAATATAAGAGAATAATAATTTACAAACAATCTCTCTAATTACATTCAGGCATCCATGTATACCTTCCAAGAGTTTAGGAGATCTTTTAGTTTCATGGAGTACTAAAGAATATCATATTTAATAAAGGTAAGTTTGATAAGATCATATTTGAGACACCTGGATAATGTCAAGGTTTCACAAACATCACCTTAAGATTGATCAACAAAAAGAGAGTGAACCAAATTATTGAGGACTTGTGAACAAAAAGATGGGAATTTACTTACCATTAATTGAGTTTGCATATGATAACACTAACCATAAACACACTTCTCATTTCTTCATTGGAGGTTTGTAATCTCAAGTATTGTATGCTTAACAAATAGGCTCGAACATGGTAGTTGTGGATCCAAATGAACTAGAAAAGACGAAAGACCAAGCTTAGATTTATTAGCAATTGGGAAATGTAGTGGATTTTTAGAAAATTTATAAATGACAAAAATATATACATCAAAATAGTCATGTATTGGAGAGAGTGTTTCTAATAAATCAGCCACTGACAAGCTTGATTAATTTTTGTCTTCCAAGCTTGCATATCACTTTGTGGAACCTTTTGAGATCCTAGAACCCTTTGGTGTAATAAATACTATATAGTGAGCTTCATCATTTCAACTTCTAATAATAAATTTAGTTATTTAAGTCTTGGCTCCATATATCCCCTACTTCTCTCAAGTTCTATCCCCAAATCATGATTCTAAATATTGGTTCCCTCCCATTAATCATTATTTTGATTAGAATTCTTAGAAAATTTTAATAGCTTCATTGACATTTCCTAAACATTTTTGGTCCTTTGATCTTTGGTTAAACTAGATTAACTAGATTAAATTTTACACTAATGAATTTGCTTATAAAAGGAAAATGAAAACCCTAGATAAAGTAAAAGGAATGTAATTAATGATTTATTAATAAATTAGGTGATTGTCTATTTTACTCCAACATTATATACCTATTACGAAATTTTATATTTGAAGTACAATTATGTTAGAATGATTATTATTATCAACATGATATTTGGCGTAACTTTCTAGTTTAATAAAATGATCTCATAATCATTATCTATAATGGTGTAGTCGCATATGCATATTATAATTTTTATGTTAAATAAGTTCATGTGTATGTTCATGTAATTTGTTTTGCAATGTCTATAGGTCATAGTTCATTTGATTCATTTTGTTTAAAATGTTTAACTCAAGTGCATATTTGTACAATGTTTCATCTTGTTTGTGGCATATATTGTATATGAACGTGTTTTTAATTCAATTTAATGTATACATGCAGATTCACACACACACACACACACACACACACACACACACACACACACACACACACATTCATACATTTCACATCACATCTGGATATGGCTTCTAGTGGTTCACATCATTTTTCTTCTGAGTAGAGTGTGCATCCTGATCCTCAGCAAACCTCACATAGGTCTGAGACTCCTGAGAGGACTCCTAAGAATTCAAAGTCTGCTTGTACTGAGACTATTTTGAGAATGTAGTCCTCTCTAGCACAGTTACAACAGACTTTAAATAATACTTTTGTGCTGGCCAATAGAGATAAATTAGAATGTATTGGAGATGAGCTGATGCATATGATTGAGCTTGATCAATCATACAACCCATATGATGACCCTCACATTGAGAATTTTTATAGGACTTTATCTCACACTATCTATGGCATGGTTAAATGGAAAACAATAGATAGAGATGTTTCTGTAGTGAATGTGAAATCCATGTTCCCATTTTACATGGAAATGGCCGTGGTTAGAGGATATCGGGTCACTAGATGCGAGGATCCTATTGTCGCACCATTCATATATCCTAGATGGTTGGCGACACATCATAGGTGGCCGTAGAAGGATGAGCCGCCAAAGTATTTCTGCAAACAATTATATGCAAAATTTCATCTAGGATATGATGTTGATTACAAAGACTTTCCACGACATGCTGGGCAGGGTAGGGGCAGATTTACAGACAGATTTAGACACCATGATACACAGCCCCCTAGTAAGAGGGAAATGGTGGGTCAAAATCATTTGGTTTTTATGAAAGGTTTGGATTTGGTCATAGGTGGTGCTGGTGATATGGCAGCTAAGGAGGCATGCATTGGCATGTATTCTAGCATTGCCAACATTGCTACTCAGGTTGATGAGATGACTTCTGATCACATGGGGAGATATATGTTGCGTTCTCGTACTACCCCTATTGTTGATGAGACGGATCCATTTTATGACCCATATATTTGTTATGAGCTACCATTGCTTGTAGAGATCACATGTTTACCAAAGGATCATCTGTGCCAAATGAGCTCTTATTTAGTGAGTGATCTTGTGGATTCTTATCAGGCTCTCTCTACATTACATGGGATCACTCCTCAGCAGCTGCCTGAGTTCATTGGACAAGTACTTTAGAGATCCTTGACTAGTACCAGCCATGGTGGAGGAGATTCAGAGCCTAGTAGTTCCAGGCAAGAGGATATTTCGATACCTCCTATAGCTCCTGAGACTACAGTGCATCCTACACCATAGACTCCAGGAGTTTGGCGATGAGGTTTTTCATCTCTTCTTATGGATGACTTTATTGATCCAGATGATGTGTCATTACACTCTTCAGAGATATTTGGCATCAGGCGTGCATTCGAGGAGAGAAATAAGGTAAGAAACTATAAATTTTGATTTTAACTTAGTTGTATATATAAAGTTTTTATGTATTCACTACCACTAACATATTTTTTTAGTTTTAAATATATATTACAAGAGATTATGATGGACACAAGATATGGAGATTTGCAGGCACCTGGTGACCCTATTCATCAGGATACACAGGTAAATTTATATTTAAATTTAAATTTAAATTGACGTGTCTTATTTTTTTCCTATTCATCAGGATCCACTATATATATAATTTTTTTAACATGGAAGTTGTGTACACAATGTAGGCCCCTATAGCAGGCGACGGATCAGATTAGGGATCGAGACAGGGTGCGACATAGCTCATTATATTGTTATATATACATGCTTGCTTCTTTTATTATGTATATCTAACATTTCTATTATACATGTTGTGGACATTTCTATTATACATGTTGTGAACATTATATTTCTATTATGCACTCGATTTCTATTATACATGTTGTGGACATTTAGATATTATACATGAACTGTGGACATTGCATTTGTAGCCTTATTTTAGACATTATACCTCGACATTTCATACATGTTACATGTTTATTTAGACATTTCATGTGTTACATGTTTATATCTACATTTCATGTGTTGTACATGTTTATTTTATGTGTTACAATGAGCTCTCACTCTGAATTAGGTGCACACTAGATCACTCTCCTAATTCATGAACACCTTTTCTTAATATTTATAATTTGTTATTTAGTGCATAATTTAGTCGAAAAAGGATGTCTTAAGGGGATTTCTTAAGGGGATCATAATACATGCTAAATTAGTATTCAATTTCTTTGAACTCATTATTATTGAATTTGTCTACTTAGTTGTGTTACGTGTTTATAAAAATTTCACAATTCTGAGTTACATGTTTATTTTATGTGTTACAATGTTCAAATTTCATGTGTTACATTTCAGTTAGATTGCTATGCAAATGATATATACTAGGTTTTATGGTTGGTATTGGTATTGGTATTTATATAGGTTTATGGATCATTTTAGTAGGTTGTGGAAATATTATTAACAATATTACATGTTGTGTTTGTTGTAACACTAAACTTTAATAGCGATGACCACAAGTAGTATGGGATGCTTTATTTTCTTCACAACTAGTATTGAAGTAAGAGCTAAGTTTGATATTAATCTAGAGTTTAACATTATTTAAGACTGCATCCTAGGTCTATACCTAACTTTTCTTAAGGGGGTGTCTTAAGGGGATGTCAATGAAAAATCAAAATATATTTTCTAAATTTCAAGTAATATAAATAGTCACTAATAAATATGAATAATGCAATTATGACTAATGCCTTGTTCTTAATCAATAAGTATAAATAATTACTAATAATTTCTTAATCAAGCAATATAAATAATTACTAATAATCTAATTCAAGTAATATAAATAATCACTAATAATCTAATGTAACAAAGAAAGGAATTTACATGTGTGTGAACTCATGAAAAATTGAATAACAATGTATATATATATATATATATATATAAATAATTTAGCATACTTCACAGAAGGGGATATAAAGTTAGGAACTATTAGAATGTCTTAAGGGGATGTCCAAAGGGGATGTCTTAAGGGGATGTCCAAAGATGATGTCTTAAGGGGATGTCCAAAGCACATGTCTGAAGGGGATGTATATCACATGTAAAAGCACATGTATGCATGTAATTGAAGAATACATAAAATCATAAATATAAAAGCATTTCAACCTTGAGCATGCATAACAATATATGAAAACCATTGTTCACCATGTCAAAAAAAAACTAGATATGATCCAATATTAAAAAATCATCTCTAATTTTTAATATGGTCCAAAAATATATATATATATATCCAGTCCTAGTTCAAATTAAACACGAGTTCAAACTCTAGTTCAAATATAAAAGTATTCAAGCTACAAAAACAAGTTAGATAGCCTAAGTTAGCTCCTGATACATATAGTCTAGATCCTCTCTATCTTTAATTATCTCCAAAAAAAATTCATGTTCTTCAAAAGGTAACCTCCACTTTTGGTTGCCATGTCCTTTTTTTGGCAATGTCTCAAATTGCAGCTTTGTCACTATAACCAAGTGACTGTAATTTATAACTATTTTTCTAGGTATGTATTCAATAAATTGAACATCATTTTTGTCTATCTTAGTTTGCTGATAATAGGTGCCTTCTATAACAACTGAACCAGTTGGATATGATTGTTCATCATAGTCTACAGTTACTTTTGGCAATTTGAATTTTGCTTTCATGCATCTTAGTAGATAATAATCTACACCTTCCACATTGTCAGGATCCACAACCACAACAAAAATATCACCTACATGTATGTACATCTAGATGACACCATATAAATTTAAAACAAAAGTAAGATGTATCTATAAAATTTGAACATGTCACTACATGATCTAAATTAAAACTAAATAAAAGAACATGTATGCACACACACACCTGAAACGACTAAATCAGAAACACATTCATAATCAACTGAATATATAGGATCATGAATGTCTATGTCATTTTCATCATCTTCATAAGGAGGCATTCTGATTAACTCTTTCATATCCCATTGTGAGACATATCCATTTTCAATATTCTCGCTTTTGTAGATTTAAATTGTCCTGCTCCATAAAGTTTTATGTCATGTACATGTATAATTGAATAATTAAAATAAACTTTATCAAATTGAAATCAAATACAAAGTTACATATAAATGAAAATGAATCAAGAAACTTATGTACTCACCTGCACAACCATCCAACCAAATCTAGTGTTGTGAAACATTTATCCTGCAATTTACAAGATCTTTAGAAAACATTGCAAAACAATGAGCTACATAGCTACTATCATGAACCTTATCATCACTGATATAGAAATGAACCTCCTTGATGATAATACATTCATTTGGATCAGTACATTTTTCTACCCCATCCACATCAAATTGTGCATGTCTATAGGTCACTTGCACAAATATTGCAACTTGATCAGAATGATAATATTGAGCTTGAATCTGCGATTAAGGGGCAAATGTATAGTTCTCGGATAAATCTACAATTGAAAGAATACAACTAGGTGGAAAACAATTTTTGGAATCACGAAATTGTTTAGCTTGCCATCGTACACCATGACAATGTTGGATATGTGGATAAATCATAGTATGAAATCTATTCATAAATTCAAGGTAGGGCAATTCACTCTCCTTCAATGCAATATTTTTGGATTCATCTCTTGACTTAGATCGATATGTCTCATATTGAAATCTCTTCCACAAAACTGGTATTGAAACATCAATAATCTCAATTTGAAATGGAAATTTTTGCAAATCTCCACAATCAATGCATGCACTTTTTATACACTGTACATTGAAGTCATCTAAATCTTCTGATTTATCACATAAAATTGATTTCACAAATTGTGTCGTACTTCCAAGGATGACCATATCTGGATTAAGTACTACCATAACTTTTTTATATGACTCTAAGTATAGATGAAACTCAACATGATTTCGACAACAATAAGTTTCACGTAGTTATTTATGTGTACAAAGCAAGGGCGCAACCTCTCAAACATTCTTTGATATATTTTCACATCTAAAAATTCTTCCTTGAATGCTTCAAATAGTTCACTTTGTGTTGTATCTACAAAATGTTTAGGATGTGAAATATTCATACCAGTCTCTTCATCTTTCATCTGTATAGTGTCTCTTCTATTGGAAGAAACACGGGAGTGGTTGGTCCAATACGATGACCAGTCTTCTTACATCTTCAGAAATTCTGTCTTTCCGAGGAAGTCTAAAAATATTTACCCACTTCATTTCAATATTTTCATCTAATATATTTCTCTTCCTAATATATCTTTGAACATTTTTTCTAGATACATGCAGTAATTCATAAATTGTTGTAATTTGTCTTTTCTGTGACAACCTCTTACTAGAAAATGTAGTCATCAACGCTCTATGTGCAACACTTGAATCAGCTCCCCGACTTGTGGTATCAATAAGGTTCAATGCATCTTGCAAATTTTCAACTATTGTTTCGGTTACATGACCTCCTGAGATTTTGCTATTATCAACACCCAACAACTCCAAAACAAGAGTCATTTCTCTTTTCCTAAATAACTTTACAAATAATTGTGCTCTCCTGACCATAGATTTTTTTTCAAAATATTCCTCCCACATGTTTTTGCAATGCAATTTAATTGTGCTCTCAGGTACCATGTGTTCAGATGAAATTTGACTGAAAAGAGAACCCTCATTCATCTCCATCAAATTTCTCATGACAGAAGAAAAAATTGTACCTTGACTAGCACTAATTTCTTTTGCTACTTGAGTTGCATCATCTTCAACATCAACAGGATCTTCCTCAACATCAACAGGTTGCTCTTGATTACGTTTTGTGTGACCTTTCTTTGAATCATCCCTTATACGATCATATTTGTTTGCTCTATTTCTTTTATTCCTCATTACACAAAGTATTGAAATTTGCTTTCCTAAAATCGCAAGTGAATACTCCTTAAGAAAAAAATCAACTCCTTGGCAAAAAATCACCTCCTTCGAAAAAATTGTCTCCTTCCTTGAAAAAAATCAACTTCCTAGAAAAAAATTTGAAGATTTTATGAATTGTTTTTTATTTTTAAAAAATTAAAAAAACACCTCATTAATATATGAGGGAAAGGGTGGGGAAGCGAGCAGTTTCTTCCCCATGCGACCGCTTGCGGAGTGTCCCACCACTTGGGGGACTCGGTCGAGGCCCACTCAACCGAGGCTTCCTATGTGGCATCCCACATGGCAGCCTACTCATCAAAACCCCACCAATTTGCATAAATTTCAAGTTATGCTAAGAATTTGCTCATCAAATTTTATTTAAAAATAAAAACTAAAAATACCCTTTGCAAGAGCTCGGAGTGAGGAACGTTGAAATATAATTTGTATATAATTTCAATTAGAATTAGTATAATAAAATTCAAGAAGACTTTGATTCGGAAAAACAAAAAAATAGTAAATCATATCCAAAAAATTTAAAAATTATATATAACACTAGAGGAGAGAGTCCTCTTCAAGAATATATAAGTTTTTTTGGGATTCATATATATTTGATAGGGGAAATTTGGTGGGAGACGAAAACTGTCAATTTTGGGAAACTTCGACTTTGAATTGTTATAACGGTGAAAATATACATCGAAATCAATTTTTTTTTTCTGCACTGGATATGGATGTCATCTAAAACATATTTCAAAATAAGAGGAAAACAAGATTATTTACATATAGTTTTGTGGTGGGAGGTGAAACCCCTGATTTGCAGTATTTTTCAATAATTAAAAAAATGACTTTAATAATTAACAAAACATATTAATTCTTGTTCCAATTATTATTTTTAAATAATAGGCATAAACTTCATCCAGTTTTACACATTTCATCAGTTTACATCATCTTCAAATACCAAATAGAAATATCACTTTTATGCCATTGAAGTTGAACTGTTTTGTTGTTGTTAGCCTTTTCCTTTATAAAAATGAGACACAAGTTGGTACTTTACCCATAGTTGAGATTATTTTAGTGTAAATTAGTTTTTTGGTTTGTTGTTGTAGTTTATTGAATAATAACTAAAATTAAATAAAATTAAATAAGTAAAATTAAATTAAATAACTATAATTAAGTGTATAAATTCGAGTTGAAATATCAAGACTCTAATTTTATTGATTTTATTTTGATATCATATTTTTTTTAAATATAAAATTAAGAGAAAAAATAAGTTAAATAAGTTTAAGAATTAAAAAATTAAATTAAATAATTTAAAGTAAATTAAATTAATTAATTTAAATTAAATTAAATTAAAAAAATAATTTAATTTAATTAAATAGCTTAAATGAATTAAATTAAATAACTAAAATGAAATTAATGGATTGAATAATTTATGTAAATGAAAACTCCATGTGATTTAAATTGACATCTATCTGCATTTTATACATAAATAATTTCAGTTATTGATTTATTTTAAATTATTTATTTTAATTTTTAATTTTTAATATTTTATCAATATTTAAAAAATTATGTTATATTAAGAAAGTGTAAGAATAATATTGTAAAGATATCCTTTTAAAAAAAAGACTTTTTTTAATATTAAATAATAAATTGTCTAAGGTATCCTTGTCAAAAATATATTTTAGATACATCTACGAGATGTCTTAACTTTCTAAAGTCATATTAGTATGTATATATAAACAAAAAATATTTATTTCTATCTTTAATTTTAAATTTGCAACAAACAATATTAAATATTTAGGACCTCCCCTTCCGCCTGCGACAAACAACAGTCCAGGAGATACTACTCTCGGGGCCATCAAAAAGGATCCCACTTGTAAACCATCAGGAAAGCCATTGCCATAATGAATCAAAGAACAATTAGGCAGGGCAGACCCTGCAGAGACACTGCCAGACTACTGTTGATGTTGTAGAGCAGAACCGCTAGAATGTAGGAGCCAAGGGGGCAGAAGAGTCCACGATAGCGGTAATATCAACAAAGGCTTCATTGGCAGTAAGGGGCACCTCATCTCAAGATGATTCAACTGAAGAGTCTGAATCATTAATAGTATACCTACAACAAAGACCAACTCGACCATATATAGGGGCTCCGAAAAACTTCCCGAAGGGTTACAAATAGGCCCACACAACAAACATAACTTAACTAATAAATTAAAAAGTGGGCCCGAAATATTTTATTATTAAATTTAGGACCATACAATAATTTATTATTTAATATTATCGGGGACATTGCATTTCAAATTTCAATAGGACTGAAATGAAAATCATTGATAAAACCATTAAAAAAAAATAGTATGAAATACAGATGAAATCCTTCAACCCTTTGAAAGAAGCCCAAAATAGATTTATTTTTTTACTTTATAAAGTTTCAGAAATCATTAAAACACCAATTTTGCACAATCACAACAACAAAAATCCTTCAACTCCTTCCAATTGCAAGAATCACAAAGTCAGAGCTCCAATTGTAGCGATTTGGTTTGGAAGTTCTGTTGGAGACAAAGTACTGATGAGAGTCCACATGTCTTCTTTTCTTGCTTCTCCCGGTATTGAAGGCTCAAACAGATAAAAGGCAATATCAACTTCCCTATAGCTTCCAACAATTAATGTTTGTTGATTCCACATTGTGGCAACTATGAGGCTTAAAGGAACACGTGTTCCTGCTCAGCGGAATCGGTTTTCCTGATAATTCCATTCTATAATTTTTCGACAAGAATCGTAGTAAATCCGTCTGAAAGCAACAAAAGAAGGGTACATACTGCCATTATAGGAATTGCTAAAGAAAAATAAATACTATATTCTATATGCTTATTGAGTGAGAAAAGCAAGAAGCAGGGGAATACCAGAAGAAAAAACATAGATGACAAGTGCTTTATGAATCATGGACTTTGTGGACTCTCACGAGCAGGTAACAAGTCTGGCCATGACAAATAATTTGTTGTTGAAGGGAACACAGTAAGAGAAAAATGAAAAATATGGAAATTGAGGGGGGAAAGGCAGCAGGATTTCAATTAAGTTTTGGAAACGATCGTAAAGCTTTATTCTGAAACTTATACGATTTCCTATTTCTTCCATGCAGGGTATTATGATCAATTCCTGATACATGCCAAACTTCTTTCTGTCTTGATAAAATAGCGAGCTGCATACAACATTTTTCCAAGTTTTACATACAAGAGCCATCTTGTAGTGTGAAGTGCATGGCACCCTCATCAAACACTCTCTCCCAATCTCATATGGAATGGGTGTTGAAATTTAATGATAGCAGAATAAACGAAAGAAAAAGATTGCAGAAAATAAAATGAATGAACAATAACACACAAATAAGAACACAAGATTTTTATAGTGGTTCCTCTTATAGACTATGATACAATACAATACAATACAATACACAATATTCAAGTAGCAACAACTTTTATAAATCAATCTCATGTCCAAAATGGAAAAAATCCATCAAAGCGGTTAACTTCTAAATTAGCCAATACATGCCAAAAAGAAGTCAATTACAAAAGGCATCCATTTCGAATATGAGAGAAACTATCATCATAATTAGAAAGAAATGAGAGAAACTATCATCATAATTAGAAAGAATATTTGGGCTTCACCAAACCCAACAATGGGAACACTTAGAAAAATCTCCATTGTCATTTCATTATTAATTTTCTTCATTTAATTTTGTTTTGCATTTTTAATTAAAAATGCAAAACAAGACTAGAGAGACAAAAAAAAACCCTCACCCACGGATTGGAGCACAAAAATCCCCAACTCCAGACCAAAATCGCACCTAGAAGTATGAAAAATAAAAGGATCCTTAATTACACAACAAAAAATGAGACCAAAAGGTCACTGAACGCAGACAGGAGACAAGAGAAAAACGGCTCCAAACCTACAGAAAAAGAGACTAGTACTGAGGTTCCTCACACTCACAACGCAGATAAAAACCACTACACCGACCAAACAAGAGAAAGGCGTGGCTAGGGTTTGGTATATTTTGCCTTCTATTATTATATTGTTATAATTGAATTCTATTATTATTATTATATAATATTTTATATTTTTATTAGATTATTACGTCGAAGGCCTCTCCTATTATGGAATGCATCGGCTAATTTTTGCAAATCAATGGTCTATAGTTCATTTCAAGAGTTGCAAGATGATCACAAAGATCATGACCATCAGATCTTTGATGGGTTGAAAGCTGATGGTAGACGATTGCACTTGTCTGGCCCGTCGGATGCAGTTTCTCCCTTCCACGATACGATGTCTATTTCACCTGTCTCCTCACTAGGCCACTTTGCCACTTCACGTCTCCTCACTAGGCCGGTGTTAATAATAAGTACATGTAACTTTGAGACTAGCTAAGGTTTCCATTTCTTGAGATTTGGCTTCACTCCTTGCATTGTAGTTTCATATATCGAGCGCATATCATGTAGTCCCTAGCTGCCTTTCCTTGCAAGTATCAAAAGTTTTTATTAAACAACTCTCTATTTTTTTGCGTATTTGGAAAACATGGCACGAAGGGCATTGTGTTTACTTAACTTTTCATCAAATCCATTTTCTGCACAATCTTGCAATCATTGCATTCCACTAGATGACATCTCTTTGTGGCATCCTGTAAAAAGTTTGCGTGCCTTGATTCTACTTCCATATTTTGCATAAATCTACCTAGGTATTTCTGATTATACTTTTTGGCAAAACTTTGACCTTCATCATGCTTTGATAGAGGCCCATACCCTACTCCAAAACTCCCATTTTATCAAACACGGGAAGAGTGTTGGCTAAGGTTGTTGAATCTAGCTTATTCCTGCCAATTGCATTTGCTTGAAAGTTTCCAAAACCTTTTCACAAATTCTTGTTATGCATCTTCTCCAAATATTACAACCTGTAGAACCTTATTTCTTCAGAGATACTACCATGCATTGTCTATGCTTTAATAATTTTCTGTTACAAAAAATATGAACTAAATGATTTTCTATAACATCATGCCAGTGATTTAAAATGTGGGCAAAAGAAACAATTTCCACCTTGAAGTTCAATGTCGTTTTAGAAGTTTGACAATGAGATGATACTTAGAATGTAATTGGCTCATGCTTTACTTGTCAGGGAATTGGGGTTTTCTCCTCCCAGCGCTATATAAGTATACTTATTTTTTACAGACCCCTGAAATAATACAATCCTAGGCAAAGATGAGGGACAATCCATTAAAGAAAACTAATGCAGTTATACAGTAAATTCGTGATAATCATCAATTTAATTTCAGACTGAAATCTCCACATACAAATGACAACACTTCATCTTTTACTTATTCTGCTACTGGGCTGTGTTGTAGCTCAAAGAGGTAAGCTTGTAACAGAAAGTCCCTTCTTACTCTAGCCGGAAAATGAAGTACATATACCGAGGCCTTTCCAATTCATTGAGTCCTCATATTCTCTATTTCAAGAAAATGGAATGCATGTTATTTTTAGTAACGTTGATGTCGCTCTTTTCATTCTCAATTCCACTCCAATCTCCTATTCCTAACCAGCAATCTTTGTTGACATTCAATTCAGAGCTGCAATCACCTCCGACCCCAACAACTCCTTAGTAAATTGGAATACCACTATTCCTATGTTTAATTGGAGCGACGTTAAATGCTCTCTTAATTCGCATCAAACCACAACCGTCTTAGTTTCACTGTGGAAAAAATGTGGATCACAATTGTCACAGAAGAAGTTTCATTGTGAAAAAAATCATCTTCAATGTGACCTTGTCTTTCCATGTGTTCGTTGATAGTAAAATGCATGAATGATGGCTTGCAATATCCTTCTCGCCCCACTTATCCATGCCAACTGGTCATAATTTTAGATATTCAGTTTTAAACGTGGCAAGCATGCACAAAGTATAGAGAAGTGGCAATAGAAACGAGTACTTGCTTTTATATGACAATTAAAAGTTGACACTCCACCTTAGTATTTTTGCTTGCTCTGCACCTTTTTGCTTCATTTTACTTTGTGGTGTATAAACAAAATTAATTTATTATTATTATTATTTATTTACACTTTCACGAATAATTTTAAATCTCACATCTAATCAAATTAACTTGATTCTAAGTAGTTATCAGTTTTATTATATTTCTTCCAAGGTGTTAGGCCCAATATGGAAAGCTAATGTACTGAGAGGGGAGGGGTGAATCAGTACTCCAAAACTTTTCTTGAATAATAAATTTACTGTTATGCATAAACATAAAATAAAGTTAAAACAAATAGATAACAATCATACATGATTCACTCCATAACACAAATATTTTGGTTACACAGAAACTCTTGGTTAGAGAGAAAAACTGTAGTGGGGATGGCACCCACAACTTCACTACTGTAATAATAAAGAATGCTCGGTGAGCTACATTTAGCTATTTTTGATAGCTTACCCTGTTAGGAGTAACAAGATCTATTAGATCTACCTTGCTAAAGGATTTTACAACATTTATTTTGAATGTTGCACCTGGTTAGAGGCTTTACAATTTATAGACTTGATTAGAGTCTTTTACCCTGTTAAAGGTTTCTCTTTCAACTTCACAATATTACAATAGAATCATTACAAATATCTACAACTTTACATCTGAAATATTATAGTAGATTTTATGTGCTCAGAATAGATTACCTTGCTTATAGCATACCTCGGTAACCCATATAGTAACTCGGTAAACCCTTTTGTTTACTCTGTTCTTCGACTGTTCTTTGAAAACCTTCTCGGTGACCTCTGTGTCTCTGTAACAGTCTTCCTTCATGCATACATACACTTCACTCATGTTGTATAAATAGATCTCTTTAAATGGTGATCCAATTCATTGCTTCGATCTTACAAACAAGATTCCTCGAATGAATAACTAAGCAAAATATTTCATTGGTTAGATTGTCCTTAAAATCATACACAATCTTCTGGTGCAATTTCCAATGTAATAACAGTTAGATGTGCCTCGATCTTGTAACACATTTTCATATGCATGTCCAAGTTCAATGTATCTAGTAACACGTTACACTCAGTGTATGTCAACTCGGTGTGTCATCTTTGCTTCTTGGTAGTCTCAAAAAGATACTCAGTAGACAACTCGGTGTATACTGTGTTCTGGTGACTGCTTTTCTCTGTAACCGACTAGACTGTACATACCAACTTCTCTATGTGTATCGACTGCATGATTTGGTAGTGCTAACCGACTAGAATATATAGTATGACTTTGACTATAAAAACTAATGGAAATTTGATAAGTAGTAACAATCTCCCCTTTTGACATTAGTTGAGATGTTTGACAAAAACTACTTTCAAAGTCATAACTCAAAAATTTATATACTTTGCAAAATGACTATACTTAACAGTAAATACAATAGTCAATGAAATAGTATATTCAAATATACTCCCCTTATCATTATACAGTACATAACTCTAATTTTTGCATGCTCGGTTATGTGCTTGTGTGTGCTACTTACTGTCCTTGGTATATTCTGCTCGGTATACTCCCCCTGTATACAATACTCCAAATATTGTATCAAAACTATATTACCAAAACTATATCTCCCCCTATATAGTATCACTCCATATATTGTATTACTCCCCTTATATAGTATAACTCCCCCTTTTTGACAAACATCAAAAACTAATTTCCATCTGAGGGCGGTAATTGATCAAAAATAGATTTATACTTGTTCTGGGCGTCAGTGAGAGCGACAGAGAGTGCATCCTTTACACTTTCCATTAAAGAATTTTGTGCTTGAATATCAACCAATAGTGATATTAAGCCATCAAGAGTGCTTCCCTCTTGTGTAGTAGATAGGCGTGTAGCTCAGTTAATCTGTTCTTGAATTGATGAAAGATGAGGAAGGAATAATGTTTGGAGGGTCATTATATCCATCCTGATCTTATTCTTTTCATTTCTTAGTTCTAACTGTTGAGCCATGAGCTGTTGAAGCTTGGTATAAAATTTTTGAACTGAATTGGGCTTTGTAGTCAACTTATTTGAGAGATCGGTGATCTCTTTTTCAATTGCATCAATTTTATTCTTGATATCTTTAATGAATATGGAAAATGTGCAAAGTTTTTGAAATAAATAAAGAATATGCTTGAGTTGAGGGGACAACTCAGCAATGAATTTGACAAGTTTGACTTTGCCAATAGCGAGAGTTTTTTGTACCTCTTCAATCATTTTTGCAGTAAGCTCTTTGTCTTTTATCTTGCTCAAGTACTCAGATGCATCAACTCCAGATGTTTCTATTTGAGTAAGGAGTTCATCTAGTTGAATGTGGATGGCTGCATTGGTTGACACTGTAGTTGTAGGTAGCATATCTGTCAGCAGTGTCTTCACCTTCTGAAGTACTTTATTCTTCTTTTGAATGGCCATTTGTTTTTCTTGTTCGGCCTTTGCTTTGCATAGTTCACCGAAATCAATAAGTGCTTGTCCCTTTAATTTTGAGATATCCACATTGGGCAACACTATCGATTTAGATAAATCAAGTTTAAAACTATGCTTTTTCACCTTCTTCTCTTTACCTTTGGTTGGTTGGACCAAGACAATAGCTTGTGAGGCTTGCTGACCCTCGGTAGGTTGCTCGGTAGAGGCAACACTTTGGTCGGTACTTGTAGCTGCTATGGTGTCTTTGGGTGTCTCGGTACTGGGTGTCTCAACTGCTACATTTTCAGTGCTTGATGGTGCATGAGAGGTCTTTTCTTGAGTTTTACCTTCTACTGCTTCAGACTGGTGACCTTCGGTGCCTTGTAATGTATCCTGAGAAGCTTCGGTAGAGACAGGTTGAGTGATCGGTGGATAAGGCTGAACTTGTACTAACACAGATTCACTAGATACAAATTTTGCATATGTAGTACCTTCAATCATCTCCTGCTCCTGTTCTTCTGCATTCATGACATCTTCATCAATTCGAATAGTGTCAGCTAGGTCTTGCTTGGTAGCGTCAGGACCGTGCTCGATGACATCAGGATCTTGTTCGGTGACATCAACAATTCTCAACTTTAGATTGTTCACCGACATCTTTTATTTTGAATATTTCTTGCCATTTTGCTTTTGTCTCATTTTCTACATCAATGTATAGCCCATTCATCAATTTTAAGGCTCTCTGTTTGACAAGAAATTTTGAATTGTAGGTTGTCAAGTGTTCTTTAATTTCTACTACAGACATATCAGGAAATAGATGGACTAGACTTCTTTCTCTGAGTCCATTGCATATTTCCACCTGTTATCAATATGTAAGTACAGTTCACTCGGAAGTGACTTTACTAGTTCTAATGGAGCTAGCCGAAACTTTAGAAGTGTACAGATGACAACTTCTTCAATTTGTCTCTTCTCATCATTGTTCCTAGTCTCATACTTGACATATCTAAAGGAACCAAATCCACCATATTCTTTTAGATTGGCACAAAAGTTTTCAACACTATGTATATTTACCTTCTTGCTTTTGACAATTTGGAATTTGTTGGCATCCTCAGATTCTATATCACTAGACTCTTTTGCTAAGATGAGTCTCCGAGTAGATTTCTTGTGGGTCTTGGTTACCTTGGGAGCAATAACACTCTTTTGTTTCTTACTCGGTGATGCAGTTGATGCTCTTGTATTAGGTCTCTTTGTTGGAGGAGTCGGTAGGGCCTTTGGAATGTCCTGTTTCTTTCTTTTCAATACTTCACCCTTAGGTAGTTTGGTGCTCAATGTTATTGTTGCCTCTTGAGCTTCTGATTCCTCTTCGGTGATGGCAAGAGTACCTTTGATAGGCGTGGAGGAAGATTCTTCTCCAAATTTCTCAGATAATACTTTAATTATCTTTGTAGCCTTTCTTGTAGCTTTAGGTAATACAATGCTCATTTTTACCTTTTCCTTAACTTCTTCATAAGTTCCATATCTCAATTCGAAAGCATGCCTTGGCAGTGTAAGAAATGCATCAATTTGTTGTTGTGTGATATCATAGTCCATCTCGTAACCCATTGGTGGCAAAGATTGAGTCCTTGGTTCCACAGCATTCACATAACAGTAATCGGTGTCTACCTCAAAGCATATATCATCCTTATATTTCTCTACCAGTTGGGGTGGAATCTGGTACTTGTTGTGCATCTTCTCTTGAAATTTGCTGAAGTAGTCATCCATGATATCATTGAAATTATCTCCCAATTTCTTAATAAAGTCATTAATTTGATGGGTGATTGGTCAGTGTAGCTCCCAAACTACTTTACCGACTGATGGAAAGAATTTCTCAAAGTAGAAAAGCATTCATACAAGAAGTGAACCAAACTTCAGTGTATTTGTCGAGTTGTTCTTCTTCGGCTTCCTTATTGTGTTTAGGTTCTCAAACAAGTTTTTCAATAACACTTGACATAAATCAACTTTCATTACCTTTTTCACAATTTAATAGGCTAAGTCAATTGCGGCACAGGGTACACTGTTTTCCCTTGCTGATTGGAAGAAACAGTAACCAATTACTCTAATGGCAAACTTAAGTTCTGCATCAGTGACATTGTTTAGTTTCAGTCCTCAGTAATCAGATTCTACTCTAGTTAAACTGATTAACTCCTTTTGTGCTCGTGCATGATCATAGATAGGATAATTGGTGATCACATGAATGATTTCCTTAATGATTTTGAATGGTTGCTCCTCTAGCCACATGAAATCATCATGAACTTTGCTCAAAACAAACTTAACCCACTGGGGTTTGAACACATGGGGATAGGTTAGGGCTTCAGTTAATCCCTTGATTTTGATATGCTTGTACTTGCTATCCATTTTGCCATCAGTACATAGCTCATCATATGTGTCACTTATCTCAACATGACCGAGTTCTTCAACACGACATTTGGTGAAGAATCTAACATCTTCGACTAACAAGACTCGATCTGGGATGAGTGAAAAGGCAGTTTTGTCATCCAGTTCAGAGGTTACTTTAGGAGTCAAAGTGTATTTCAGTGAGGGCTTCTCGACATTCTTGACAACTATATGGATCTTGGATCTTGGGTGCCATTTGTAAATTTCAGATAAAACTTAGCAAACTATCCTGAGGGTTTGACGGTTTACAAATGGCAAACGCTTCACACTCAGTAGATAATAGCAATTTGACAAGATTGGTAAACTAGCTTAACAGTGTGATGAGATTTGTGTAAATACCTTGGATTTGCTTTGATTGAGGTTTGATCGCCTTGATTCGCTCTGCTTTGCTCTCTTGAAAACTTGGTGAATGAAAATGACCGCGAAAATACCTTTTAAGTACACAAAATACCTTATCGGGCTCCGTGCAGGTTAGGTCAAAAACATTAAATGTACTCAGTTCACCTTTAACCAATTTACTCCTTTTTTTGTTTTAATCGAGTAACCAAATTTCCTTCATTTACCGACTTGACAGGCTTCCTATATTCACTGACTTGACAGGTTTCCTGTAAAGTACTTTTGATAGAATTTCAAACTTACTAATGCATCTTAACTATGCAGATTTTGAATTTAGTAAATAATAAAATAGGAACTGTTATGATTTTAACCTTCAGAGAATGCAATCCCTTCATACCTTTGCTGATTAATTTGGAATAGGTGCACCTAACTTGGTAGGTAAGGTTCTTTCTTCATTTGACATGATTTCCTTCTTTTTCCAAATCATCTTTAATTTTTCTTTTATCTCTTCAATGTCTCCTCTAGGTTGATCTCTACAATCTCTAGCTAAATGTCCAACTTTGTGACAATGAAAACATGCCATACCAGGATTTCTCCATGATCTTCGGTTGTTCATTCCAAACCTTATAAAATAGTTAGCACTTATATGTCCATATCTTCCACAACATTCGCACCATATCCTTGTATTGTAATCCCATGGTACTACTGCATATTGTCGATAAGGATTTGTGTGAGTTCAGTAACCTCTAGCGTTTGCTTAGTGTGCAGACCACATGTAGTTCTTTTTCTTAAGCCAACACTTCTTAGTACTATGTCCATATCTATTGCAGTTTTTACAAAACCCTTTGAATTTTGCCTTCTGATAGTTGTTAACAGACTTTGTCCTACATTGATTAGATGTGTGACCATATTTATCACAATTATAACAATAACCATTTGATTTAATGATATTCAGTTGCTTACCTTTTCTGATTTGGCATATGTTGGCAGTATGACCTTGATTTCCATAGTAGTAGCAAATAGGCTTCTTTCTTTTGATGTTATTCCTGTTTCTAGCTTGCTTTGATGATTCTCCTCTCTCGGTAGTACGAATTCCTTTCTCGGTAGATTCTTTTCCTTTGTAGCCGAGTCCTGCATCTTTGTTGGGTCTTCTTATATTCAGTTGCTCATCCAACATCTTTGATGCTTCATAACTTTTCTTCAATGTTTCTTTGGCTTTCTTCTCTGTTTCAAGTTCATTGGTCAACCTTGATACTTCAAGTTTCAATGCTTGATTTTCATCATTCTTCAGAACTGCTTCATGATGTGCATAACCTAGTTGATTTGTCATATTTTGTTGAATCCCAGATCAAAAATTTCAAAAAGAAGATGCAATGCCACAACCTCACTTACAAAATGAGCACAATCAATGCATCTATTTTTCTAGGATACATTGTAACACATTGTGTGACATAGCCACGAGAAAATATTATCCACCATTGATTATCTTCAATTTGCACTATATCCTTATGAATTACATTAGTTTCAAATACATGAAATTTTGTGCTCACTATTTCACCATGTTTATTTATCCTTTGGATTTGTAGGAAGAACAAAAGAATCAACATTTTTGTACTTTTGAAGCTAGTAGTTGCATTCAAATGCAAACAAAAACTAAGAGTTGAAAGAAATTTCATTCTTAGTAATGCATTTCAAAGGATTAATATGTAAATTTTGTAACCTACCCTAACCTAAGCTATTAAATATCAAATAATTTTTTTTGAAAACTTCTAATATTATGTAAATTTGGTAACCTACCCTAACCTAAGCTATAAAATATCACATAAAATATTTTTAAAATTTTTTAGTATTGAATCCTAATGGGATTTTAATTTTATATTGATATAGTTAGAATAATGAATTTGAATATCGAACAATGTATTATTTTAGTACATTATTTTAATTATTTTGATGTATTTATTAATTTAAAATTTAGTTTAAATTAACTTAATATATCTTTTTTTTTATATTTAGAATCTTGTTGGTTTTTATCTAGCTAGCTTATTCACCTTCAATAAAATTGTAAACTTCTACTTTTTAATTTTATTTTGAAATCTAAAATTTCACATTTAAAATTGGATAATCCGTAGACATAACCATGGCTTGCTAAAAAAAATGCCAAGTTTTTATTTCATATATCTAAAGCATGTATTTAAAAAAGTCATCCTCAGACATTTCATATTATGGATAGTATCATTATAAAAAGAATGTTTGGCAAAGGATTGAAAACATTCTTCTCTTGATTTTCATATGCATCATTTAATCACATCATAAATCTATGAGAAGTCAACTTTCTTATATCAACTGTCATTGATAATAAAGTTAACATATCAAATTACAGTCTACTACAAAATATCAACCAGCTTATATTAGCAAGTTTAGCACTTTCTATAGTGATTCATTTTCTTATCGATGTAAGGGAATGTGGTTGGAAAGTGAATCCCACAAGTCATGAAGTTGTCTAATTAATCTTTAGTAAACTTTATTTAGGCCATATACAAGTTAACTTGATCAAGGACATGTAATCAATTTTACTTTGTAGCAATAACACATAGCATAGTAGTAGATTAACCATTTTATAATTATTAAATGGAATTCAATGAGTTATAGGATGCTCTAACATGTCTAATTACACGGTCAATGCTATCCTAAAGCATTTGAGAGATCTAACACCTCAATAGCTAGATGTAACACAATCTTCCAACACAACCATAGATAAAAAGGCTCCACCATGTGTACATATCATAATTATGCAATGTATTCTCAAAATCATTATGGAACTCAACAAAAAAAAATAGCTCTATTGATTCCACTAAGTTCCCAAAATCCTATATGGAAGGGACTCCACCATAAGAGGTCATGGCTAAGAACTAGGTTGTTGGCATTTTTGATGATGATGTTGTGATTGTCATTGATGGACACACACTTGCATTGAGATCACTTTTTGTATGTATGAGTTATGCTCAACCGATATTTGTTCCAACCGGTATTATGTATTATAGTCTTTAGACTATTGGTGTTTTGTAGAAAAGTGTTTATCGATCTCAAGCGGTATGAAGACCTCAAGCGGGATGTAGACCTCAAGCGGTTCAAGGATCTCAAGCAGCCAAAAAGGAACTTAAGCGACAGTTATCATTTTTCCCAGTCTTCATTTTGGCAAACCGATAATTGGTAAATTGTATGAACCGGTATTACTCCGTGATGAGTTACCAACCGGTATTTTTGTGATGAGTTATCATCCACCGACACTTTGGCAATGATTCTGTGCCATGTTAACAAATGTGTCTAGATGCACTAAACCTAGGAACTTGCAATGTAATCCTATTGGACCGACATGAAAACAGATTCCTTTATAAGGACATCATGTCTAGGGTTTTAGATGTTGTTAGGGTTTTAGGTGGTTGATGAGGGTTTTGTATGTGTGATCTTAGAAGAGAAGATCAGGTCTGTGTGAAGAAACAGATTGTGGATATATTGGAGACTGAAGTAATGCTGAAATGCATTAACAATGAGCTATCATGGATCTAACCAAGCATACTGTGCTATTTTCTAGATCACTCACTTGTTGATTACTCACATCTTCGACAAGTTTGAAACCCTTAATCGAGTAGGCCCAGAAAAGCCTTTGTAAATCCTCTAACAAGGTGGTTCACAACTGTGGATCTGAAATCCTCTTACAAGGTAGTCTTTAATCAGACTTATCTCCTAACAAAGATCGAGATTCCTAACAGGATTTGTTCTGGTGAAGAACATTGTATGACCTTAACCGGTCTAACCTTAACCGGTCTAGTTTCTATTCTGCAGATAGTTACTTGTGAGTTTCTACTCACCATGGTTTTTCCCATTTGGGTTTCCACGTCAAAACCTCTTGTGTTATGGTGATTGTGCTCTTGTGGGTGAATGACTTATTTATTGTTTGGTTTGCATTTGTTTTAACCGGTTTGTTAGTAAATCTATTATATCGGTTGACTGCTAAACTGTTTAAGTGTTTGAGTTCAGTAATTTTTGGTATATTTATTCACCCCCCTTCTTAGTATTCATCAATTGGTATCAGAGCCAACCTTTCTATAAGTCTAACCACTTGGAAGGAGATATGGGGGAACGCACTATGAGGGAACTTACTCATCAGCTCACTCAGATTGAGAAAGCCTATGATGAACTCAAAGTCAAAAATAAGGACTCTTTGGCAAAAATAAGAGAGCATGCTGAGAAAATGATGGAGCTAAGTGAAAATAGTTCTTCTGATGAAGTGGACATGGAAGCCCTAGTTGAAGAAGTTGAAAAACTGAATGAGTCTAATGCCAACCTGAGAAGAGAACTGGAAGGACTGACTATCAGAATGTGTCAAGAGCTTGAGAATCGGAGGAAAGCTGAAGATTTGGTAAAAGACAAAGATCATGAGATCTCCAAGATGAAGCAAGAAATCAGTACACTTACCGCTCATCTCCAAGAGAGTAAAGTGGAAAAAGAAGAAATGCAAGGTGAACTAAACATGGCTATTTCTAAGAATGCAGCCTTGAAGGAGTCCAATGCTTCTATTACCAAGGAACTCACTGAAACAAAGGAGATACTTGCCAAATTCAATCAGAGTGCTGCTAGGTTAGAACAAAATCTTGAATCAGCAAAACCGGTAAAGAATACTAATGGACTTGGTTTCTCTAGGTAAGAGGAAGGTGAGACCTCTGGAACAAAAGATGTAGCATCAAAGAAGAACTGACATCAAAGGATAAGGGTAAGCAAAAGTTTAATCAAAGAAAAACTGACATCAAAGGATAAAGGTAAGCAAAATTTTAAACCTATCTTCTTTAATTATCTCATGGAAGGACATACTACTAATGTGTGTAGAAATAAGGATTACAATAATTTTCCTTACTTTCTAAACAACAAGCCTAGATCCAATAGATTCAATGGAAACTGTTATGCATGCAAAAGTTTGGACATAGAGCATTTGAATGCAGGTCTGTTGTGCACAACACTGGAAGATATCCTCAATGGAGTCAAGGAGTTTTTCCTGAATCCTTTGTGAACTGGAATCCAAACTGGTATAATACCTATAATCATCAGTCAGGTAGTGGTGGCTATCAAGTGGCAACCGCTTGGAGAGCAACCTGTTTGATCTATTATGGTTGTGGTCACACTGCTGCAACATGCAAAAGGAAGAACAAAAACATGAAAAATAGACCATGGAGAGCACCTGGAATGATATGCTATCATTGCAACAAACCGGGTCACACAGCCAGAATCTGCAGGATGAGAAAGAACATATCAGATGATATACCGATCAATCCGGAAGGAAAGATTGATGTTGAAACTGTTCAAGCGGATATGAAAAAAACTTGGAAAAAGAAACCAAAAGAAGTGTCACAAGTAGAACCAGTTTCTGCACCTAGTGTGGAAATCTCTGAACCGACAAAATTAGCTTCAGAAAAGCTTAGGGGGAGCAAATCGGTGAAATATTTTGAACCCCCGGTTTATATTGGTAAAATACCTTAATCGGTATGTGTTACCTGTCAATCGATAGAAGACCAGAAATGGTAAAAGGTAAATTAAGGTTTATGCCCTCACGGTGGTGTATTTATTATGGTAGGTGAAGAATTTGTTTATAAGGGATTCTTAACATCATTTTCACTTATAAATTTGAGAGCGAAGAAATTTTCAAGTGCAGAGCGACAAAAGGCGATGCATTTTGCGATTCAGAGAGATTTCAAATCTTTGAAGTAGAATCCAGAGATAGTATCATTCAATCAAGTGAAGAACTCAAAGTGGTAATCCAACAATTGAAGTGGTGTGTGGCGAAACTGAAATTTCAAACCCTAAATTTTGAAATTCTGAAGGTATTTATCGAAATTCTTGTTTATCAGTTTATCATGGCTTCTGCATCACACTCCAGTTCTAGTGCACCTATTGATTCATTGGATTTTATCCAACAGAAGATGAAATACAATGCCCTATTCTAGATACCCGTTAGAGTTATAGTGGAAGGTGATATTTTAGGCTACATTGATTGTAAATTGGAAGACCTAGGATCACTAGTGATCCATTCCCAGCTAGATCTGTTCTGCGGGGATGATAAAAAGATCAAACTAGAATACAACATCCTGGAAAGGAAGAAACTTCACAATGCGGTGTACTTTCTTGAAGAATTCACTAAAGATCACATCCGCATCATTCTGAATAGAGTGCATGGCAACAAGATGTATCTTGAGAGGACACATGACATTATGCCTGAAGCTATTCATGCTGTCACCAGTTTCTGCAACACTAGTGAGGTGCCAGCCCTAAGGAAAGTCATCAAGATTGAAATGACTAAGCTCACTGGTTCTGTGAGCGACCAATGGGGAATGACCGTCAACACCATCAAAGATGATATGGTCAAGTATGCTTGCAAGGTGATTAGATACCAGACGTTATATGTCAGCAGAATTAACTCTGTCTCTACTGTTGCGGTTAATGCTGCCTACAGAATGATCATGGAAGATGCCTCATTTGATCTATGCACCTATATGCAGAGGCAACTTCTGGTAAACCTGAAGTCTATCAAACAAGACAATGCCTTAAGATTCTAATTTGGACAACTTTTGGTAGGTTTGTTTTTCTACTTTCAAGGCTATTTCCTAGGAGTCGGTGATATTCAATGGTCTGCTGACCAACCAGTCACCAAACAAATCAGATAAAGTCTCCAAGCAGTGGGAACCGGTTATCCTGAAGTCTTGAATAAATAATTTGATGAATTCAAGCAGAAGATGAGCCAGCAGATGAGGATATCTGGCAATATTGTATAGAAGTATGAAGAGGACATCTGCTTTACCATTAGACTAGATGAGTGCATAATGGAGGCAGTTGAGCCCAGAAAAGAAAAAGTTGAACCCATGGGATATGAGGTGATGTATGACATGCTAGATGGGTATGCCTCTACCTTACTTGCCTCACCTCCTCATCCAAAGAAGAAAAGAACCGACACCTACTTGGAAAGGGTAACACCGGTTGAAGAACCTTTAGTGAAGAAGGGAAAGGCAGTGCCATCGGTATCGACACCGGTTACTTTTGCAAGTCCTAAAGTGACCAAGCGGTCACCTACCAAGAAGAAACTGGAAGTTGCACCCGCCAAGGTATTTGAGAGGAAGCGGAAGACCAAAGGAAACTCACCGAACTCTGATGATATAGAACCTGAAGTGCAGCCTAAGAAGACTAGGCAAACAAGGAAGAAGGAAAAGACAACCGGCAATGAACCTGCATCATCAACACTAATAAATATAGACATTTCCTCTTACAAATCATTGACACATTGTCAAAGGACTATCAAGAATGTTAGGAGAAAAGTACTAAGTGATTTAATAGATCATTTTGATGATAATGAAAAGGAGGAAGTTGAATAGGAAGTTATTCAATATCTATGTATTAATGTCTGGTCGCCATCAAAAATTAGATCTGTGACACCGGATTCTTTATACAATTCTTTAGATAACAAATGGCGCATTGCCATAGAAAAGGAACATGAAATAAGAGAGGAAATCTTTGCACAATATTTTCCTGATGTGTCAAATTCTGAGCTCTATGAAATCATGGAAAAGAGCAAGGGACTTTTCTTCATAAGAAGGAGAAGACTTTGGATACTAGAAGGCAAAATTGATGAAGCAAAAAGGGACACGCATCTGCATATGAAAACTGTTGTCCATGCTTACCAAGTGTCTAAAGCCAGCAAGAAGGCTGAACTTGAACTGGATCTATCCTCAGCCAAACCAGATGATGTATTTGATGGTCAAGGAGAAAGAGTTACAAAATAGGTAGACACGATCGATGTTGATGCTTTAGTTGTTGAAGAAGTCACTTTGGATACAGTAAAGGAGCGGGCTGAAAAAGAGAGAGTAGACAAGGAAAAATAGGACAAAGAAAAAGTAGAGAAGCAGAAACAGGACAAAGAAAAGGCTGACAAAGAGCAAGAGGAAAAGAAAAAGAAAGATGAAGAAAAGAGGAAACATGAGGAAGAGAAGAGGAAACAAGTAGAAGAGGAGAAGAGAAAAGAAGAGGAGAAAAGGAAAGAAGAGGACAAGAGGAAAGAAGAAGAGGAGAAGAAGAAATGGGAAGAGGAGAAGAAGAAACATGAAGAAGAGAAGAGGAAACAGGAAGAGCAGAAGAGGAAACAGGAAGAGGAGAAAAAGAAAGAAGAAGAAAGAAAGGAGGAAGAAAAGAAAAAGCATGAAGAAGAGCTAAAGGAGAAAGAAGAGGAAAAGAAAAGAGCGGAAGAGAAGAAGGAGGCAAAAAAGCACAAGCAAGCGGAGACTCCAAAGGCAACCGGTGGTCAAGCCAAACTGGCGGACATCACCAGTCCTCTTGACCTCCAATCTGCAGATGAATCAGAGCTGCTGCAAGGCATCAAGCTTGCACAAGAATGATTGGAAGAATTAAGAAGAAAAAAGGAGCAGGATGTCATTCACACTGCGATTGACACCCTTACTAGTTTGAATTCCGGTACCAACCTCCCTAGTATCGATTCCTCTCTAGCCCAACTAAAACTTCTATGCACAGTTGTAGAGGACCAGGTACAATGCCTAGAAGAAGTTGCTGAAGCAAATGCACAGAAGAAGCATCAAAAGGCACTCAATACTACCTTGGTAAAGAAATTGAATGAGCTTTGGTCTCAACTTTAGGAAGAGCAGAAGAACATAAGAGATGCTATGGATGAGGGAAAACTACTACTGAGTAAGATAAGCCAACCCCATCTATTTTGTAATGATGTGCTTGCACAGAAGGAAAAATTGCAATCTGATTTGCAGACTACATAAGCAACTTTAAGATGCCATATGATTCCTTCACTACATATGGGCAAACTGTTCACCGGTTTCAGCTCCAATCTGCTAGGATAGAGTTGAAGATTAGCAACCAGAGCCATGATTTGCAAGAACTTCAACTGGTTCTACTACCTAGACTGCAAATACTTCAGAAGTGCTATCTCAATCTAGATGCCTTAACTGTCACTCAAGAGATGAGTACCTTAGATGCCATGGAAGAACAGGTATCCCAGATGCAAATGGAAAGTGAGGTTGCTACCTCATTACTTGAGTCATGGTTGTTATCCATGAAGACCTTTATGTAGGATTTTAAATTAGTTTTTGATAAGTTTCACTCCTTATTGTCATAAACATTTACTATTTTAATGATAATGAGAAA
The DNA here is from genome assembly GCF_030272615.1 of Cryptomeria japonica. Classification (NCBI taxonomy): domain Eukaryota; kingdom Viridiplantae; phylum Streptophyta; class Pinopsida; order Cupressales; family Cupressaceae; genus Cryptomeria; species Cryptomeria japonica. The sequence goes on from NC_081415.1 coordinate 237,694,249, forward strand.
CAGGGGTTATTCTACAGTACTTTGTCATTGTTAGCGAAGGGGGAGTAGTATTTAAAATTTTGATGAATGTTATGTATACTTTCATGTTTATCTCTTTAAAGGAGTAGTATATCTTGTATTTTCTACAAAAGGGATAGTGTATATGCTTAGGGGGAGTAATTTTGCTTATGGCATATTTTTGTTGTAAAACAATTAGATGTCAAAATTTTCCTAAGTGTTTCCATGAATGCCAAAAGGGGAGATTGTTGACATTTTTGATGATGATGTTGTGATTGTCATTGATGGAGGTACACTTTCTTTGAGATCACTGTTTGTATGTATGAGTTATGCTCAACCGGTATTTGTTCCAACTGGTATTATGTATTATAGTCTTTAGACTATCGGTGTTTTGCAGAAAAGTGTTTACCGATCTCAAGTGGTATGAAGACCTCAACCGAGATGTAGACCTCAAGCGGTTCAAGGATCTCAAGTGGAACAAAGGAACTTAAGCGGCAGTTATCATTTTTCCTAGTCTTCATTTTGGCAAAACAGTAATCGGTAAATTGTATGAACCGGTATTACTCTGTGATTAGTTACCAACCCATATTTTTGTGATGAGTTATCATCCACCGACACTTTGGCAGTGATTCTATGTCGTGTTACCAAATGTGTCTAGATGCACTGAACCTAGGAACTTGCAATGTAATCCTATTGGACCGGCATGAAATCAGATTCCTTTATAAGAACATCATGTCTAGGGTTTTAGATGGTTGATGAGGTTTTTGTATGTGCGATCTTAGAAGAGAAGATCAGGTCTGTGTGAAGAAACAGAGTGTGGATATAGTGAAGACTAAAGTAATGCTGAAATGCATTAACAATGAGCTATCATGGATCTAACCAATCAGACTGTGCTATTTGCTAGATCACTCACTTGTTGATTACTCACATCTTCGACAAGTTTCAAACCCTTAATCGGGTAGGCCAAGAAAAGCCTTTGTAAATCCTCTAACAAGGTGGTTCACAACCATGGATCTGAAATCCTCTCACAAGGTAGTCTTTAATCGGACTTATCTCCTAACAGAGATCGAGATTCCTAACAGGATCTATTCTGGTGAAGAACATTGAATGACCTTAACCGGTCTGGTTTCTATTCTGCAGATAGTTACTTGTGAGTTTCTGCTCACCGTGGTTTTTCCCATTTGGGTTTCCATGTCAAAACCTCTTGTGTTATGGTGATTGTTCTCTTGTGGGTGTATGCCTTATTTTCTATTTGGTTTGCATTTGTTTTAACCGGTTTGTTAGTAAATTTGTTATACCAGTTGACTATTAAACTGTTTAAGTGTTTGAGTTCAGTAATTTTTGGTATACTAATTCACCCCCCTCCTCTTAGTATTCATCAATTGGTATCAGAACCAACCTTTCTATAAGTCTAACCACTTGGAAGGAGATATGGAGGAATACACTATGAGGGAACTTACTCATCGGCTCACTCAGACTGAGAAAGCCTATGATGAACTCAAAGTCAAATATAAGGCCTCTTTGGCAAAAAGAAGAGAGCATGCTGAGAAACTGATGGAGCTAACTGAAAATAGTTCTTCTGATGAAGCGGACATGGAAGCCCTAGTTGAAGAAGTTGAAAAATTGAATGACTCTAATGCTAACCTGAGAAGGGAATTGGAAGGACTGACTATCAGAATGTGTCAAGAGCTTGAGAACCGAAGGAAAGCTGAAGATCTGGTAAAAGATAAAGATCATGAGATCTCCAAGATGAAGCAAGAAATCAGTGCACTTACCGCTCATCTCCAAGAGAGTAAAGTGGAAAAAGAAGAAATGCAAGGTGATCTAAACATGGCTATTTCTGAGAATGCAACCTTGAAGGAGTCCAATGCTTCTATTACCAAGGAACTCACTGAAACAAAGGAGATACTTGCCAAATTCAATCAGAGTGCTGCTAAGTTAGAACAAAAGCTTGAATCAACAAAACCGGTAAAGAATACTAATGGACTTGGTTTCTCTGATATGAGGAAGGTGAGACCTCTAGAACAAAAGATGTAGCATCAAAGAAGCAACCGACATCAATGGATAATGGTAAGCAAAAGTTTAAAAATGATTTCTTTAATTGTCTCAAGCAAGGACATACTACTAATGTGTGTAGAAATAAGGCTTATAATAATTTTGCTTACTTTCTAAACAACAAGCCTAGATCCAATAGATTCAACGGAAATTGTTATGCATGTAACAAGTTTGGACATAGAGCATTTGAATGCAGGTCTATTGTGCACAACACTGGAAGATATCCTCAAAGGAGTCAAGGAGTTTTTCTTGAATCCTCTATGAACATGAATCCAAACCGATATAATACCTATAATCATTAGTTAGGTAGTGGTGGCTATCAAGCAACAACCGGTTGGAGAGTAACCTATTTGATCTATCATGGTAGTGGTCACACTGCTGCAACATGCAAAAGGAAGAATGGAAACATGAAAAATGGACCATGGAGAGCACCTGGAATGATATGCTATCAATTCAACAAACCGGGTCACACAGCCAGAATCTACAGGATGAGAAAGAACATATCGGATGATATACCGGTCACTCCGGAAGGAAAGATTGATGTTGAAACTATTCAAGTAGATATGAAGAAAACCTGGAAAAAGAAACCAGAAGAAGTGTCACAAGTAGAACCAGTTTCTGCACCTAGTGTGGAAATCTCTGAACCGACAAACTAAGCTTTAGAAAAGCTTAGGGGGAGAAAATCGGTGAAATATTTCGAACCCCCGGTTTATACCGGTAAAAGACCTTAATCGGTATGTGTTACTTTTTAATCGACAGAAGACCAAAAATGGTAAAAGGCAAATTAGGGTTTATGCCCTAACGGTGGTGCATTTATTATGGTAGCTGAAGAATTTGTTTATAACGGATTCTTAACGTCATTTTCACTTATCAATTTGTGAGCGAAGAAATTTTCAAGTGCAGAGCGACAAAAGGCGATTCATTTTGTGATTTAGAGAGATTTCAAATATTTGCATTAGAATTCCGAGATAGTATCATTCAATCAAGCGAAGAACTCAAAGCGGTAATCTAGCAACCGAAGTGGTGTGTGGCGAAGCTGAAATTTTAAACCCTAAATTTTGAAATTCTGAAGGTATTTATCAAAATTCTTGTTTATCAGTTTATCATGGCTTCTGCATCGCACTCCAGTTCTAGTGCACCTGTTGATTCAATGGATTTTATCCAACGGAAGATGAAATACAATGCCCTATCCCAGATACCCGCTGGAGTTATAGTGGAAGGTGATATTTTAGGGTACATTGATTGTAAATTGGAAGACCTAGGATCACTAGTGATCCATTTCCAGCTAGGTCTGTTCTGCGGGAATGATAAAAAGATCAAACCAGAATACAACATCCTGGAAAGAAAGAAACTTCACAATGCGGTGTACTTTCTTGAAGAATTCACTAAAGATCATATCCACATCATTCTGAGTAGAGTGCATGGCGACAAGATGTATCTTGAGAGGACATATGACATTATGCCTGAAGCTATTCATGTCGTCACCGGTTTCTGCAACACTAGTGAGGTGCCAACCCTAAGGAAAGTCATCAAGATTCAAATGACTAAGCTCACCAGTTCTGTGAGCGACCAACGAGGAATGACCATCAACACCATCAAGGATGATTTGGTCAAGTATGCTTGCATGGTGATTGGATATCATACGTTCTATGCCAACAAAATTAACTCTGTCTTTGCTGCCATGGTTAATGTTGCCTACAGAATGATCATGGAAGATGCCTCATTTGATCTATGCACCTGTATGCAGAGGCAACTTCTGGTAAACCTGAAGTCTATCAAACAAGACAATGACTTAAGATTCAAAATTGGACAACTTTTGGTAGGTTTGTTTTTCTACTTTCAAGGCTATTTCCTGGGAGTCAGTGATATTCAATGGTCTACTAACCAACCGGTCACCAAACAAATCAGAGAAAGTCTCCAAGCAGTGGGAACCAATTATCCTAAAGTCTTGAATAAATACTTTGATGAATTCAAGCGAAAGATGAGCCAGTGGATGAGGATATCTGGCGATATTGTCAAGAAGTATAAATAGGACATCTACTTTACCATCACAATAGATGAGTGCATAATGGATGCGGTTGAGACCAAAAAAGAAAAAGTTGAACCCATGGGATATGAGGTGATGTATGACATGCTAGATGGGTATGCCTCTACCTTACTTGCCTCGCCTCTTGATCCAAAGAAGAAAAGAATTGACACCTACTTGGAAAGGGTAACACCAGTTGAAGAACCTACAGTGCAGAAGGGAAAGATAGTGCCATCGGTATCGACACCGGTTACTTCTGCAAGTCATAAAGTGACCAAGCGATCATCTACCAAGAAGAAACCAGAAGTTGCACCCACCAAGATATTTGAGAGGAAGCGGAAGACCAAAGGCAACTCACCAGACTCTAAGGATACCGAACCTGAAGTGCAGCCTAAGAAGACTAGGCAAACAAGGAAGAAGGCAAAGACAACCGGCAATGAACCTGCATCATCAGCACTGGTAAATATCAACATTTCCTCTTACAAACCATTGACACATTGTCAAAGGACTATCAAGAATGTTAGGAGAAAAGTACTAAGTGATTTAATAGATCATTTTGATGATAATGAAAAGGAGGAAGTTGAACAGGAAGTTATTCAATATCTATGTATTAATGATCAGTCACCATCAGAAATTAGATCTGTGGCACCGAATTCTTTATACAATTCTTTAGATAACAAATGGTGCATTGCCATATAAAAGGAACAAGAAATAAGAGAGGAAATCTTTGCATAGTATTTTCCTGATATGTCAAATTCTGAGCTCTATGAAATCATGGATAAGAGCAAGGGACTTTTCTTCATAAGAAGAAGAAGACTCTAGATACTAGAAGGCATAATTGATGAAGCGAAAAGGGACACGCATCTGCATATGAAAACTATTGTCCATACTTACCAAGTGTCTAAAGCCAACAAGAAGGCTGAACTTGAACCAGATCTATCCTCAGCCAAATTGGATGAGGTATTTGCTAGTCAAGGAGAAAGAGTTACAGAATAGGTAGACATGATTGATGTTGCTGTTGTAGATGTTGAAGATGTCACTCTGGATGCAGTAAAGGAACAGGCTGATAAAGAGAGAGTATTCAAGGAAAAATAGGACAAAGAAAAGGTTGACAAAGAGCAAGAGGAAAAGAAAAAGAAAGATGAAGAAAAGAGGAACTGGGAGGAAGAGAAGAGGAAACAAGCAGAAGAGGAGAAGATAAAAGAAGAGGGGAAAAGGAAAGAAGAGGAGAAGAGGAAAGAAGAAGAGGAGAAGAGGAAAGAAGAAGAGGAGAAGAAGAAAGAGGAAGAGGAGAAGAAGAAATAGGAAGAGGAGAAGAGGAAACATGAAGAGGAGAAAAATAAAGAAGAGGAAAGAAAGGAGGAAGAAAAGAAAAAGCATGAAGCAAAGCTAAAGGAGAAAGAAGAGGAAAAGAAAAGAGCAGAAGAGAAGAAGGAGGCGGAAAAGCACAAGCAAGCAGAGACTCCAAAGGCAACCGGTGGTCAAGAAAAATTGACAGACATCACCAGTCTTCTTGACCTCCAATCTATAGATGAATCGGAGGTGCTGCAAGGCATCAAGCTTGCACAAGAATGACTGGAAGCATTAAGGAGAAAAAAGGAGTAGGATGTCATTCACACTGTGATTGACACCCTTACTACTTTGATTCCCGGTACCAACCTCCCCAGTACCGATTCCTCTCTAGCCCAACTAAAACTTCTATGCACAGTTGTAGAGGACCAGGTACAATGCCTAAAAGAAGTTGCTGAAGCAAATGCATAGAAGAAGCATCAAAAGGCACTCAATACTGCCTTGGTAAAGAAACTGAATGAGCTTCAGTCTCAACTTCAGAAAGAGATGAAGGACATAAGAGATGCTATGGATGAGGGAAAACTACTATTGAGTAAGATAAGCCAACCCCATCTATTTTGTGATGATGTGCTTGCAGAGAAGGAAAAACTGCAATCTGATTTGTAGACATACATAAGCAACTTTAAGATGCCATATGATTCCTTCCCTACATATGGGCAAACTGTTCATTGGTTTCAGCTCCAGTCTGCCAGGATAGAGTTGTATATTAGAAACAGGGCCCGAGATTTGCAAGAACTTCAATTGGTTCTACTACCCAAACTGCAAATACTTCAGAAGTGCTATCTCAATCTGGATGCCTTAATGGTCACTCAAGAGATAAGTACCTTAGATGCCATGGAAGAACATGTATCCCAGATGCAAACGGAAAGTGAGGTTGCTACCTCATTACTTGAGTCATGGTCGTTATCCATGAAGACCTTTATGCAGGATTTTAAATCGGTTTTTGATACACTCATTATTGTCATAAACATTTACTATTTTAATGACAATGAGAAACAGGGGTTATTCTGCAGTACTTTTTCATTGTTAGCAAAGGGGGAGTACTATTTAAAATTTTGATGAATGTTATGTATACTTTCATGTTTATCTCTTTAAGGGAATAGTATACATTATATTTTCTGCAAAAGGGATAGTGTATATGCTTAGGGGGAGTAATTTTGCTTATGGCATATTTTTGTTGTAAAACACTTAGATGTCAAAATTTTCCTAAGTGCTGCCATCAATGCCAAAGGGGGATATTGTTGGCATTTTTGATGATGATGTTGTGATTGTCATTGATGGACACACACTTGCTTTGAGATCACTTTTTGTATGTATGAGTTATGCTCAACCGGTATTTGTTCCAACCAGTATTATGTATTATAGTCTTTAGACTATCGATGTTTTGCAGAAAAGTGTTTACCAATCTCAAGCGGTATGAAGACCTCAAGAGGGATGTAGACCTCAAGCGGTTCGAGGATCTCAAGTGGAATGAAGGAACTTAAGCAGCAGTTATCATTTTTCCCAGTCTTCATTTTGGCAAACCGGTAATCAGTAATTGTATGAACCGGTATTACTCTGTGATGAGTTACCAACCGGTATTTTTGTGATGAGTTATCATCCATAGACACTTTGGTGGTGATTTTGTGTCGTGTTACCAAATGTGTCTAGATGCACTGAACCTAGGAACTTGCAATGTAATCCTATTGGACCGACATGAAATCAGATTCCTTTATAAGGACATCATGTCTAGGGTTTTAGATTTTGTTAGGGTTTTAGGTGGTTGATGAGTTTTTGTATGTGCGATCTTATTAGAGAAGATCAAGTCTGTGTGAAGAAACAGAGTGTGGATATGTTGAAGATTGAAGTAATGTTGAAATGCATTAACAATGAGTTATCATGGATCTAACCAAGCAAATTGTTCTATTTGCTAGATCACTCACTTGTTGATTACTCACATCTTCAACAAGTTTGAAACCCTTAATCAGGTAGGCCCAGAAAAGCCTTTGTAAATCCTCTAACAAGGTGGTTCACAACTGTGGATCTGAAATCCTCTCACAAGGTAGTCTTTAATCAGACTTATCTCCTAACAGAGATCGAGATTCCTAATAGGATCTGTTCTGGTGAAGAACATTGTATGACCTTAACCGGTCTGGTTTCTATTCTGCAAATAGTTACTTGTGAGTTTCTGCTCACCGTGGTTTTTCCCATTTGGGTTTCCACGTCAAAACCTCTTGTGTTATGGTGATTGTGCTCTTGTGGGTGAATGCCTTATTTTTTGTTTGGTTTGCATTTGTTTTAACCATTTTGTTAGTAAATCATTTATAGCGGTTGACTTCTAAACTATTTAAGTGTTTGAGTTCAATAATTTTTGGTATACTAATTCACCCCGCCCCCCCCCCCCCCCCCCCGTCTCTTAGTATTCATCATAGGTAATGGTCCATCTATAATACCTTTAGATTACAAGAGGTTGTAATTTCTTTTTAATATGTATCACATCCATTAAGAATTATAACTCAATAAAGCATAGGGCATGTGACCCATTGTAGCTAATATGCAATACTATCAACTAATACTATAATAGGAGCATAAAATCTTCTAGCATGAGGCCAAACAAAATTTTATGGACCCAAATATTCAAAGGATATAATTTATTCTTGGAAATAAGTTTATGAAGAAGACCTTCAAACCTAAACATGACTTAAGCTTTGTTGTTGAACAATGAGGTTTTGATGGATTCTCTAAACTTTTAATTTACACATTAATGATTGATATCTTATATAAGTCACTAAATTAGGAAATGATATGAAGGAATGCGTTTGATTAATTTCCATTGATTTCAAAGGTACTCATTTGTCCAAGAACAAAATTGATAATGAGGATTGAAAGAACAAAGGGCACTAATCATTTTCCTATGATCAAATAAAATGAGTTTTGAATCTCCATTATTTAAGGGTGGATTGCACCATTTAAAGGTATTAAAGGCAAGCTTATGATCATTGAGGAATGCTCGTCAACATCCCTCTATTTTGGTGCTTATCTCCATGATATCTCTCCTTGAAAGTCACAAGATATTTAATTAAATTAATATTTGATGATGGGACAACCCATTTTGGCATCCAAATTGGAATTAAGAAAAAACAATAAAAAAAATAAATATTTTTTTAAAGGGGTTGACCCTCATGGTGAGTGCCCAAGTTTTGTTATGAAGAGGCACTCATATAAATAAAATTCACCTCCTTTAAAATATGCTATGTCTTTTCAATGATTTTCCCCTCTCCAAGCATGTATAGAGGGATTTTGGTGAAGAGTGCGAGGAGAACAAAAGAGATATATTAGTCAAAAACAAGTAGATTTTATGAAGAAAATATAAATCATTCATGGAAAAAAATTTGTGAAGGAAATATAGAAGATCATTTAAAGCATGTTTTAGGATAAGAAAATTAAGAAGATAATTTTAAAATGGATTTTTAAATAGATCTATAGCAGATTTATAGCATAGTTTTGAAGGAGAATTACTCCAAGTAGACTAAGACTTTGGTGTTTCAGAGGTTGGTGCTTCTCAATAGAAGATATTGGTGTCTCTTGTTGGGTTGGTTCTTAGTAGTGTGGATTGGTGTCTCCAGTGGGTTTTTACCTACAAATATTAGTGGGGATTAGTGTTTCCAATAGGTTGGTGTCAGATACAAAGTTTGCAAGAGAATTTTATACAAGCAATATTTTATCATGGTTTTCTCCCAAAAGGGTTCCCACATAAATCTTGTGTTCTTAATTGTTGGTGTTGTGCGATTGATATTAGTGTGATTATTAATTTGAAATTATGTAAAAGACTATCTTGTACTGATTCACCCCCCCTCTCAATATAAGAGTGTGTTCACCAGTTCAAAGACAATCCTTTGACCATGACATTACATACACATGCACACAATGGCATGACATTAGAATATTAGGGCACTAATGATGAGGATTCCATATTTTAATCCTCCATCAAATGACCATGTGACAATCTCTAGACATATTAGTATTAGTTTCAATGTTTAATACATTATGTTCTTATGAGAAGTGAATAGGGTCAATCTAGAGTTAATATGAATAAGGCATATAGTGTACAAGTCATAATCAACCTTCAATTCAATAATTTATGTAAGGGATTATATTTCATTTTGTTTTAGCTACAATAAGATCAAGATTGCTAAAATTCTAGGGATAATCCAATCATATAGTGTATTATTCCACTTGGTCACCATCACAACAAAGCACAAATTTTCAAAACGTGATGGCAATGTGCATAGATTTGACCATCTACTCTTCTCTAGATCAAATCCTTATCAAATAATTAATTAGTTCTATGCCTTATATTCCAAACCCATTGAATATGAGAAAAATGATTTAGAGGTTATCTTTCATTTATTGGCTTTATTTGGTTTCTAAATTTTATCGAAAAAATTATGGATAATCTAGAATTGTAATATTTTATTTATTTAAGGCATTTTGTTAAACATTTCGCATGCCTTTATCTACGCTTCCACATTTTGCATATCCATTTTGGATAGCTTGGATTCATTATTATGGATTTCTTTGTCAAATCCATTAATAACATTGAGAAGAATACAAAAAACAACAAGATTTCCTCTGGGCATTTTATCAATTCTTTAGATATTTTTTATTATGACATGGATAATGGGACAAAAGGAATCTGCTGAAATGTTAAGGCTAGAGAAAAAATGTTCTTTTTTAGAGAAAATTTTAAATATTATTGATCATGTCATGGCCAATAATGTTTCCGTGGATAAGAGGACAACTAAAGGAATCTAAGGTTAGGGAAGCTCTGGAGAATTACTGCACTTTAATTATTCGATGCTTATACTTTAATTTTATATTTATTTTGAAGAAATGTGTTGATATATAGATTGTATGATTAAAATTGTGATTTTAAATGAATTTGAGCTGATTCTTTTAGTCTGTATTTCATTCATGGGTAAGTGCACAAAGATGGTGGTAAAAAAGGGGTATAAGTGGACACTTTTTTTTAAAAATCAGGTGAACCTGAACTTGGAGGCAAAATTTGAAAGTCATCCACTCAAGATATGAAGATAATCAAAGAACAAATATTGTAGTACTCTAAATCTAGTTTCCAAATTACTAAACTTTTTCAAACTTGGATAAGATTAAGCGGGTCAAATCCTTCACACACGAAAAAGTGACATTGATTTTTTCTGAAAAACATAACATAGTGTCTGACGTGCGCATAAAAAAAGTCATAGTTAAATTTAGTATTTTGACAAATCCTTTGGTAGAAAGATAGTTGAGAGTGAGCACTAGAAGATGTTTATTTTTTTGCAATTTTTTGTTGAGTATTTTTTATTTTATGATTTTTCCAATCGAGCACATCCTGAAAATTAGGTACCTGTTCGTGCATGAAGCATAAGTTGCACTAAACAAATCAAAAATACATTTTTTTAAAAAAAATTGTAAAGAATCAAGTGCACTACAATAATATATAATTTTTTAAAAATTTGGATAAGTATATCAAAAGTTACTCAAAAAATGGTGCACCTATGTCTATGAGAACTATGGAGACACTGGTAAAAGAAATTCAATAATAATATGTTATTGTTGTTCAAATTGAAAAAAAATTATATGGTTAGAAAGCTCAGAAGATGGGTGAAAATATGGTGGTAATTTTAGAAATACCCACTTGATGAAGTGTAAACCTGATGATGACAAAGTCGATAAACCAAGTTGATAAAATAAAACATGTCAAAAATGAGAGAAATGGAGGGAAATCAAACTTCCAAACCATAGCTTTGTCATCCAGACCTATTTCCAAGCCTAAATAGTCAAAAGTGCGTAAGGGGTACTACAAGTTTAAAAAACACATACAGGGTACTTATGGTATAAGCAGCGCGTACGCGCTATTGCATAATATGATATTCTATATATAATATGTGTATATACATATATTATATGTATATAATATGATATTGTATATATAATATGTGTATATACATATAATATATAATATATGTATATATATAATATATTAAACATATATATACACATGTAAGTGTATTGTCTCCCCCTCTCAAATGCATACAAGGTTCCTCTCTCTCTCTCTCTCCCTCTCTCTCTCCCCTTCTCTCTTCCTCCATATTCCATCCCTCCCTCTCTCCCCTTATCCCTTCCTCCATACCCCATCCCTCTCTCTCTTGCTCTCTCCCTTTCTCCCTTCCTCCATACCCCATCCCTCTTTCTCTTCTTCTCTCCCTCCCTCTCTCCATACCCCACTGCAATTATGTCTGCACTTCTATAGAAGTAAGTGAATTTATTTCTTGTTTGCAACTTCCTCTTTGATTTTTATCCTGTATGCTCTCCTAAGAAAATTGATTGATGGATTTGTGTGTGTATATTGAATAGGAGGAATAGGGTTTGAAATTGAACCACAGGTGTATTACTGTGACAAATAAGGAAACCTGCAACAATATTCTTCTTGAATGTGTTTTTAATGAGCTGAGCAGATGTGGAAAATAGTGTCAACAAAGCAACATGATGAGTCATAGTACCTGCAATATGTTTTTCAGAAGGAAACAACAGGTAGGAAGAGAAAGAGGGAGAGTAACACGGATGATGTCCTTTAGAATGATAGTGGTGGGTATGCGAGAGTTCCCATGTTGTTACACAATGCCTATCACCTAAAGAAATTAAAGTTTGTTGTATGCATGATAGTGGTAGTATATGATGATCATCACTTGTCAAACAACTTGGAACAGTACATACCCATGAAAGAAATCAAGTGTGTAATTCCTATAGTCACAATCGAGATCAGTCTTATAACCTTGCAAATTTAATAGCATCATATGTTTTAGAACTTAGGCAGTACTCTTAGGGTTAGGTCAAGCTCTTACACTTGCTTTTTAGCGAAGCCTCGTTTTTGTTCGCTTGGAGTCTTGTTGTATGATGTTCTATTCATAACTTTAAATTTAATATATCATTTTATTAGCCCACCATATGACCCCTTAGTTGTCATTAGAGGTCGTATTGTTTCCTAAGAGGTCATATGGTGTCCTGTGACCCCTTAAGATCCCTCGGGACACCAATGACCCATAACAACACCATATGGTGTTCTAAAGGGTCTTATGGTGTTCTACGACCCCTTAGGACACCATTTGGTGTTGTTATAGGTCCTATGGTGTGCTAAGGGATAATATAGTGTCATATGACCCCTTAGGATACCCTATGACCCCTTAGATGCTGTTAGGGGTCATATTGTGATCTAAGGGTCATATTGTGTTCTGGATTTGATATCTCTTCCTCTCCCTCCCTCCCCCCTCCTTCTTCTCTCCCTATATCCCTCTCCCTCTCTCTCTCTCTCTTCCCTTCTCCCTTCCTCCATACCCCATCTTTCTCTCTCTCTCTCTCTCCCCTTCTCCCTTCATCCATACCCCATCCCTCTTTCTCTTATTCTCTCCCTCCCTCTTTCTCTTCTTTTGTAATTCCTATAGTCACAATCGAGATCAGTCATATGGTGTCATGTGTCCTTTCTCCCTCTCTCTCCCTCCTTCCCTCCTCCCTATTCTCTCCCTCTCTCCCTCCCTCTACCTCTCTCCCTCTCTCTACCTTCCCTCCTCCCTCTCTCTCCCTCTCTCCCTCCCTCCTTCCCTTCCACCCCCCCTCCTCTCTCCCTCCCCCTACTCTCTCTCTCTCTCTCTCTCTCTCTCTCTCTCTCTCTCTCTCTCTCTCTCTCTCTCTCTCTCTCTCTCTCTCTCTCTCTCTCTCTCTCCCTCCCTTCCTCCATACCCCTTCTTCTCTCCCACCCTCCCCCTTCTTCTCTCCCTCTCTCCCTCCCCCTTCTTCTCTCCCTCTCTCCCTCCCCCTTCTTCTCTCCCTCTCTCTACCTTCCCTCCCCCTCCCTCTCTCTCTCCCTCTCTCTCCCTCTCCCTCCTTCCCTCCCCCCTCTTCTCTCCCTCTCTCCCTCCCTCTGCCTCTCTCCCTCTCTCTACCTTCCCTCCCCCTCTCTCTCTCTCCCTCCCTCCTTCCCTCTCTCTCTCTCCCTCTCCCTCTCTCTCCCTCTTCCTCCCCCCTCTTCTCTCCCTCTCTCCATCCCTCTACCTCTCTCCCTCTCTCTACCTTCCCTCCCCCTCTCTCTCTCTCCCTCTCTCTCCCTCCTTCCCTCTCTCTCTCCCTCTCCCTCTCTCTCCCTCTCCCTCCCCCCTCTCTCTCTCCCTCTCCCCTCTCCTCTCCCTCCCTCCCCCCTACTCTCCCTTTCCCTTCTTCCATACCCCTTATTCTTGCCCACCCTCCCCCTCTTCTCTCCCTCTCTCCCTCCCTCTACCTCTCTCCCTCTCTCTACCTTCCTTCCCCCCCCTCTCTCTCTCTCTCCCTCTCTCTCCCTCTCCCTCCTTCCCTCTCTCTCCCTCTCCCTCTCCATCCCCCCTCTCTCTCTCCCTCTCCCCTCTCCTCTCCCTCCCTCCCCCCTACTCTCCCTCTCCCTTCCTCCATACCCCTTCTTCTCTCCCACCCTCCCCCCTCTTCTCTCCCTCTCTCCCTCCCTCCTTCCCATCTACCCCCCTCCTATCTCCCTCCACCCTACTCTCCTCTCTCTCTCTCTCTCTCTCTCTCTCTCCTTCCCTTCTGCCCCCTCCTCTCTCCCTCCACCCTACTCTCCTCTCTCTCTCTCTCCCTCTCTCTCTCTCTCCCTTTTCATTCACATCTTTTCTACTACCAATAGCACATACGGGGTACTGAAACTATTAGTTCACCGCCCTACCATAACTTGTTTAAGACAAAGGAGAGTGTACACAGTACTTATTACTTGTAAGCGCGTACGGGGTAATGAGCCCATTATTCATTACCCTGCAATAAAAATTTTTAGACTTAGGAGCGTGTACGCGCTACTTATTAGTCCAGAATGGGAAAAAATAATATTGTTGGGCTTGTCAATGTTTTATGGACTAACAATGCATACGTGGTTATTAATGTAGCACGTACGTGGTTTATAGACATATTTTTAGTTTCCCAAGAGCCTCAACGTCCTCAAAAGAAGTTTTTGAGGTCGTTGAAGGCCCCACTGGAACCATGTTTGCACTTCTATCACTGTTTTATACATAGAAGTAAGTGAATTTTTTTGTTTTTGCATGATTTCAAATGATTGAATTATTGTTCTTATTAGTTTTTGTCAATAGTATTGTGATTGTTTAATAGTTTGATTCCAAAAAATAGTGATAAGATGCATATTTATGGTTATTTGTTTATTTATGAACTTTTGTTAACATATATATGTAATATGATTCTATTTAGGACAACCAATATCAACCATGGGAAAGAATAAGAGAGGAATGATGGAACAACGAGAGGCTCAAAAGGAAAGACAAAGTTAGTGTATGAAGAAATTGCGTGACATAAGAACAATGGGAGAAGAAGGTATGTCATCCTCAACATCTCAATTTGATTTACCAAACGAATATAATGTACCTAATGCAATTGAAGAAGAGACATTTCATTTACCGTTTGAACCTAATGCAATTGAAGAAGATACCGCATTGAATAATCAATTAAATGATGAACATATTGCACCTTCTCTACTTGATGAATTGAATGTACATAATGCACCAATGTTAACACCTCCTAGAATCATTCGTAGGAAACCGAAGTATCTAATTGACATTGATGAGAATATATTGAAGTCAATGCCCAATAAAATGAATGAACAAACTTGTAGGAGAATGGTTAAAAGAATATGGAAAACCTATTTTAATAACTTAAATCAAACTGCAAGATGTCAATTAATTGTTCAAATGATTAAAATTTTGAATTTTACAGAGACAATGAAAATTCTAGGCCTAAGATCATCTGAAAATAACAGTGAAAGAACTATTGTGAGAAATCTATTTGATGCATATCAAGATATTGGTTCAAAATCATGTACTAAAGATTCTAATGCTACTCAACGTGTCATTACATCAACCATAATGAGCAAGAAAATAAAAAAAGATCGTTTGATAAGCAAAACAAGTAAGTCATTAAACGTTAGTAGAACAACATTAAGTAAAGCATTAAAGAGGCAGGAAAAAATAGAGGAACCTAACAATAATTCTCTTTGGGAATTCTCGGGTAGACTACCATGCAAAGACAAGGTTGTTGTTGATGCACTAAAAACATTAATTGAAAAATTATGGCATGACAACACAAGAGTTTCGCCCAACCAAAGAGATGTTGTTAGAAGGCGAATTGGGTCTACAAATCATGAGCCACATGCCAAACACTATTTGGATATGACTCAAACTAAATTTTATGAAAGATTCCTTCAAAAATTTCCTCAAATAAGAATTTATCAAAGATTTTTTGAAATGGAAAAACCTTTTTATATTAAGATTAATCATGTACGCACCACGTGTTGTTGTAGGATGCATATTGAATTTTCCATGCAGTATGATATTTTTTGTCATATTTGTTCTACTTTGCACACTAATGATGTTTTGTAGGAATGTAATATACAAGCACCTCCTAAGTCGGTAAGATAATTTATTTCAAGTGTGCTATGTAATAGACATGATGGTTGCATTTATTATAAGATGCCTTGTTTGGAAGATTCTTGTGCTATATGTGGTGGTTTGCAATGTTTACCAAGATGCGTACATTTGGAGTGCACACATGAAATTGGTACAAAACTAGTTTCTTTTGGAAAATACAAGACAGTCACATATGGAGTTAAAGACGGAAAAGATTTGAAGAGATGTGAGCTACTGAAAAATGATATATGTGTAGCTCAATTTATGAAAATGTTTCAAGAGAAACTAGCTTATGAGTACATAATGCATACACATAGAGCTCGATGGTTAGATGAGCAATTCAAGTTATGTAAGGACACAATTCCTCTTGGTACCATTGTCTCTATCGTTGATTTCGCTGAAAATTATACACTACAACCTCAAAATGAAGTGCAATCCATGCATTATCACTCTACACAAGTTTCTATTTTTGTACACATAGCATTCATGCATGCAGATGATAGCACAGAGGAGGATAGAAAGGTTGTAAGAGAGTATCACTTCTACATAAGTGATGATCATACTCATTCATCAGAGTTTGTACAAGAATTCTTTAAAGTTTTCTATTATAGTTTAAGGGAAAGTAACATACGATACAACCGACACTTAATATGGTCAGATAATTGCACCGCACAATTCAAGAATGCAAGGATGTTTTATTGGTTAACAAGGATGCATATGACAAGTGGTGTACAACATTTTTGGAACTTCACTGAGGCTGGACATGGTAAGGGAGAGCATGATGGTGCAGGAGCATGTGTGAAAAGAGCCCTAGCTAGGGAAGAATTGAAGTACGAAGGTGGTGCTGAGTTGATAGATGTAGAAACGATTGTGTGATGGTGTAAGTCTATGATGGGTCCAAGTAATCCAGGTACATCAATGGTTCGTAGATATTTTTGGTTGATCACTGAATCTAACATTGAAAACTATCTATATTGTTGTACAATTGCAGGATCAAGTCACATGCACTCATTTATGAGTTCAAATTCAAGCTCACTGGTAATTTATACGAGACAGATGGTATGTTTTTTCTCTTCATGCATGTATTTTTTGTGGGAAGAATGTGAATCACAAGAGTGGGTTGACAAATGGTCTTGTAGGCTGTTGGTTCCCATTGATTCATATCAAATTCCCAAAGCACTACAATTGAGCCAGATGGAGACATCAGTGGATTTTGACCATGTATCCAACCTAGTGGATTCAGGTGATTTTTTGAGTTAATTTTTTTGCAAGTATTCTTTTTGGTTCATTTTGTTGTACATCATACTTTATTTTTGGTATTAATTAACACTTTATAAAATGCAGGTCACGTGTATGCAGTTGTTGCAAAACAAAACAATGAAGAAGGAACAAATTACTATTTGTGTCGTTGTGTTGAGCCTAAAAGAAAATTGACAACCACAATCATTGATGGAGAGGGTATTGAGTACCCAATAGGGTCTGTTGTCATGATAGGAACATGGCTTCGGAGATACCCTATCAAGAATTCTGATGTTTGGTTGTTCGAGGACTTTGAAACACCTAGACATATTCTTCATTTCTCTAACCTTGTTGTTGCAACAAATATTCATTTGATGAAGTATCGTGGTAGACCTCATAACAAGATTTTATGGAAAGTTTGTGAATCTGACCACGAGGCAATACTTGACACAATACGGGTTAGAGCCGATCCTAAAGGCTCACTTGATTGATTCTATGGTTTAGAGTAGAATGATATTGAGAATTTTGTATAAATCGTTGACGAATTATTCTATTTTTTTTTTGTATATATAAATAACCATGAGCTGATTTTTACATGTTTAGGGGCATAATTTTGTATATTTAAATGGCAATGAGTTGATTTGTACATATGTACATGCCAAGTTTTGTATATTAAAATGGCGATGAGCTGAATCGCACATATTGTAATGCCAAATTTTGTATAAAAGCCCATGAGATGATTTGTATATTAAAATGGCGATGAGTTGAATTGCACATATTGTAATGAAATTTTTTGTATAAAATCCCATGAGATGATTTGTAAGACATTTTTTTGTATAATTAAATAGCCAAGAGCTTATTTGACCATGTTTAGAGGCAAATTTTTGAATAATATGTGACAATGATTTGTGACTATTTTGTGTGTAAATGTTTTGTGACTATGTTTTGAGTATATGTGATGTGTCCCTGGTCAATCATGAGAATTCTTGATTCTTGTATAATCATGGAGAATTATTTGAGTCATTATCGGGTCATAGGGGTCATAGATTGAGACTAGATACAATTTGAGGAAAAAATGTCATTGTTGTAAAAAAAGTTGTCAAGCAACTTCTACATTGTGTCGGTACGACATGACTCTCGATGTTCTGACACTTTGGGATGCACAATAGGGGCATGCCTAGCATAAAATTGCCCACTTGGACGCGCTCGCGACGTCGGTTTGTACACACGATGAACCGAATCAATTCTAGCCAATCTGGCAACTTTGCATTGCATGCAACTGATGGTTTTTGCAGCGGGAAAAAAAATGCTACCAATTGAAAATGGCTCTGACTCGTCAAAAACTGAGACAGGCCATTGTAGAGGAGCCTCACGCGACCCCATGGGTTCAAATAGATTGACCATATGGGTCTTGGAATTAAAGAAATAGCCTGTCAAATTTTGACAATTTTTTGGACTCAGGGCACTTGAGAGATCGCACTGATACGGTATGACTCTCGATGTTTCGACGCTTTGGATGCATAATAGGGGCATGCCTAGTGTAAACCTGTCCACCCGGATGCGCTCGTGATGTTGGTTTGTGCACATGACAAACCAAATCAATTCTAGCCAATCTGGAAACTTTGCATTGCATGCAACTGACGGTTTTTGCAGCAGGCAAAAAATGCTACCAATTAAAAATGGCTCTGACTCGTCAAAAATTGAGATAGGCCATTGTAGAGGAGCCCCACACAACCCCACGGGTTCAAACAGATCGACCATATGTGTCCTGGATTTGAAGAAACAATCTGTCAAATTTTGACAATTTTTTGGACTCGGGGCACTTGAGAGATTGCACCGATACGGTATGACTCTCGACATTCCAACACTTTGGGATGCATGACAGGGGCATGCCTAGCATAAAACTACCCACCTAGACATGCTCGCAATGTTGGTTTGTGCACACGATGAACCGAATCAATTCTAGCTAATCTGACAACTTTGCATTGCATGCAACTGATGGTTTTTGCAGCAAGCAAAAAAATGCTACCAATTGAAAATGGCTTCGACTTGTCAAAAACCAAGATAGACCATTGTAGAGGAGCCTCACGTGACCCCACAAGTTCAAATGAATATGTGTCTTGGATTTGAAGAAACGGTCCATCAAATTTTGACAACTTTTTGGACTCAGGGCACTTGAGAGATCGCACCGGTACGGTATGACTCTTGACATTCCGATGCTTTGGGATGCACAACAGAGGCATGCCTAGCATAAACCTACCCACCCAAACGCTCTCACGATGTCAGTTTGTGAACATGATGAACCGAATCAATTCTAGCCAATCTAGCAACTTTGCATTGCATGCAACTGACGGTTTTTGCAGCAAGCAAAAAAATGCTACCAATTGAAAATGGCTCCAACTCATCAAAAATCAAGACAGGCCATTATAGAGGAGCCTCACGCAACCCCACGGGTTCAAATGGATCAACCATATGTGTCCTGGATTTAAAGAAACAGTCCATCAAATTTTGATAATTTTTTGGACTTAGGGCACTTGAGATCGCATCGGTATGGTATGAATCTCGACGTTTCGACGCTTTGGGATGCACAACAGGGGCATTCCTAGTGTAAACCTGCCCACCCAGACGCACTCGCGATGTTAGTTTGTGCACATGACGAACAAAATTTGACCATTGCGAGCGTGAGGGTGCTCTCGCAAACACATATTGTTGTTTATATTCATATTGTCGATTTTTGTTGTTTATATTCATATTGTTGATTACATATGCAAATATTCATTTAAATTTATAAAAGGGTAGCCACCAAATACATCGAATACACAATAATGAACTGAATACAAGGAGTTTGGTAGGGTTAATTCAACATTTTAGAAATTTTATCGAATCATATTCCACGATTGCAATGTTTTATATCATATATTTTTGTTGTTTATATTCATATTGTTGATTACATATGCAAATATTCATTTAAATTTATAAAAAGACAACCACAAAATACAATGAATACAAAATAATGAACTCAATACATATTTATTGGATCGAATATCGATATTTATATATATAAAAAAAGGCATGTCTGCCAAGTCAATACAAGTATTACAAAAATGTGGCATATGCCATGTCCAAATTGACATAAAATAAAAATGTAGAATATATCTACATGTATTGGTCATTCTATGACCAAAACTAACACTATATGATCCTAAACTTGTGGTGGATCATCAAAATCAAGCTTCTTCGATGCAGTACGCGGCTTTGTAGATGGCTGCAAAACCACAATTCAAAAGCCAAGTTAGAATTCTTTTGTAGAAATAGTTCACAATTAACAACATAACTATGCATTTAACTTTAATTCCTTTTCAATTGAAATTTAGATTACCTCATCGGTTGATCTAGGAGCTAATGTCTTCGCTCTCCTCTCCTTGTCACTCTTAGGAGTTTTCTTGAAGACATACTTAAATGGATCCACGTTATGGCCGTACCGCGAAGGGGTCTATTGTAGATTAAATGTACAATTAATACAATGTACTAACATAAATATATCAAAAACACTTAAAAGCTATAATATAGAGAACAATGACGTACCTATGCTTGAGATGCTTCTCCAACGGATTGAGGATGGCTCACCATTGATGTAGAAACTGTTGCTATTACCTATACAAAAAATGTTCAAAGATTAAATACAATTAATATAATGATAAGTATTGAAGGTTAAAGACAATTAATTTTACATATCAAACAAAAGTGTACCGGATCCTGAGATGCTTCTCCAGTGCAAGGAGGAGGGTTCACCATTGATGAAATAGGTATGGATATTTCCTGTATGAAAAAATTATAAGATTATAATATATCATAAGTTCACATGTATGCGTGCATATAATCATGAAATCAAGAAAATAAAGTAGAGATACATACCTCTGCCCTCTCTTGATCCACAAGCGAATCAGGTGCATTCAACAAATCCACATAGCTCAATGGCCGTTGTACATGTAAAATAGACAAAAATATACTAATCAATCTACAAACCCCAACTAATACTCGATTTCAACATTTTCAAACAATTGTACAACTAAAAATGTGTTCAATTACCTTCTTCCTATGTTTTGGCATCTTCGAGGAATTCTTTTTCTTAGGACGAGCCCTGGACGCAGAGGGGTACCCTAAAAAACAAAATTAACATGAGATTCGTACAGATAATAAATTAAACATAATTTTAAAAATCTAAAATGAAATGACTTTCATATTCCATCAAAACAATACATAAAAAGGGTTGTACAAAATATGATACCGTATAGCCTTGTAGGCCAAAATCGATCGCTGAGAGCGTGATGTCATCAATCTGGGTTATTTTGTCCCCTGTCAACACCTACAAACCAGAAATTGGACTAAGCATTAAAGATAGTTAGTATATCTTGTATTTTTTTGAATTCAAAGTGTACTATTCTATTTTAACAAGTTACAAAATTTATACCTCAAGCATCGAAGTTGCAGGTATAGTAACTAGGGGAGGAGTATGGGTTACCGCTACTGCATCCTGAAATGCATATTATTTGTCTAAATTTAAATCGATGTATAAATGAAAATTCATTTATGTAATTAAAAATTTAAAGTGATTGATAAATAAAATGCTATGAATTCAAATCAACACACATGTGTCTATGGCTCATGGGCAAACACCATGTCCATCAACTCATCTGTTAGTGCGAAATCCTCAACCGTGTGGGTCTGACATCTACTCCCGCAAATCATGCACAGATGAGATGAGGATCCATCTACACTAGCTACATCATCTATCCCCGAGCATATCCCTGAGCAACTGACACAGATATGTTGGATGGGCTCTCTGTCGCCACCTAATGGCTCATCATCCAATACAATAGGGTGTGCTAATGACATCCCATGTTGGATGATGGCACCAGTCAATGTTGTGGCCACTTGAAGAGTGTGTAGCTCCATCGAATCTTTCAGCTATAAAGGGACAACCTGATGCACCTTGGGTTTGGGTGCTAGGGGGTGGCGACTCTCCGCGGGTAATCGCCTAGGGGCTCCAGGTCTATCCTGGGCAGAGCCACCACCTATACCATGGAACTCTCTCATGTCAAAATAGTTTGGGCGTACATTGAGCACAAACTCACAATATACTTTTCTCAAACAATATAATGGCACCTCATAATTATTGCAAGGTGGATCATCAAAGACAATCCACCACCTATGCCAAAAAAGATTCTTCATCTGCACATTGCTACACCAATGTTTGGGAAACCTCTTTGCATTAAGAGGTAATGACTGACCAGTTTTGGGATCAACGAAAAGGGAACATATTTGTTGTTTAGTAATATTTTTGTTTTTTACTCCATCGTATGATAGCCCATTGACATAGAATTAATGACACCTATACCTAAAGCTTCCCCATTTAGTAATTTGTGTGGAAACATCTATGGCACCACTAGCTAATGTTTCTAGGCTAGTGGCGAGGGATTGATGATGCTCAAGTTCAGAAGTTTTCAATTTAACAATCAGTCTATTGATTTTAGACGTATTTTGTCCTAACTGATTAATTAATTTCTCCTGTGTTTGGAGTGTGCGGTCAAAAGGAGGAATTGGGGGTTGTTCTTGTGTGTTTTCAGGAGGTGCATTTGGTTGTTCTTGTGGGTTTTCAGGAGGTGCATTTGGTTGTTCTTGTTCTGGATTAGAAGAATCTAGTTTTTGAAACGAAAAATGAAAAAACCTAATCATTAAATTTAAAATGTAAAACAAATTGAACAAATGGAAAAGAAAGACAAAAATAAACAAAAACCAACCTTGATCCATAGCTTGGAGGACAAATCTAGCACCCTATTCACGGTTTAGGAGAGGAAATGAAAAAAAAACAAAGTAAAAAATGCACTATTCACGGGTAAATGAGACCCATTTTTTTTTTAAAATGTTTTTTACCAGGCACCGCGTACATGGTTATATTTGGAATATTAGCGTGTGTGCACTCATTTTCCTATGAGCAGCGCGTATGCACTCATTTTCCTAGGCATAGCGCGTATGCGCTCATTTTCCTAAAAGCAGCGCGCACGCACTATCTTCTCTAGGCTCGAGAGGAACAAACCTAAGCGAGTACGAGGTAATTTCAAATTTTAAAACCGCGTACGCGCTGCTTGTTTTTCCATGTTCTTTTTGGGTGGTGTCCACTTTTCTGACCACCATCTTTGTGCACATACCCCCATATACATATATATTCCTATGCCTTTAGTTGCATTTTCATACGCATATAATTTGTTGCATTTACCTTATGTTTGTATTTTATTACGTTCATCTATGCTCCTACCTTCATATAGTCACTAGTCACATATATCTAGCCACTTTATTATCTTGGGGCATTTCTATTGTAGTAGAGTTGATCACACAAGTGCAAACTCAATCTTTTAGTTTATAAATTTTTGTAAATTTAATTTTGGCCAACTAGCCCATTCATTTTCTTGTCTTAAACACATTTTTCATGAAATTTGATGTTATGTACTAGTATTGAAAAGCTCACCCATCACATTCTTCATAACATCATATTAAAAATACATGTTCTCTTAGTTTAGAATATTAAAGCGACAATCAATGGTGATTCATTTGATTTGGTGATTTAAAAATAGTAAGGACTCACATACATCATTCTTACATATGCCTTTGTTTGTTGTCATCGAATCTTTATACATATAATTTCTAGGGTTTGACTTAGCAAAACTTGTCTAATTGTGAAAAAACAACAACCCTTCCAAGGTATTTGTAAACACCACTAGTCTTTGTACTAGCCAAAAGAGTAAAGTAGACATATACCTATTGGGTGAGTGAAAAAAGTAGTACGGATTACATAAGGTTATATCTAGAGACACAAGATGAATTCACAACTACATATCTAATCCAAATCATTAGACTTGATCCTAGATAGAGCATAGAGTGAACAATGAATATAAAAAATATTCTTCTAGCAAAGAGGTTACACTTGAATATTTCATAATTTCCTCTAAGGGTAATATATTCTCTCATCATAAAGCTAAGATCTTCCATCCATATGGTAATTACTTTCCTAAAATAGTTATGTTAAATTACTAGATTATCAATCCCAACTATAATTAGCTGATATAGGTTGATTCACTGCCAAATTTTAATTGTATTTACTTAATGAACCTATCTTTCCGTAAGGAAATCCAATTATGCCTTGC
This sequence comes from Cryptomeria japonica, assembly GCF_030272615.1. Lineage (NCBI taxonomy): Eukaryota > Viridiplantae > Streptophyta > Pinopsida > Cupressales > Cupressaceae > Cryptomeria > Cryptomeria japonica. Next base: position 237,718,605 of record NC_081415.1, read on the forward strand.
ATTTATGGTGAACATGATCAATTCTACATGACCAAATATTATTCTATGGTTCTCCTATCCTATTAAGGGTATTTATATCTATATTTTTTTCTATATTTACAACTCATTTTTTAGACTAAAAACCCTTTTTTATGTTTTCTAGTTTTTTTTAAAACATTTTTAAGCTTATATTTCTATTAGAAAATTTTGGCTTTATTAAGTTATATTTTCCATTCGCCCTTATTTATTATATTAGGTTTTTACTTTTAGACCCAATCATCCATAATATTTTATATTTTGCAGTCTAAAAGTGCAATTTTGAGCTTTATCTTCTTATATTTTGTTCATGTCATTAGCTACCCAAGATCCTAATCTTTCCTTGTGAAGTAGTGAATCATATAGACTGCCAACTCCATAACCTTTTCCAAGTACATACATCCAAGAGCTCCAAAGTCACCATATGAAAAAATTCCACCACCAAGTAAATAAAACAAAAAGGGCTAGGACATAAAAAAAATTCTAGATCACCATATGACTAACTCCACCACATCCACATTACCAATTCATCATATGCCCAACTCCACAGCCTCCACATAAAAAAAATGACATTCTATACTACTAAATAAGAGTAACAAAAACCCAAACTCCAACAATATGAGGATGGAATCCATGAAAAATTGTAACATGATTCTCAATCTACTCATCACAATTAGGAAAACCCTCCATCTTGATATTCCAAAGCTTAAATTTTTTCATCTTGGTATCATAGTGAATACTTCTATAATTAAGAAGAAAGACATTTACAAATAAAGATAGTATACTAGTTAATAATTATGTGATTGGAAATCAATAATATTTTGATGATTTGTGAAGCATTTGTAGAAATTCATAATCATCACTTAAAATACATATATAATCATCATATAAAAGTAATCAAGCATCATCGATATGATCCTCAATTCATGGGTGATGGTTCCATAAAAGATGAAAACATATTAGTAAACAAAAACTATAAGGCTAATAGAATTGTATGCCATTAAATTGTGGTTTAAAGGTATTCTCTTCTAAAAATAGCTTGTATTACAAAACATGTTTACATGCATATCTAACAAAAAGAGTGAGGAAGGAAAAATTGTTTACCTATACATAAAATTAGCAACAAGGAAAAAATCTATTTGCAAAACTATAATGGTTTGATATTTTAGAGAAAGTAAGGTTTGAGATTATAAAATCATTTTCAACCATAATAAAAACATAAAATGGTGTTAATAAAAATGGTTTCCAACCTTGAGCTAACACCATGAATGCATAATGTGAATTAAGGCACGTAAATCAAATGTAGTAACAATTATTAGGCTTTCAAGATAATGAACACTAATTCTAACCTTACAATGTTTTTCACAATCAAAATCTTGATTAACCAATTTCAATAAAGTGTATAATTAATATAAAAATAATTGAAAGAAATGAATATTTAAAAGTACAACCTAATTTGAGAGGTCATAATGATGTTTGAATAGAATAATTAGATGTCTACAAGTAATTGATGTGTTACAAAACACAAAACAAATCACAAATAGTGAAATGAAGAAACACCTTCTCAGAATTTAAGTAAAAAAAGAGTAGTGGCTAAAACAACAAATAAGAAGCAAGTATTAAAAAAAATAGGCGAGTCATTACTATAGTAAGGTATGACAATCTCAACTTTAATTTAGAGCTGGATGAAGGAGTGAAATGAATAAATGCAATTTCAAATAATAAATAGCAGATAAATAATAGCATAAAAAATACAATGACAAAGAAGAAAGAAGATAAAGTACTAAAAAATCATTATGTGGATTGATGCCAAGTAGTGAAGTATGATGACCTCACCTTTCATTTCTAGCTAGATGGAGTAATGAAATAAAAAAAGCCTTTTCAAACACTAAATAGTTCTAATAATAGATAGCCTAATAAACACATGACAAATAATAAATAAGCTTAAAACCACAAAAATCAAGTGGACTTTGATATGCTGACCTTACCTTCCATTTATTGTCAAATGAACAAGTAAAAAAAAATGACTTCTCAAGGGTAAAGAAGAAATATAGACTAGCCTAAACAATACATGATGAAGAATAGATAACTGAAAAATTAAAAAAACCAGTTGGCTCATTACCTTAGTGAGGTTTGAAGATCTCACCTTCCTCTCCAAGCTAAACATATGAGGGAATTGAAAATGACTACCAAATAGAACTTCACATCTCCTCATCATTCTATTCATGTAGACATCCATATTATCTCCACTAAATCCCTTCGAAGACATGGGCAAATGAGCGTTGAAGGGAAAACCTATAGGTGCAAAATACAAGTTTTGGGGAAGAAGTGGTTAATATTAGAGTGTTTTTTCATGTTTAATGCTATGCACTACAACTTTGAAGATAACATCACTTCATGCAAGCATGATATCCCATACATGCAAGCATGAAAGAAAACTTACTAAATGTGGAGGCATGAGATGGAATGTGGAGGGATGATGGATAAATATGTTGGTGTTTGAATGTGGAGGGATGATGGATAAATATGTTGGTGTTTGATTGAAATGTGTAAATTTTCATGATGAGAACATGTCCTTAGTTGATGATGATCTACAATTGAACATCCTCATATACCACCAATAGTCAACCATTTGAACAGAAAAATAGACCTGTCTACTATCCTCCTCCACATATAAAATAGCGTGACATCCCTCAAATAAAAAATTTAAAACTAACCGTCCCACCAAATGTGGGACTGCTAATTTTTAGTTCCTGCCCATGGCAGGAATACTATTGCATTCATCATGTACTTAAATAGTTATTAATTATTGTCTTTCTAACCAATCAACTTTTAAATTTTTGTAAAACTAAAATAAATTTCCATCATTTTAAAAGTTAACATGCAATTTTTTTAACAAAAATTATTTAAAACATGATTTATTTATCATATGATTGGTCTATGTTAATTTTTGTAGGTATAAATTTTAATTTTTGTCAACAAAAAATATTAAATTTTTATATAGAATTACAAATACATCATTTAATGTTCTGATTACTTTCCATTATTAATCACAACAAAGACATTCAAATTAAATGAAGTAAGGACATATGACATCACCAAAGTCTCCAGCTATTGGTCCATCTGACAAATATTTTATTAATTAATTACAGCAAAAGTCGGCATTGAGTCCCAATTAATCGTGATAATGGCGAATCGTGTTTAAAAATTGTGAAATATCTGCTCGGCTAAAAAATGACATAAACCCTAAAAATCACCTGTGAAAATAGACCGATTCTGGGTATAGTTTGCATGGAATCAGTTAGGGTTCGAAATTTTTGTCCTTAATTTTTTGCCGGACGTTTTGACCTCTGCAAAACTTAATGACTTTCTGTATCGCTGAAAATTGAAACCTTAAATATTTTTGTTTGCATTTTGAATAAAAGCCTCACCTTGTCTCGCTGTTTCACCTGGGAATTATAAATAAAAAATTGGAAATAACGTTTCTGCAACTGATAAAGGTTGAGAAATATAAATAATTTAAAAATTATAAATTATAAATGCGTATCTTTATAGACCATTAATAAATGTAAATATAATAATATTTATTTTAAATCTATAATGTATATTATATCATTTTTAATATATAATTAATTTATACTATATTTAATTTTAAAAATATATTTATTTTTAATATTATATCTAATTTTTTTGCCTTCTTTGGTTTATACATCTTTTCATTTTGTAGGCATGTAAAACGTGAATACTTGCATTTTTTTTAATTCTACGTAGCCAATTTACCTTATGTCAAAACACATCACGTCTTGTTTTTTGCATAGGGATTGAAATTAATGATAGTAAAAAATTAAAATTGAAGAGTTAAAAATAAAAATTAGTAAACTTAATATTGTATTATTAATTTAAAATTAAAGTCTATTAGAGTGGAGATATGTTCTTCATGTATGAATATATATTTTAAATTTATATAATTTTAAAATTATTATTTAATCTTTTATTTGTTATTCTTGTAAAAATTATCATGGTAAAAATTAATTATATTCATAATTTGTTGAGATTCATATAAGAAATTATAATTTGAATTCTTAAGTAGAATGTATAGAAAATATAGTAAAAAAAAAGAAAAAATTTAATATATGGTAAAAATGAACCAACATCATTTTAATTAATATTTACTTATAACTCTATCTCTTATTAATATTTACATTTTATTTTCTAAATACACAAAAATTGCATGTTTTCATTTACCTTTATTTTCTTACATTTCAACCTATACTAGTATATGGTGGTTGATTTTGATGAATATGCTTAAGATCTGAAATTTTTCTCATAATTTGAAATTTTTCTCATAATTTTGCATTGTTAGTTTTTTTATTCAAGTATTAATGATTAATGGTTTAATGGATCTTTGGACTTAGTGAATTTTATTAGTACAAGTTGGATATTAATGGTTCTTTGTTACATCTTCATCTAGCTTTTTCTTGTATTTTAAACTTGGTTAAAGTAGGAATATATTTAAACACATTCCTAATTTGTAGATTGAAAAATCCGAAGGCCTTGGAGTTGAGTCTTAACTCAAATTTTAAGTCATATGTGATTGATTGGTTCACTTTTACAAAATTTTAATTTACTAATAAGTTCAGTTTGATTCACTTCTAACCAACTATAACTCAAACTCTTGCATAAAACTTTAAAATTGTAAGCCTCAGACAGTTAAAAATAGACATCACTCTAGGATAGTATCAACTCTCAAGTCTTAAGTAGTTAACATCAAAATATAATAGTTTAATATCAAAATATATCAATTCACAATGCAATATCAAACTACTAATCTCACCTACTCTTAACACTATTCCTAACTCTAAATACATATGTAACACTAACACTATTGGCAGGAACTTGACGCTTTGCGTCCTTGTTTAATGATGTGATCGATGAAAAATTGGGTCATTGAAAGAGAATGAAATAATTTAATAAGAGAATTGGAAATAGTATTATAAATAAATAATATTGTAAAAAGTGGTGAGTCTTAGATAGCTCGTATCTTAAAAAGTGGTAATATTTCTGACCGAAGCTTGTGCAACTTTGGGCAATTCTCAGAAGAATTTAAATCTACTGAGATTGAGAAACACAGAAAAACAAGCTACAGCATGGAGGCATATTGGGGTATTGTGAATAGCCTTGCCTTTCCTCTTCTTGGGTTGGTTTTGGCTTACATTTTATACATTCAAGTGTCTGCAAGGAGTAATGACAAAGCTACTACCTTGCCCTCGTACCCAATAGTGGGCTCATTTTTTGCCTTCTGGAAGAACAGAAGAAGGCTGCCGGATTGGATTACAGAGAATCTGAGCAAGGCTCCCTCCCACACAATCACCATTGAGCGTCTGGGAACGAGGAAGACTATTGTTACGGCCAATCCGGCCAACATAGAGCATTTGCTCAAAACCCGATTTGAAAACTATCCCAAAGGCGACTTCTTCTCAAGCATCTTGCGCGATCTACTGGGCACAGGAATCTTTAATGTGGATGGCGAGCACTGGAAATTGCAGAGAAAGGTGGCCTCGTTCGAGTTCAACACGAGATCCTTGCGAGATTTCATAACAGAGGTCGTGCAGGGAGAAATCACCCATCGACTCCTGCCGCTGCTCAGAAAAGCCGCTGGAGAAGAGAAAACTCGGCTGGATGTTCAGGATGTGTTGAAGAGATTTGCCTTCGATAATATCTGTAAAGTGGCCTTCGGCACGGACCCTGCTTGCCTAGATATTTCGCTTCCTGTTTCCCAGTTTGCATATGCCTTTGATCTCGCCACGCATTTGAGTTGTGAGCGCTTTGTGGCTCCCTTGCAGCTCCTGTGGAAGGTAAAGCGCGTGTTAAATGTGGGTACTGAGAAGCGCTTAAGCAAAGCAATCCGGGCCATACATGAGTTCGCACAGGAGGTTATCCAAACAAGGAAGATAGAAATCTCTCTCTCCCATCAGGATCTCCTATCCAGATTTTTGTCACTTGACAGGAGCGCCGCCGGTGTGGAAGACCAAGGTTCATATGATGATTTTGTGAGAGATATAGTGATAAGCTTTGTCTTGGCGGGCAGAGACACATCATCTGCCGCGCTCACATGGTTTTTCTGGCTCTTGTCGTCTCATCCTGAGGTCGAACAGCGTATAAATCTAGAGATAACAAGTGTTATAGCGGGCAGAGAAGCAGTTATCCAGGAGGGAGAAATGGTTTTCTCTTTCGAGGAATTGAAACATATGAAGTATCTACACGCCTGTATTTGTGAATCCATGAGACTGTATCCGCCTGTTCCATCTGACTCAAAAGAGGCCTTGCAAGATGATGTCCTGCCTGACGGGACAGTGGTGTGCAAGGGGGTGCGTGTGATATACCACCCTTATGCCATGGGAAGGATGCAGAGCATTTGGGGCACCGACTGTTTGGAATTCAAGCCGGAGAGATGGCTGAAACAGGATGACAATGGATCACTCCTAGTTGTGAAGGAGAATGTTTTCAAATACCCAGTGTTCCAGGCCGGGCCGCGAATATGCTTGGGGAAAGAAATGGCGTTTATTCAGATGAAATCCATTGCAGCGAGTGTGCTAAGGGAGTTCAAATTCAAGGTTGATCCCGATTTCAAACCCAAGTTCGTTGCCACGCTCACTGCAAAAATGGAGACAGGCCTTCCTGTACGTGTTGAGAAACGTGAGCATCTGAAAGGAATTTGAAAAGCTAGCTCTAGCTTTCATTTGCCAAGTGCTTTTGGCTTTCATTTTTCGGCTTTTCGTTACATCTTATCTGCTCGTTTGTAGCAGATCTTTAGTCTATATAAAACAGTTTGTTGTTTTTGTAGCAGATCTTTCTTAATCACTTAGTTTCTTTTGGCAGTGATTTCTTTCCATTCTGTAGTTTTTGAACCACTCTTCAGTATAATGTTAGTGTTGTTTTAATTATCTTTCCATTGGTATTAGAGTAGGTTGTAGAAATTTTTATTGTGCACATAACAAGTTCACGAAACAGTTATTTTCAAATACCTAATGGCAGTAGCCTACCATTTCAGCTTTCATTGTTTATAAGAGTCAACAGTCGATGTTGGAGTATAAAGATGAAAATCCTACTATTATTCCAAGTAGAGATGGGATGCATAGAATCAAAGATGGGATGCATAGAATCAATAGATTAGAATACTGTAAATAATTAAATAGTAAATCATTACTATGAAAGGAGATAGAAAGAAGAACAATTAAGCTCTACTTGTAATCCAATTCATATTGGATATTTACATTTTTTTCATATTGATAGACTGACAAAATCGAAGGATGTATGAGAGATTCTACAAATTGCATATTAAGATGTATACAAAATTAAACTAGCAAGACTTCAATCTTTCATGGAGGGTTTGAAAATTAAAGATGAAAGAACTTAAGTCCATTCAAAAATTTATTATTGGGATTCAAGGTATTGTAAATCAGCTTAGGAATAAAGTGGAAATTGTAATAGAACAAAAAATTGTAGAGGAAACTCTTAGATCTGTTCCTCCAATGTTATGTCTAGTGGTGATAAACATTGAAGAAAGTAAAGATGTAACCACTTTCAAAGTTGCAAGATTGATAGGTTCATTACAATCTCATAAGGAATGTATGCAACATTCTAGGGAGAGTATGATACAAGCTTTTTAGTTTGTTGTAAGAACTGAAGAAAAGTGTACAGCTCCTCCATCTCACACAAATAAATCTAAAGGTGAGTCACCAATAACAAAGGATGAGGTAGAGGAAGAAGGAGAGAAAATGATATAGGAAGAGGTAGAAGTTATGTGAATTGTAGGAGTATCTAGTGTAGATATTGTGAATGGTATGGCCACTATGAATCTAAATGTAGACAAAAGAAATATTATTTGATAAATCAAGAGCCAATTATACTGAAAAGTCTTCTAAAGATGCAAAGCACTCCATATTCTCACACATGTAATTTGGCAAGAAAAACATCAAAAGGATGTGTGGTTATTGGATAGTGCTTGCTCAAATCACATGACAAGTAATCCTAATCTCTTGGTCAATTTAGATAATTTAGTCAAAAGTCGGTTAAATTTGGTGATGATAAAGAGGTTCATGTAATGAGTCAAGGTACCTTTGTAGTCAAGACTAAGCAGGGAAAAATTACTCACATTCATGATACTTTTTTCATGCTGAAACTATAACACAATGTTTTATGTATTGGTCATGTTGTCAAAAGAAATTATAAAGTAGTTTTTGAAGATAATTGATGCAAAATATTTGATAAATCAAATAATTATCATCTTGTAGCAAAAGATTGTATGATAGAAAATAGATTGTTTCTTCTCACATTGGTTTCTAGGAAGTCCCATGTACTCAAAGCAACCACAAATGGTTTTTGGTTATGGCATCAACACCACATGGTCACCTCATGCATTTGTTGCAACCACACAAAAGATTAAACAATAGACTTAAGCTCTTTAGTCACATATGAGGAATTTAAAAAAAATCATCAAAATTCAATGTAGCAAATTTAAGAGCTTAGCATGTGTGAAGTTAAGGTGGGTGACTACTAGGTCCTTTCTTCTAGTTTCAAGTAGCTATGAACAATTTTTTTTTTTGATATTTTTATGATGACTAATAATTGTAAGAGAAATTAACAATAATTATAAGAAGAGTTCTTTAACTTCGAAAAAATTTATGAAAATTTTCTTCCACTAAATCAACAAATTTTATGTTTAAACATTTAATATCATACTATCTTTTAAATCATTTATAAAGATTGTAGAAAGAAACTTACCCTTTGGCTTCAAAATTAGTTGAATATATGCCCTTATCTTTAATTATCAATAAAACAAAATCTCCATGAAAACATTAAGAAAAGATTAAAAAATTCATGTTCACGTTCTCATCTCCTTTCCTCCTAATCCTAATAAAACCCATCCTATCACTCTATATTTAAAAAATAGAGTAGTAGTTAAATTAAATTCAACTATATTAATTTAATAATGAAAAGAGGATGGTGAAGAGGCAGGTGTCTCCAAAACACAAGGGAAAATGAATAGATCAATTTTCAAACCCTAATGTCAACGAACCCCATGAGATTGATTTATCAGATATCGTTGACAAGGATATATCAACCTTTCAACATACCGCAATCATAGGGAGAATCTTAGGTAAGAACAAAGGCAGATAAGAGATCAGACAATGGGTAAAAATTAATTGGCCAACATCCAAAGAAATATATTCTATGTAGAGACGTTTTTAAACAGCGGAATTTGAAAGTCTGATTGATCGAGATTCAATTTTAGAGAACGGTCTGTGGCAATTTAATGGGTCTTTTATTTTCTCTTAGGCTTGGGTACCAAATTTTCATCCAACAAGTTGAATCCCCTTAGAGAAACCATTTGGGTCAGATCATATAATTCGCCGTTTGAATTTTCGAGTGAATACAGTTTAAAGAGGACAGACTATAATCGGGTACACGCTAAATAGAGACATGGGGGAAGATGATATGATTCTATTCACCAAAATTCAATTAAATTCCATTTCTAATATTCCCAAATGAATGAAACTAAAGACATCGGTCGGTATTTGGTCTCAAGAGATCGAATTTGAAGAAGAAAAAATCTTGTCTTAGGTGTCGAAGGAGAAATCATTTTGAGAATGAATGCAAATCTAATCTCCCCCATAAAAAATGGGTTCCTAAATTGGTGCAAGCGGATAATAAGGTAAATCAAGATACTCGGGAAGAGGGGCTTGAGGATCTGCATATGGACCCTCCTTTTAAAACATCAAAAGAAAATGAAAATCTCTAACCCATAAGTATGAGCACAGAGAAGGTTAACATAGACAATGAAAAACGGTGACCACTGAAGAGGAAATTGGCCCGGGATCCCCAGAGTTTCCTAACATGGAACTAGATGATTGTAGGGATGAAGTGGACAATGACAAATGTTCAAAATGTTGGTCATTCCAAAATAATTAGGTAGGATGTCTAACAATAAGAAACGAGAGAAGGATGGCCTTCTTCCACATTAGTCTTCCATCAAACCTTATTTACTAAGATCCAGGGGAGGCAAATCCTCCGTTGGGGGAACTGAAGGTCCTAACTTAGAATGTTAGGGGCTTGAACGCCCCTAATAGGTGTATGATCAAACACCAGTTTGAAAAAAAATTGATCAACATTGTCCTAATTCAGGAGACTAAATTATCGAAAGAGAATGTAGACAATTTTATTAGACATTGTTTCAGTTGGAAAGGGCATGCTTTCAGTGTGATTGGGGCCTCAGGGGACCTCTATGTAATGTGGAAGCCAAACAAAGTACGAATTGATATTTTATCTGAACAACAAAATTGGATGCTCAATATAAGGTAAAGAGTGTTTTATCAAATTTGCAATTTACTCTTTACAACATCTATGAATCAGTCAAAACTTCAGACAAACAAGAATTGTGGAGGGTGCTAAGTGATAATATGTAGAGTTTGAACGATAAAATCATTTTGGTAGGTGACTTTTACTTGATTCTTCATCCTAGTGACAAAGTGGGCGGATTGGGTAGGATGATGTAAACACATACAGACTTTCGCAATTTCGTTAAGTCAAACGGCTTGACATACATTGTCCCACAAAATGGGAATATACATGTGGATGAACCGCTGATACAGTTTCTCTAACATCATTGAGAGATTACATCGGTTTTTGGTTTCTCAAAAGTGGCTTAATTGCCTCTCCTTCCAAGCGCATTCATTATACCCATGCCAATCTTAAACCACTTTGCAGTAGAACTAAACATTTGCAAAGAATCCCAGCCAGTCAAGAGCCAATTCAAATTAGAAAGATGTGGTTTTGGTGGCCTAGATTAACATAAATTTTGAAAGGACGGTGACTCAAATCACGTAACGTCAGAGGGACAAAAAATTTCATTTTTTGCAAACGTTTGTAGGTATTGAAAGACCATTTGAATGATTGGAATTTGGAACAAACTTGCTTTTAAGAACATTTTCAAAGAAAAGTAGAGATTAGAGGCAGAAATGGAACATCTCATGAGTACGTATCTAGAACGGTATGTCAAACACTAAATTTATCAAAGAGAAGGAACTTATGAAAGAATATGAAGAGATTCTTGCGAGAGAGGAGTGTTATTGAAATTCTGAATCCTAGGAGACTTGGCTTATGGAAGGGGGGCGCAATACTAAAATTTTCCATAATTCGACTAAAATGAAAAGAAGATGGAATAGGAGGGACGCCTTCTAATAGAGTCTTCAGGTATAGAGGCCAAAAGGGTGGTTTTCTTTAAAAGCCTCTTAGGAGGGGAGAATTGTGACGAGGCTATTGATGAGGGATTCACAAGGGTGATCCCGGCTCTTGTATCTGAAGAAGACGATCTTTTTCTGTTGGGTCCTGCCACCATGGAGGAAGTTAAAGTAGCAACTTTCCAACTAAATCCTAAGAAAGCCCTAGGCCCAGTCGGATTCATGGCAATGGTGTTTTAAAAGTGCTAGTAATTTATGGATAATGACATCCTCAAAGTGATTGAAGAATCAAGGAAGAAGGGCATTATTCTTAAGAAAATGAACAATACAAATATTACACTTATCCAGAAGAAGCCTGATGCTACCACTTTTGCGGATTTCAGACCCATCTTGCTCTATAATACTATATATAAAATTAGTGCAAAAAGTTATGGCAAATATATTGAAGTGGATCCTTCTGAAATTCATATCTCCAGAGTAAAGCAGTTTTGTCCCTAATAGGAATATCACAGATGGGGTCATCACAGTGAACAAGATTATCCATTCCATAATAAAGGAGAACTTTCGAGGTATGATATTAAAGTTAGATGTGAAAATAGCTTATGATCATGTTTAGATGTGAAAATAGCTTATGATTATGTTCATTGGAGATTTTTAATTATGATTTTGAAGAAATTGGTTAATGTGAAAAATGGATAAATTGGGTATTTGGATGCATTTCTTCCCCTCACTATTCAATAGTGATAAATGGAAGCTCTTGTGGCTTCTTCCAAGGAGGTCAAGAATTGAGGCAGTGAGATCCCTTGTCCCCCTTCCTATTGGTTCTCATGGCTGATGCTTTGAGCAGGAAGATTTCAGCTCTCACAGCGTCTTGAGCCCTATCACGATCAAAGCCATCCCGTCTCTTCCTCACTTCTCTCACCAACTTTTTGCAGATGGTACAATTCTTTATGGGTTTTCCTCTCTCAATGAGGCCACCAAAATAAAGGAGATGATGGAGGAATGTTGCTGAGTGTTTGGACAAGAGATCAACATGTAGTTAAATCAAGAGTAAATTTCCAATACAGGACAGGCAATGCAAAGAAGAATAGCATGGATCCTTGGATATATAGTTGATAAGCTACTGACAACATAATTGGATGTCCCACAGAGAAAGATTTGGTCAGAAGCGGTGGAAAAATGTAGCAAAAAATTTGAATGTTGGAAGGGCAAATGGCTCACAATGGCTAGAAGGATCACAATGGTAAAATCTATATTAGCGGCTATCCCTATATACATGCTATCTATAGTTGAAATTACAAACCAATCAGCCTAAGAGATTTCATATGTGCGGAGGAACTTCTTGTGGGATGGGGTAGGAGACACCTATAAAATCCCGCTAATAGGATGGGATAAGGTCAAACTATCAAAAGATGGTGGTGGAGCCAGCATTAGGATATCACAGCCCAAAACAACTCCCTTGGGGCTAAACTAATTTGGCACATGTATAAGGAGCCAAAGACTTTATGGAGTCAGATTTTGCAGAGGAATTACTTGGATGAGGAATCCTCCACACATATTTTGACCATCACCAATCTGCCAAACAAATTAGCAATATGGAATTTCATGAGCAAGTGTAGACCCATCATTACTGAAAACTTGTCTTGGAGAGTCAGAGACGACAAACATGCAAATTTTTGGACACTCTTGGAATGGCTACATTCCTTTGATCACCATTCCAAACTTGGATAGAGATTGGGAGGAGATGGAGCCTATTATAGGCCAGAAAGTAAGAGACTATGTGGTGAATTTGAGGAACCAAGGTATGGCCGAATTTCAATGGGTAGAATTGCATATGCTAGATGAAGTTTTTAAAAATTCTTTAAGGAAGAAGTTTTGAAGAGGCATATATTGCTCACCAATTGAAACGATGAAGTAATCTAATGCATAGCGAAGTCTGGGAACTACTCCCCAAAGCTAGGATATGAGATATCAAGGAAGGATTGTGATCGGGCACTTTGGAAAACGGAGCTGTGCTAGGACTCAAATGTTCTCTCGAAGGCAGGGGCTTTTACGTGGTTGGTCGTCCAAAGTAGAATCCTCACTAGAGATAAGCTTACAAAGATCAAGGATTTATGGGGCCTTTCAAATGTCCCATGAGTTGCGAGGAGGAGGAAACTTTAAATCATCTATTGGCTCAATGTGATATGGCATAGGCCTGTTGGTACTTCTTAATGAACAAATTAAGTTTCTTTGGCCCTCTTCCAAATTCCTTGAAGGATACATTCACTAATTTGCCCGAGCTGCATATTATGGCTTTGGTGAGGCTTATGGCTTGCCATTCCAGCCACACTGATCTGGCATTTGTGGAAGGAAAGGAATGCGCGTGTATTTAATGGTAAATTGACAAAGTTGACATCTCTTTTGAATAGAGTCAAGGTGTCAATAAGAAAACATTTGAATGCAAGGGTGGCTGTAGGATCACATCATATTTACATGGCTTGGGATAATGATATGGTGAAGCAGTGGCCCCACCTCATCCCTCCAAAATGAGGAGTCAAAATGAGGAACATTAACAACTGGGAAAATGTGAGGTGGAGCCTACCAACACATGGTCGATTAAAACTGAATTGTGACAGGGTTCCCATGGAAACCTTGGTTTGAGTGGTGGGGTCCGTGAAGTTGCCAGTTGGGTCCAACAATGACGTTGAGTTCACTGCACTATGATTAGGTTTGATCTTGTGCAAGGACAAAGTGAAATATTCCGAGCCAAATTTTTTCGTTTGTACAAATTACAAATTACATTCAATGCACCCGTTAAGGTTAGAAGATAAACCAAAACGTGCCGAAGCAACTCTAACCAAAATGTACACCAGGATCTCGATGTGGGCAAGGTGTGAGCATTGGTCAGAGGATCTAAAACAAATTGCTTATGCAGTAACTCTAACCAAGAATGGCGCCGATGATGGCGAGCATATGGTCAGAGGATCTTCTACCCTAAATGCTGAAAGGGAACTCTACACCAAGTATGTGCTACCCAATCCAGAATGGAGTGAGGGGCGACCATATGGCGGAGTGTTTACAAAACAATGCTTGAAAAGAAATGCGGAAGCTGGAAATACTCAACACCCAGAATGTGCTTGCTAACCCAGAATGGGAAAGTAGCTACCATAGGGCGGAGGTCAATTAAATACAATATCAAATGATGAAAGTAAGAAGAGCATTACAATTTGATATAGCAAGATTATACTCTGCTGTCAGTACTACTGCCAGCTTACACTATGAAAGATGAAATCTTGCAAACAATACGTATCAGCATATAAATGGAGAGGTACAATATTAATGAATTCCTTTGCTGGGAAGTAAGATTAACGAAAATGGCAATAAACAGATCCAACCTTTTCTCCAGACTTGAATAAATCTTCAATGAAGCATGCCCATCGCTTTCAAAGAACTCTCGCCACCATCGAATAAAGATATTGTAGATTTCTCCAAACTGATTTAACAGACTGTTGTGACCATTTCACACATCGCCCCATTAAAATGGGGACCCCCTTTTTTTTTTTTTTTGGCTCGGTTTTGCTTGTTTCTCTCTCTGCTTTTAGGGTTTTTGAGTCGTCTGGATTAGGGTCAAGCCTTAGGGTTTCCGTTTTGATGATTTTAAGCCAGAGTCCAGTCCAATTTTGAGAGATCGTTGAGCTTCCTCTCATAGGATGCAATTTTGAAGTGGGGTAAATTCGTCAGAGGTCGAGTAGGTTGGTCTAGGTTCAGTCGGAATTTTGAATATAAGTCCAAATTTTGCCTAAGTGTTGATGATGGAATTATGGAGTTTTGTCTGATTGAATGATTTTGACCAAATTTTGAAAATTTTGATAATTGATTCCGGACATTGGAAAAGTCTTATTGTTGCCTTGTCAAGTGATTAAAACTCTAAAATCATGATATTTTGGCCTAGGGAAGCAAAATCGCTCCTGTCCCTCAGCCAGGGACCAGGGTGAAAGTGACATTTTATGCATCCTGGTTATTAATTTGTTTCATTTGTCTTGTGCAGGGTCGCCAGGAGATGCGTTTGAACGCGAATTGAAACCTTTGAAGATTTTGAGATTTGAAAATGGCGAATTTTTGGAGTTTCAGGACAAATCGCTCCTGTCCCTCAGTCAGGGACCAGGGCGAAATGTCTTGTCTGGACCATTTTGACTTCATTTTGATCAAGCTAAAACGTCAAGGACGTGATGAAAGATGGAATAAACATGATGGAACGCCAGGACTTAGTCATTTGCAACAAAAGTTGAACATTTGCCCTCAGGGACAAAAATCGCTCCTGTCCCTCACTGAAGGACTGGAGCTTGTTTCTCAAAATTTTACTGTCCTTGCAGGATCAAGATGAATTTTGGATTGGAAGAGATAAGGGGAGGCATGTTCTTTCCAGTGAATATAATTTGAGGAAATTTGCAAACATGGAAATGTGCCACCCTCACTGAAGGACCGAAGCTTAAAATCCAACATTGCCTTGTCCTTGCAAGATTTGAACGATTTCACGATTTGGGGAGAACAGAAGAGGATACATCTTATCAGTTGAATATAACTTGAGAATGTCATCATGAGGAAAATGGACCATAGAAGCAAAATCACTCCTATCCTTCTCCCAGGGACCAGGGCAAATTTTAGTGGTAGCTCCCGTCCCTCTCTCAGGGACCAGAGCAAATTTCCTTATAAGGCAAGATTTAGGCAAAGATCAAGTAAGTTTTAACTTTGAGGCAAGCAAAGGAGGCGTAACGAACCCGTTGAAGATAATTTGAAGATTGTAAAACGCCAAGTGAGGCCTATGTTGTCCTAGGCGCTCCTGTCCCCCAGCCAGGGACCAGAGCGATTTCTTACTAAGGAGGATTTCTCACCAAGTTGAAATGAATTCCATCCTAAAGATGAATGAAAGGGAGCATGACGAGTCCGTTGAAGATATTTTTAAACATTGGCAAAGTGTGATTGAGCTTACAAATGCAAATTCGCTCCTGTTCCTCAGCCAGGGACCAGGGCGAAATATTAGTTATGTTGCCTTCCTTACAAGTTTAAAATCACTCCAGACCAAGGTACGAGGAGGCAATGATGTTTTGAAGGTGCTTCAAGAGAAACGAAGTTGCAAAGATCGCCAAATATGATAAAATGCCTAAGTTCACTCCTGTCCCTCTCCTAGGGACTAGAGCGAAATCTCTAAGTATGCTTAAATTTTGAAGGCCACGTTCGTTTCAAACGTTCAAAAGGGAGTAAGGAACACCATTTTATACTTCGAAGGCAATTGCAAGTCGATATGATCAAGGATTAGCACAATGAACAAAAAATCGCTCCTGTCCTTCAGTCAAGGACCAGGGCGATATTCATGAAATCAATCTTTTTCTTCCTAGACCATGCCAAGGCAAAGTTTCACAAGATCGAATATGTCTTTGGAAGGATGATGGACAAGGAACCAAACGTCAAAAGGTGATCAACTTGAGCAAAGATGCAAAATCGCTCCTGTCCTTCAGTCAAGGACCAGGGCGATATTCATTAAACTAGTCATTTCCTTCAAAAAATGATAGCAAGGCGAAGTCATGCAAGGTCCGAAATGTCATTAGAAAGGTGATGAACAAGGAGTTAATGTTAAAAGTTGACAATTTGGAGCTAAAATACAAAGTTCGCTCCTGTCCCTCACCAAGGGACCAGGGCGAAAATCACTCAAATATCAAATTTGCCTTGCAAAGAACAAATTAAATATGCGTAGAATGAATGGATGAAGTTATTTCTTGCCTTGTGACGTAAGTTGGCAACCAAAATGATCAAAGATCAAAGAGAAAAGTAAAGTTCGCTCCTGTCCCTCACCAAGGGACCAGGGCGAAAATGGTTTGAGAGACATTCATTCAAAAGATTGAATCGATCAAGCTCAAGGTTCCCAATTAAGATGCCAATTTGGACGTAAGGGAAGTGACTTTGAACGTAAAAGGCATGAAAATCAAGATCAAAATGCTAAAGCGCTCCTGTCCCTCTCCCAGGGACCAGAGCGATAAGGTTAATATCCATTATTCTCCCATGTTTGCCAACATCATTTTCAAATCGCATTAAATGCTAAATTTCGATAAACCTTGATATTTTTTAATTAAAATTTGCATTTAATGGGTGCGCACAAGGCATTTAATTAATTAATTTTGCCTTTTAAAAATTGAAATAATTAATTACAAGGCATTTAATTAATTAATTAATTATTAATAAATAAAATTGGAGCGCTTGGGTTTTATTTTCTATATTTTGTAAAAGTCGGCCTCCTCTTTTTATTTAAAATTTTATTTATTTGCAAAAGTCGGCCTATGGGGATTGAAGAGGTAAGCGCCTATAAAAGGAGGTGTGATATTTCATTTTAAATCATCATTTTATCATCCTTTCATATGCGATTTGGAAGACAAGGAGAAGTGTGAAATTCCATCCAAGGAGGAGTGCGAATTTTATTGCAAATGGAGCGAATTTGTCCTCAAGGGGGTGAAATTAACTAAGGAGGCGCCTTTGCTAGAGGAGGATTGCATTGATACTTCAAATCTCGATTTTTGCCTAGGCGAATTTCCTTATTTTGCTTTTTTAGAGTTAGCTCTCAAGTGAGGTATGGCGAAGTATTCCCTTGTCTTGAATTTTGAATCTTGATCGTCATATCTAAATTTTGAATTTCCTGTAGCTCAATCGAATTTAGGAAATGATAACTCAAAGACTTATCATGAAGTTTCCTAAATTCAATCTCTAATCTAATCTATGTTTATACATTGCAAAATCTATTACTTATTATGAAATGTTGTGTAGGTGTTACGATGGCGACCCCGAAGGCGGGAGCATCCACCAGTCGTCCAGCTCTCATGAAGGAAGATCAGAAGAACGAAGAATTGGAGACCAAGATCGTGTCAAAGTGGAGCAACATTGGAGATACCAACTTGGGCAACTTCAGTGTGAAGAAGTTTCGAGAGGTCCCCTACATTGGCAAGCCATCACCTGTCGCAAGGAGAATAATTGAAAGTGGCATTATCAAGGCGGCCGGCTTCCCTCCAGCAATCCAGTGCCATGAGTTGATGATCGAGTGTGCTCGCCATTATGATCCACAATCCAGATCGATAGTGTCCAAGGAAGGAGAAACTTTCGCTTATCTTTCAGAGGAAGCTATCAGTGAAGCCCTTCACTTGCCAGAACATAAAGATATGATTTATAAAAGCATAGAAGGAGCCAGGTCCATGTACGAAGATGATCCAGATGCTTGCCTAAGCATCATCAACAAGAATTGGTTACTCAAGAGTCGTCCTCGCCTGAGCAAGATCCCGAACACACCACATAGGATCAACTTCCAGGAGGAGTACAGAGATTTGATAACAATGCTCAACCGAGTCACAGGAGCCCCTCAAGCCTTCTATTTTGAGAAGTGGATGTTCTACTTCATCCAAGTGATAGTTCAGGGGAAAGGAACAATCCATTGGGCTAGAATGATTAGCCATTGCTTGGACGTACAGTTAAGGAGACTGAAGGCTACCAAGTCATTCCACATGAGTTCATACGTCATATATGCCTTGATCAGGAGCTTCGAGTACGCAGGACTACATCACAGAGGAGTGATTGGAAGAGGACCCGGTGAGGTCAGAGTTTGTGATTCCTATGTCCACTTGCATCATCCACCAGGAAGTAACTACAAGTTAGTTAATGATACCTTCACAATGAACATCACCCGGACGTTGCAAGGCGGGATTCACAATAGGCTATCACAGGATGCACAAGAGCTAGTAAAGAGGTACGGTGCTTGGTTCATCCAATTTCCGAAATTTACTTATATTAGAGTTCATGGATGTCCTTCACCTCCATACATGTTGCCGAGATATCCGACAGATAGAATAGTGTTACTTGAAGTAACTAGACAGTTGGCAGCTTATGCAAAGGCATTTAGACACAGACATGGAAATGGAGTTCCTGTACCTATCATATTAGGAAATTCAGTTGAGGTATGTCCTAATGCTCTAGCCATGGATGACGCAGAGAAGGAGTTAGCTTTGTATTCATTTTCATTCTTTGCCTTGAGAGAGAGCTTTGATCCACATGGATATATAGAAGAGACAGTTGGTAGGAAATATAAGCATGAGTTTCAAATAGAAGATTTTATGATGAATCTCTTAGATGATCTTGAAGTAAAAAGAAAGATGCATTCTAGATTGCCTTTAGATTTCATCAGGAAATGCAAGATTTACAGAGTGGCCGACCAAGCTCAGGACAGTGGCAGACATCTCCAATCATCTTATGATCGAGAAAGCAAATCAGTGAGGCTAGATTGGAATGAACCCGAGGTTGTGGATCTAGATGCCTTGATGGCTCCAGTCTTGTCTTGTACTCGCAGATGGGTTGATGTGCAGCATCAAAAGTTGAGAGAACAGGGCATAGCTATGAATTTCACCTTGGAGGAGAGACCAGTTGAAGGTGGGGCAAGTGTAAGCGAAGGTAATCCTAATCCCAGAAATACAAGTGAAGGCAACCTTCGAAGCGCAAGTGAAGGCAATCTCCATCCTAGAGGCTCGAAGAGGAAAGAAAGACCTGAGAAAAGGGAATCCTTCAAGAAGAAGCAAGAGGCCAACTGAGATCGTTCATCCGGCACATCTTCTCGACAGGAGAAGAGGACATTTGAGATAGAGGAATCCATGGAATCAATGGTACAGAATGATAAAGAAGGACAGGCACCTCAAAGGTCACCAGGTGGATCTCTCCAAGATAATGAGTTGCATGAAGATAGGGAAGATAACGAAGTGACATCTCCTCCCAGAAAAGAAGAATTGCCTAAGGAGATTCAGGTTAAAGAAACAAGATCTGCCATCCCAGATTGGTTAAAGGAAAGATTAACGAAGGTAATTGTGGTCGAGGATGAGGACAATGTGATTGATTTGGAAAGCCTTGTTGGAGATTCTCAAAAGATGATCAGAGATGAGACAGGATCCAGGAAATTGCAGATAGCTACACCGGTAGTGGACAAGTATGAAGGTGAGATACTCCTAGAGGAATATGATGTAGAGACATTTGAGCTTGGTCCACCCACAGCCGAACAGATGTTGGATGATGCCACTGATTCATTTGAGGCACTTAAGGACAAGCTTAGGGAAGAAATGGAAAAGAATAGGAAGCTTGAGCGAGAGGTCAGTGCTTGGAGAGGCTACTTTAGCCATCTCAATCAGCCTTTGAGATGTCAGGATCCAGCAGTATCTCCTACACAGGCACTTCCCCTTGAATCAGTTGGCGAGGTAGAGAGAGTCAGGAGTTTGGTTCAGCTTATGAGCTCATGGATTGACAAATCCCATACAGTTGCTATTGAATTTGCAACAAGGATGATGCAGACCATTCACTGAGCTATTCAGGTTCTTGAGGTCATCCACAACTTGATGATAACTGTAGCTACTTTTGCTCATACTAAGGATGTTATCATTCCTGTCTTGCAAGTAATCAGACAAACATCAAGGAAGGTCCTGGCACAGGAAAAGATAATGGATGGAGGACCTCATAGTTTGCTTCAGTGGTCAACCTTACTCCAGATGAAGGAAGTTCTCTTCGAGGACATCAGTACTAGGTGCAATCATGTTGAGGAGGTTATCCACCCGATCGAGGACAGAGTATTTGAGGTACTACATACCATTCTTGGCAGGAGGATCGAAGTTGAGACAAATGTGGATTTGCAGGAATTGGAAGATAGAGTCAAGGTCATCTTTTGCAAAGATGAGAATGTTATCACAGATGAGCAACGAGATCAGATATTTGCTACCATGCTCCTGATTGAGAAGACTAAGGAACTTGAACCTGGTTGGGACGCTGCTCTTCTCAAGGCTTTCGATCAGGTCATCCACTTAGAAGAACGAATGAAGAATCTTCCCGAGATTCCCATTGCTGAGATCAAAGGAATCGTATCTAGATTCATTGCATATGCTAAAAAGGAGCATTGGAAAGGGAATAAGATTCTAGATGAGAGGTTGTTATAGATGATGTGGCACCTTAATTGTCATTGGTCTATGTCTCCTAGATTTTCGTGCCAAATTTAATATTTGGCTATGCATTTAATGTTGTGCAATAAAAGGGGGGCTATTTGTAATAAACCCTAATTAGGGTTTAGGTGTCATAATCTTGGCCATTGATCTTCTTTCGATCTAGACCATTCATTGTAATTGAGGATGCTATTTATACCCTCATTTCTTTTCATTTTAAAGAACTAGAAAAAACTAGAGATTAAGGAGAAATTAGAGAGATTAGAAGCAAGTTGTTTTTGTAGCAAGATTGAGCTTTGAGGGAGGAATTTCAAACAATTGTTGTACATGATGGCTTTGAGATCAATAAAATATTGAAGTTATGGTGTTTTATTGCAATTCTCATGGTTATCTTCATGGTTGTTCATTTTCTTGAATCATTCTCAATCAAAGTAGTGTGTTAATTCGAAGGACAAAGTGTTGGACTTGATCTTTGGTAGGATTCACTTTCCAAACCACTAGCTTCTTGTTGATTGTAGGAACGCCTTGCGTGGTCGACTGGAGATATTTGAATCGCTTAAACCTTCAATCGTTGTTGTATCTTGGATATGTACCTTCGTGGTAGTGTCCTTGATACTTGATGTATTGAAAAATCATTTGTTACCTTAGAAGATCGCATCAATTTCAATTGAGTTGTTAATTTATGGCAATATTGAAGTTGGTAGAATCTTGCCAAGTCTCGTCTACATGGAGTCATTCTTAGGGTTAGACTAGATTAGATCTCTTGCAAACCCTGCCCTTTGATATTTTTGAGAGCTTCTTTAGTTTAGAAAATTCTTCGGAAACGTAAGGCCCCTTGATGACACAGCAATCACAACGACCACTGGTGCTTATCCACACGTAGAGACCCTACTTACAAGAACATTGGAGTCACCCTAACTGATCCTTCTTGCGATATCTTCAGCAGTTAGAGACTTTATTCAAGAGAGGATAAGATGCCTTTGGGTATTTTATTCTGTGTATGATTGTGTACAAAATACACATCAACACAGACCTGCACCTTTCAACAAATAACCAGCAACATAGGATTCCTTTGAAATGCTCGGAACTCACTCTTTACTCATTCAAAATGCTTGATATCAATTGCAAAACTCTAATAGAAAGGAGGCGCTCAGACTAAGAACAGAAAATAGACTTAAAAAGCATCTAACACTCAATGCACAATTCCCAAGACAGCAAAGGTACGACCCAGCTGGAAAGGGCGATTTCTCTTTTAAAAATCTGATGCTTCACAAATAAATCTACAAATTGGCACACATGGGCGCCTTCCCTATATGGAAGGGAATATGCAATACCCACAATGAATTTCTTTGTCTTTTTTGATTTATGAATTAAACATCCAATCTGCTGAAGCTAACATGCAAAACCAGGAACTTCTAATATGCAAAAATCAAAAACTAAGAACTACAATGCTGATTACAATGCACAAATTTCAAGGAACTCACAAACTAGACTAAAATCACCACTAGTTGTTGTCTTACAAACAAGAAGTGATGCCTGAGCTAGGAGGCCTTCATTCCTCGAAGCAAACCCAGAGCCAAACCGGCAACATAACAGTACTGTAGACCAAAAATGTGAAATGATGCTCAAAGTCTTCCTTTTATAACTTCCTGTTGACTTCACGAAACCCTAAAATCCACTTCAATATCCAAACCCTAATCCTTTCTCCAAGATGGCATCCTTTTCCTTTCAAGCTTAATATTGATATTTTAATTAAATTCAATACCTTGATAAATGCGCCCACATTAAGCTTGCTTTGACTTTGGAAATTAATAAAATAATCTTTAATGAAGGCGCCACCCTCAAAAAGCCCACTTTTCAAAACAACATAAAGATCAGGTCTGAGAAGGGGACATTACAATCTGCCCTCCCCAAGATTGCTTGTCCTCAAGCAATTGCAAACCAGGATGCTACAGAATCTCATCACTTTCCCAAGTCGCATCCTCCATAGGCAGGTTCTTCCACTTCACCAGGTATTCTCTGATAGTTCTTTTCCTCAAAGAACGTTCTCTGAAATCAAGTATCTCCTCTGGAATTAGAACTAACTGTCCCTCCTCATCCAAAGGCGGAAATTCTGATGAAGCAACCACATTATGTCCAAGTGCCTTCTTGACGCGAGACACGTGGAAAACATTATGCACTCGGCTATCAGAAGGTAGCTCTAACTCATAAGCTACTGCCCCAACTTTTTTGATGACCCTGAATGGCCCATAGAAACGAGGTTTGAGCTTCTCAGCTCCACTCTTCTTGAGAGTAGACTTTCTGTAAGGCTGCAATCGGAGATAAACCATATCCCCAACCTCGAAAGAACGCTCACCACGTCTCTGATCAGCATACATCTTCTACTAATTCTGTGCAATCTGCAGATTATCCTTCAAGGATTTCATGATGTCTTGACTTTGCTGCAACAAGTCCTTGGCTTGGGGTGCTCTTCTCTCACCAAACACCAAATCGGCAAAGCTAGGTGCTTCATACCCATAAAGAGCCAAGAAAGGAGACATCTTAATCGACATATGAAAAGAAGAATTGTAGCAGTACTCGCGTATATGCAGCCACTTGACCCAAGCTCTCTGTTGTTCTGACACATAGTTTCTCAAGTAGCCTTCCAACCACTTGTTCACTACTTCCGTTTGTCCATCTGTTTGGGGATGGTAACTAGTGCTTGGAGTGAGCACAGTACCACTCATTCTGAAGACTTCTTGCCAAAAAGTACTTAGGAACTTGCTGTCCCTATCACTCACAATGTTCTTTGGCAACCCATGCAGCCTAAACACCTCTCAAAAAAACACATCTACAACTTGGGCTGCAGAAAAAGTGTTGGTAATGGCGAAGAAATGAGCAAATTTGGTTAGCCTATCCACCACTACATAAATACAATCCTTCCCTTGGGCCTTGGGCAACCCTGTGATGAAATCCATCGAGATGCTTTCCCATTTTTGATTGGGAATAGGAAGTGGTTGCAGCAAACCAGCTGGTAATGTATGCTCATTCTTGTTCACTTGACAAACAGGACACTCCTGAATGTAGCGTTGTACTTCTCCTTTCAACCCTTTCCAAGAAAACCTTTCTCGGATCTGCCTATATGTCTTGAAAAAACCTTGGTGACTAGCAACCGGAATATCATGAAATGTCAAAAGAATCTTCTTCTTAAGCTTAGAATCAGCCACCAGAAAGATTCTTCCCTTATAGTGTATCAATCCCTCAACCACCTTGTATCTTTCATCATGAAAAGTACCCTCAAGAATGCTGGTTGCAAACTGATTTTTGGCATAATCAGCAAGCAACATGTCTCTCCAATCTGCAGTAAGCTCACACAATGAGCTAAGATGAGGTCTCCTGGATAAAGTATCAGCCATGATATTATTTTTCCCTTTGACATATTCAATGTCAAAGTCGTAAGCTTGAAGCTTACTCACCCATTTCTGTTGCCTCTCATTTAGGTCCTTCTGGTGCATGAAATGCTTGAGGCTATTGTGGTCAGTCTTAACCACAAACTTGTTCCCCACCAAGTACTGCCTGAACTTGGCTAATGCATGCATAATGGCAAGCATTTCCTTGTCATAAATTGAGTATGTTCTTTCCACACCCCTTAATTTTGGGCTCTCAAACACAATAGGGTGTTTGTCTTGCATCAAGACAGCCCCAACTCCTTCACCTGATGCATCACACTGTAGCTCGAATGGCTTGGAGAAATCCAGAATAGCCAGAACTGGGCACGAGCTCATGATCTTCTTGAACTTGTCAAAAACAATTTGAGCCTTTTCGGACCAACAAAAGGCTCCCTTTTTGGTGAGATCAATAAGGGGAGCAGCATTCTGTGAATACCCCTTTACGAATCCCCGATAAAAACCACAAAGACCCAGAAAACCTTTCAACTGAGTTAAGTTCTTAGGAGGTGGCCACTCAACTACTACCTTGATCTTTTCAGGATCCACCTTTACTCCCTCGGCACTGATTATGTGGCCAAGGTACAGTAACTCCATTCCAAATTCACATTTGGATGCTTTTGTGAACAAACTCTCAGATTCCAGAATACTAAGCACTTCCTCCAAGTGCTTGAGATGATCCTCCCAAGTCTTGCTGTAAGTCAAAATGTCATAAAAAAAAATCAACACAAACCTCCTTAACTGATTCTGAAAAACACGGTTCATGCAAGACTGAAAGGTAGCCGGAGCATTAGTCAACCCAAATGGCATGACTAAGAATTCAAAATGGCCATAGTGACATCTGAAAGCTATCTTCTCCACATCCGATCCTCTCATTCGAATCTGATGGTAACCCGATCTCAAATTGATCTTCGAGAAGAACTTGGCCCCATGTAGCTCATCAATGAGCTCATCTATCCTGGGAATGGGGTATCTGTTTTTTATGGTGCTTTGATTCAAAGCATGATAGTCCACACACATGCGCATGGTACCATCCTTCTTCTTCACAAGAACCATGGCAGATGCAAAGGGGCTCTTGCTTGGGCGAATGAAACCCATCTCCAAGAGTTCTTGAATATTCTTCTCAATCTCATCCTTTTGCCTCTTCAGGTACCAATATGGAGTTGTAATCACCGGTTTAGCTCCTTCCTTGAGCTCTATGATATGTTCTGAACCCCGTTCAGGTGGTGGTCCAGGAGGCAAGTCTGTAAAGACCTTGCTCTTCTTCGTGAGTAGAGACTGAACATCAGGAGGATGGTTTCGTTTAGTCTCAACCGGACTAGTAGGAAGGATCATGCACTCTGCAACCCACTCGGCTTGATCGTGACAGATCAGCCTTGCCATTCTTTTGAATGACACAACCCGAGGGCCCCCATTGGACATTCCTCTTAGAACTATCTTCTTCCCATCAGATTGAAACTTCAGCTCCATAGTCTGCAAATTCAAGGAGATCTCCCCAAGAGAACGCAGCCATTGAATGCCTAGGACAGCATCGGTATCACCAATGTGGACTACATAGAAGTCATCCTTGACTTCGTAATTCCCCAATTGCATGGTCAGGTTTGAGATTTTCTTAGTACATGAAATATGGAATCCATCGGCAACCATGACCTTGAAGCCCTCAAACTCCTCTGTTTGCAGCCCCTTCTTTGCTACCACAACTTCATCAATGAAGTTATGTGTTGCTCCAGTGTCGATCAAGGCAACGATTCGCTGCCCTTTGATCATTCCTCAAACCTTGAATGATTCATTTCTTTGGAAGCTCGAAAGCTGAGCCAAAACTCCACCACTTTCCTTCTCATCTCCGGACTTTCTGGAGCTCTTTCTACCTCACTTTCTTCAAAATTAGATTGCTAGTCAGAAAAATAAGAACTACTTTCACCAACAGAATAGTACTCAATCTGATTGAATTTAACTCCCTTAGGGCAAACATGATCTTGAGACCATTTTTCCCTACACCAGAAACACAACCCTTTTCTTCTGAGTTCATTCAGGGTTTCAGGATCCAACCTAGTGACATGGGGATTGTGATGTTTGAACTCCTTGTGCTGAGGTCTCAAAGGAGGTCTATGCAGAGGTCTTTTCCCTTTATCCCTTTTCTGGAAGGGGGAATTTGACTGAAATTTTGCCTTAGGAGCAGCCCACTCCATGTTTCTTGCCTTCTTCATGGTCTCCTGCAAGGTTGGTGGATCAAAGGCTTTAATCCAACCTTTGAGTGGTTCTGTCAACCCTTCACTGAAAAGGATCACCAATCTCCTCTCTGTGATTCCAGTCACCATGACTGAGAGTCTCTGAAACTCCGCAATGTAGGCATCAATAGTGCCATACTGTTTCAATTGTGCCAGTTCTCTGAAATGAATTTCAGGATCCTTCTTTTCAAACCTCTTGATGAGCCTAGTAGTGAACTCATCATAAGTTGTGATAGACCGATGACCCAGAGTAACTAGGCCATGGTACCACCATTCATGCGCCACCCCATCAAGGTGTAGTGTAGAGAACTTGATCGCTTCCTCTTCTGCCATAGGTCTGAGAGCTATATAGTTATCCAGCTTCTGAATCCAAGCTCGGGCTGAACTGGTATCACTCCCGTCAAAGTGTGAAAGTGTCACCTTGTTGACAGCTTGGTACAAATCTCCTTGATTTGATGGTCTTCTTTGATCATAGTGTCTCCCTTGTCCTTTGTTTTTCCTTTTATGATCCATGAAATCGTTATAGGACATATCCATCTTGATGTCATCAGGTAGAGAATCATACTCTGCACAACCAAGTCTCAACTGCTCCACGAATGAAGCATTCTCTTCAGGCTCTGGCTGAGTGTTTTCAGGGGCCAAAAAGGTGGGTTTGAATGGCCTGGAAGAAATATAAGTGTTGTTTGACACAGTCCGGGCTGCATGTCCATCATGTTGGTTGGAGGCACTATGCTCTCCTCCATGCCCTGAGTTGTTCTGTGGAGTGGTATTCTGACCCACTTTCCCCATCATGAGAGATACCATGTCCATCAAGGCATCCATCTTTCTTTCAAATCTCTTTCCGGGACTCATAGATCTTTCTCTTCCTTTCCCACTGTCATCTCTATTGTTGGTAACTCTCTCGTTACCCCCAACTGATCTCTCACCCTCTACCATATCTAATTCTTGAGAAGACTCCCAATGAGCCCTCAAGATCTCTGAAGCTGTCTGACCTTCTAGAGCCTGATAAGGCTGGAACTGTTTTCCAACCTTCTTGTCTTCCCTTGCAATGTACCTCTTTTCTCTGTCACTCATAGACAGATTGTTCACAGGATGGCAAGATCTTGGCTCTGATACCACTGAAATATTCCAAGCCAAATTTTTTCGTTTGTACAAATTACAAATTACATTCAATGCACCCGTTAAGGTTAGAAGATAAACCAAAACGTGCCGAAGCAACTCTAACTAGAATGTACACCAGGATCCCGATGTGGGCAAGGTGTGAGCATTGGTTAGAGGATCTAAAACAAATTGCTTATGCAGTAACTCTAACCAAGAATGGCGCCGATGATGGCAAGCATATGGTCAGAGGATCTTCTACCCTAAATGCTGAAAGGGAACTCTACACCAAGTATGTGCTACCCAATCCAGAATGGAGTGAGGGGCGACCATATGGCGGAGTGTTTACAAAACAATGCTTGAAAAGAAATGCGGAAGCTGGAAATACTCAACACCCAGAATGTGCTTGCTAACCCAGAATGGGAAAGTAGCTACCATAGGGTGGAGGTCAATTAAATACAATATCAAATGATGAAAGTAAGAAGAGCATTACAATTTGATATAGCAATATTATACTCTGCTGTCAGTACTACTGCCAGCTTACACTATGAAAGATGAAATCTTGCAAACAATACGTATCAGCATATAAATAGAGAGGTACAATATTAATGAATTCCTTTGCTGAGAAGTAAGATTAACGAAAATGGCAATAAACAGATCCAACCTTTTCTCCAGACTTGAATAAATCTTCAATGAAGCATGCCCATCACTTTCAAAGAACTCTCGCCACCATCGAATAAAGATATTGTAGATTTCTCCAAACTGATTTAACAGACCTGCACCTTTCAACAAATAACCAGCAACATAGGATTCCTTTGAAATGCTCAGAACTCACTCTTTACTCATTCAAAATGCTTGATATCAATTGCAAAACTCTAATAGAAAGGAGGTGCTCAGACTAAGAACAGAAAACAGACTTAAAAAGCATCTAACACTCAATGCACAATTTCCAAGACAGCAAAGGTACGACCCAGCTGGAAAGGGCGATTTCTCTTTTAAAAATCTGATGCTTCACAAATAAATCTACAAATTGGCACACATGGGCGCCTTCCCTATATGGAATGGAATATGCAATACCCACAACGAATTTCTTTGTCTTTTTTGATTTATGAATTAAACATCCAATCTGCTGAAGCTAACATGCAAAACCAGGAACTTCTAATATGCAAAAATCAGAAACTAAGAACTACAATGCTGATTACAATGCACAAATTTCAAGGAACTCACAAACTAGACTAAAATCACCACTAGTTGTTGTCTTACAAACAAGAAGCGATGCCCAAGCTAGGAGGCCTTCATTCCTCGAAGCAAACCCAGAGCCAAACCGGCAACATAACAGTACTGTAGACCAAAAATGTGAAATGATGCTCAAAGTCTTCCTTTTATAACTTCCTGTTGACTTCACGAAACCCTAAAATCCACTTCAATATCCAAACCCTAATCATTTCTCCAATATGGCGTCCTTTTCCTTTCAAGCTTAATATTGATATTTTAATTAAATTCAATACCTTGATAAATGCGCCCACATTAAGCTTGCTTTGACTTTGGAAACTAATAAAATAATCTTTAATGAAGGCGCCACCCTCAAAAAGCCCACTTTTCAAAACAACATAAAGATCAGGTCTGAGAAGGGGACATTACACAAAGGGATTTTAAATTTGGAGATTGAGGGAGATTCCCCTAATGTCATTCAGGTTGTAATTACTAAAAATGCTCTGAGTTGGAAGTCAAGTATGTGGGTAGAAAGCATCGATGACATCCTCAAGGACATGGGCGTCTACACGATCAAACACATTTTCAAAGAAGAAAACAAAGAGGTGGGCTTCTTGTCCAACCATGACATAGATCAGAATGTTGAGGCAATCATATCAAATGATTCATTATCTTGGAATGGGCTGCAGATTACTATTGACATTGCAGTCAGGAATAGACTGTAAATGACAGAAAGCATGGGTAGATCTTGATAATTGAAAAAGGCATTTTTGAATGGCTTAACGTGGGTGATGGCATAGAGACTATGGCTATAAATCCCTGGTTCTAAAAAGAACACTTCGTGAGGCAAAAAGTATGGCGGGTGCATCTTCAAGCAAGGAAGAGCTTGAATATATTATTATTCTTGAGTGCCCAAATTCATGTAAGAAAAAGTTAGTAGGAGAGAAGCTGAAACAAGTCTTCAGCTATGAAGGAGATGTGGTTGAGGAGGTGATCTGAAAGATCAATGGAGAATTTTTTTGAGCGGTTCCCACTTGCACAACATTGGTCTCCTAGAAAAGTTTGTTTACAACATGGTGAGAAAAGTTTTAATACTCGGACTCATCATGGACTCGGCAAACCAAAAATTTGGATTCAGATTTGGACTCATGAAAGATTTGCGAAAGACTCGGCAAAAGAAAATCGTAGTTTTATAAAAAAAAACATAGAGAAATTAATGCATTTAGAGAACATAAGAGCCATAATTTAAACATTACACATGTCATATGACCTACAGACACTCAATATTTGAAATTTCATCATACATACTCATAGTCTCAATTCTAAAATGTATAATAGCAGCATAAGTTTATAAATGTTTACAAAATGACATATAATGATATGTCCAACTCCAAATGTGAAAAACAACAATGAACAAACTAAAGAGAAGATTGCATCTTCCTCTTTGTATTTCTGCTAATATAGTTCAATTTTTCAGGCCTTGAGCTAGAAGTAGTAGCAGTGGGTGTTGTGGTATCTAAATGGCAAGATGATTCTTCTTCAAAATCAAAGTCCTCATCTTCGTCCTCATCTTTATCCTCCATTTCATCCAATCTCGCTCCTTCCGCTTCTTGTGCTGCTCCTCTCTCTATTTTCACAAATTCTTCTTCGGTATGGAGGACATCATCACCATCATTTTGTTCATTCATGGTCCAATCACCATATGGATCAATTTCATCCAAGTCAATGGCCTCATGTGAAACACCCTCCACCTTTCTAACTCAAAGGCGAAGGTTGTACCGAATGAAGACAAGATCATTGAGTCGCTTTTGTGTCAATCTCAAATACACTTCAATTTCATTCACCCAAAAGCACTACATGGTTGAGACAAAACACGTCCACGACTATCTTTTGAAGATTAGGCATGCCAACACCATAATTCTCCCAATGCCATAAATCTACAAAAAACATTTAGAAATATTAGAATTGAGAAAAAAATGTAACAATCAAGTTTGTAGTTTTTTTTCATGCAATATTGAACTAAGTTACTAAATTTTTTACCTGGTTGTTGTTTTCCTCTCCTATCAATTGCTAGTTGTGACGAGAAGAGTCTCCCCTTTGCACTCTTGTAGATCTTGAACAATGAACATTTCCAAATTCATAAATAGATAGTCAAAGTGTCAAACTCAAATTCAATAATGAACATTTCCAAATTCATAAATAAAGATAGAGCAATTGCAAATGTCAAATATCACCTCCATCTCATCAAGAACCTTGTCTCTCAACTCAAGATCAGGTGCCATATTATCAATGCATGCAATAACACCTACCATGACCTCCTCATCAGCCCAAAATGAATCAAAGATGTAGAATTTTGTGTTCAAGAAGTAGGCGAAGGCATGTATCGTTGGTGTAGTTCGTTTGTCCACCTACGATCAATGATGCGCCAAAGGATTTCACATTTTCTTGTATTTCCACGATAGTAATGTGAAATGGCCTCTTTGGCCCTATCCATGGCCTCATAAATGAAACCCAATGGCATGCCCTCTCCATCCACCATAGGAAGAACCCTTACCAAAGGTTCTATCACCTAAAAAATGAAAATACATTTTAAATTAGTACAAAATTAACCCCTAAAAAATAAAATCAGCAAATAAACAAGATTGTATAAAGTTTACTTTTGTGTTTGTTACTTACCGTAGTCAACTCCTCTCCACTTTTGTTGAACCCTTCATCAAAAACAATTCTCACAATATTCTTTACGTCGAGTCTTTTGGAGTATGCAGACCCCAACCAACCATCAAACACAAACATCTGCTTAAGATGAGGACTAGCATTAAGAATGCTCTGCAAAGTGATGAAGCGGCTAGCAAATCGTGTAACTCTAGGTCGCACAAGATCCTTGCCATTTGTGTGTTTTCTCATCAAAGCAAGCACCCAAGTATGGTTGTAGATGAATTTGGTGACACTTCTTTCATCTTCAACCACCTTTTTCACCCATCCAATCTTCCCAATGTCCTCTAGCATCAAGTCCAAGCAATGTGCAACACAAGGACTGCATGTAATCGTAGTATGCCTCTCCATAAGCATTCTACCTACAGATACATATGTAGTTGCATTGTCCATGATAATTTGGACAACATTCTCAACTCCAACTTCCTGCATCACCTCATCCAATAGATTACACAAAGTCTCTGCATTTTTTATTTCATTTGAGGCATCAATAGACTTTAGGAATACCATTGCACCATTTGAAGCCACCAAGAAGTTGAGAAGAGTCCTATTTTGTCCATCTGTCCATCCATCGGATAAAATGTTGCATCCTTTTCTCTTCCATTACCTTTTCTAATCATCAACCACAACTTGTGTATTTTTTACAGCTTTCTCTAGCAATGGCCCATTGAAGTCATGACCTATTGGGGCCTTAAACCCCTTACCCGCAATTGTTAATGCATTAACCAAACCTTCCCAATACACATTGTTTGCTGCATTGAAAGGTATATTATTGTAAAACCAAAAGTTTGACACTGCTATCTTTGCTTGTTCATGCTTCTTCCTATTTCATCCTATACCTTCAAGTGAAGGTTGTGCACTTGGAATATTGCGTGGTAAAAAAAAATTATGGTCTAATCTAACAGGAGTGCCACTACCCTCACCCTCATTGTCACCAAAAGATGAAAGTGACTGACAACCACAAGTGTAACCAATGGGACTCGAAGTGGACAATGTGAGATTCATTGTAGCTGCCATGGATTCTTTTGTTTTTTTCCTAAGTTCTTCCTTTTGCATATCATGCTCAGCAAGAAAGGCCTTAATCTCTCTAATAATCTCAGGAGTTGATTTGGGGCGTATGTCTACACCATATCTAGGTATTTGTGCAAGGTGGTATTTTAATCTATTGATTCCACCTGTCATCCATTTTGTACATTCGGTGCAAGTGACTTCCTCGTTTTTGCTTCCAAGAATCCTATATTTTACTCTCCTCCTTAAAACCCTACAAACTTGTTTTAACCAAGAAAGAATGCCAAACATGAGTGAAAAAAAATTTAAAAACCCTCCTTTTATGCTTGTTGGGCGTATTTCTAGGTTGCGGGAGTCCTTCTAAATGACTCGCAAGTCCATGAATTTGACTCCCCAGGACTCACCTCGCGGGTCCTTGGCAAGTTGACTCGTGGCGCCACTAGACTCGCGAGTCCATGAGTCTTAAAACTATGATGGTAAGAACCACATGTGATCACTCATTGGTAGAGAAGACTATCAAATGATTGGTGGTCTTGAGTATGCACGATCTAGCTGACAAGGTTCTGAAAAGGCTTAAAAAGAAATCATTCTCTGACCTAGTAGCAAATGCCTTTTGCATCATAGAGGTGATCATTAGGTCAAAATGAGGATTCGTTTCTTCCTAAATAGTTGGAGAGGGCTCACAAGATCATTGAGACCATTTGAGTTTTTTCTCTTCACTCTTTATTGATGTATGTATTTCTCTTTATGCTTTAATGGAAAGGGAACTGCCCCTTTGAAACATTTCATCTAAAAATTAAAAATAAAAATAAAATTCAATTAAAATTAATTAATGGGTCTATTTAGAAATAAATTAAATGTGAGAATTAAATTTAAATCTAAAAATAGAATCAAGGAAAAAAAATTGAAATGGCAACAAGGTCTAAAAAAGAAGAGCAAGAATGGGAATACAAACCAAAGAAGGAATACAGACGCAAATCAAAGAAGGAATGCGAATACAAATTTGAATACAAACCCTAATTCAAAAATATCAATTCTGCAAGGAAATGAAATGCTGATGTCAATGTGGCAAACATGGTTGATAAAGAAGTCAAGGCTCTCGGTCAAACCGCCATTATTGGCAAGGTGTTGGGAGGGTTTAGAAGTAGGGAGGAAATAGGGAGGTGGATTAGGAATAATTGGGACAACGATGACATATAAATATACTTTTTACCAAAGCATTTATTTTGGCGAATTTAAACAACCTCATAGATAGGGACTCAATTATTTGCAATGATCCTTGGAAAATGGGAGATCTCCAAAATTTTAACCTGAGAGAGATGAGTCCTTCTGATGGGTCGATTTGGATGAGATTATACGATTTGCCCTTCGAATACTGGTATGCTCATTGTCTGAAGTGAATTGGAAATCAAATAGGAACCACTCTGGGAATAGATATGGGGGACGATGATTCAATACTATAGGCACGAATAAACATAATTTCAATATGGGAGTTACCACAGGCTATTTGATTGCTCATATCTGATGGGGTTTGGATACAAAATATGGAAATTGAGGAAAAAAAAATCTATTGTATATATTGTTGAAGTTGATCACACTTCAAAAATAAATGTCGTAGACGTTTAATAAGGAAATAGACATCTAAACAAAGTGGTATGATATGATATTGGTATTCCAAATCCAATATCTCTATGGAATATCATATAAATATGGTATGATTTGGAATACCAATATCATATCATATCACTAAGTCTACGGATGGTTCTTTATATCATATCATAATATATGATAGACACCTAAACAAAGTGGTATGATATGATATGGTGTCTATGGATGGTTCTTTATATGGATGGATTTTGTGAGAGCTACAACTAAAATAATACCAATATCATATCACTTTCCAGTGAAGCTATTAATCTCTAAAAACTCCACCCATGTAAGCGCCAGTTCAAATTTGAAAAAATGTGGTTTAAATGGTAGGATTTAATTTCCCTAATGGAAGATTGGTGAGAGAATCAAATACATTCAAATATTTACACCTTCGTAAAGAGACTGCAGTTCATTAACGATAGATTAAAATACTAAAAGAAGAATTCCTTTTACGACATATTCAAAGAAAATTAGAGAATTGAGGAGGAAATGAACCAACTTAGTGAAAAAATAATAAAGGATGGAATGACCCACAAAGAGTATGTGAAGGAGAAATATTTATTAGAAGAGTATAATGAAATTCTTGCTAGAGAAGAATGCTAGGGAAATTGAGGGAAATGTGGCTGAGCAAGGGAAACTAAAATATTAAATTTTTTCATAACTCAACAAACATGTAGAGGTGCTAGAATCAAATCACCCAACTCCAAGTCATGAATGGTTGACCTTTTATGAATCAACTCAAAATTAAAAAGGAAGGGTCAATTACTTTAAAAAGCTACTAGGGGAGTGGATATGGTAGAAGCTATAAACACAGATTTTGCTAATAATATTTCCTTCTTAGTCACACATAATAACAATGAATTTCTCTTGGCTCCGATCAATATGGAGGAGGTTAAGGAAGTCGTATTCCAACTTCATTGGGACAAGGCTCTTGGTTTGGATAGTTTCACTGCATTAGTATTCCATAAATATTGGGCCTTAATGGGTATGGATACCTGGGGTGTAGTGGAGGAATCCAAGAAGAAAAGGAAGATTCTTAAAGAAATAAACAACACAAATATAGCATTCGTTCCCAACAAAATCTCATTGCACATCTTTTGTAGACTTTTAACCAATATCATTGTGTAACACAATTTACAAAACAATTGCCAAAGACATCATGAATAGGCCAAAGAAAATACTTCCAAAGTCATCACGAACAGAGTGGATCTATGCCAAGAAGGCATATTTCAGACAACATCATAATAGCACATGAAGCATTTCACACAAAGAATAATATGAGAAGAATGCTAATTAAATTGTACCTTAGTAAGGTCTACAATAGAGCGTAATGACAATTCCTTGTAAAATGTTTGGAAAGGTATGGATTCAATGACAAATGGATTAAATGGATTTTGAATGCATATCAATAACATAGTACTTAATTGTAGTAAATGGATCCCTTGGTGGCTTCTTTGATGGGGTGTGTCGGATAAGGTAGGGTAATCCATTGCCACCCATTCTCTTGGTGTTAATGGTTGATTCACCAAGTAGAAGAGTCCAGGCGAATGAGGTGGTTGAGAGGAGGAAGGGCATCAAAATCCTCAATTAAATGTAAGATTTTTCTCATCAACCGTTTGCAGATAATACACTCATCATGGGCGATTTGACAATATCCAAAGAGAACACAATCAACTCAACTTTAGAAGAATATGCCAAGGCCTCGAGGTAAACTATAAACAAAGACAAATTCAACATGCATTTCTTCAACTTTAGTCCCACTATTCAATGATAGATTGCCTCTTTGATGGGTTTCAATATAAGAAAACTGTCAATATCATATCTGGGCATTCCCTTATTCAATGTAACTCACTATAGAACAATATAACACAAAAATGCAAAAGAAAGATAAACAATTAGAAGGGAAGATGGCTCACTTTGGCTGGTAGAATCACCATGCTCAAAGTAGTTATTTCTACTATCCCCATTTATATGATTTCCTGCATTGAAATTCCTTATAGTACAACAAACAGGATAACTGCAATACAAAGAAAGTTTATGTGGGACAAACCCAATGATAAAATGTGAACTCCACTCCTAGCCTGGGAAGAAATAAAGAAGAGAAAATTAAATGGAGGAGTAGGGATAAGAGACATATCTATACAAAATACCACTTTGGGTGCAAATTTGGTTTGGTAGATGTACAAGAACCCCAAAGCAATGTGGTCCCAAGTTCTACAAAAGAAATACTTGGACAGTGATTCTTCAGAAATAATTATCATCATAGAAGAACTCCCTCATGGATTGTCAATGTGGAACTTCATTAAATAATGCAAGTCCCTTATAATAGATCACTACTCTTGGAGAATAAGAAATGGAAAGCGGGTGCAGTTTTTGAGAGAATATTGAAACAACTGCATCCCACTAGTATTGGTGGACTTGGCATAATTCTATGGATCACCAAGCATAACACAACTTACTAGCCCACAACATCCATGTTCTCTTCTTTCTCCTCCCTATGAACTCATAGCTTTGCTAGTTGTTGGATCATGGTTCATCACTCGATGCATGCTCTTCCTCTTTTCATCTGACCACTTATATTCTTGTAATAACATTCTAAGAGTGAGATTAGTGGTTGTGACATTTTGACTATCAAGGTCTCTTCAGCTAGTTGACTTTGGAGCTTTTGTTTTTGGTACAAACACCTTTTTTGTGTGCCTTTTCACTTTGATTGTCTTTGTTTCAATTTTTTCATCTTTGTCTTGTTTTGTTTGCCCTTGCATATGATTGTACAAGTTAAAGATCCTAAGATTGGGGTCGACCAAGGTTCTTTGGGCACCACGGTCCTCCTTAAATAGGTCCTATTCAAACAGGTCGATGCACTTTCCCTCCCTAATGGATTTTGGTCATCGTGCCTCAAATTGACCATTGGAGGTCAGCCTAATTGGTAAATTACCTAGGGAACCCTATCTAAGAGTGTTCCTTCTATTCATTTTCAACTAAGCAATATAACACATACTTACCCATTCATTCATACATTCATCAAGCATTCTCAAGTGTTCAAGGTAGAATTTAATCCCACCATATTCTTCAAGCATCATGGAGAAAATAACATAAACTTTCATGCAAGCATATGTTTGTGTTTGAGTTTTCTATTTATTTTTATGATATTGTATCAATACTTGTGATTACATCTAAAGGACATTGCATCATCATTCTTTACCAATAATTATAGATCTGAGGTATATCATTCAGCATTTACTTCAGAATTTACATTTCATATTTTAATTATATTCAAGGTTAATTCCATAACTGGGGTTTGACCTAGGGAAAACCCCCATGAAAAATCCTATTCCATTCTTTATGTTTGTAGGAAGTTGACTCGAGAGCCACAAGTGAGGAATTCGACAGAGAAGATGATGACAATCAGGTCTACCTTTTGAAGGCATGAAAAGTAGAGGACTGGGTCACCGCACACCTTTAGGTCTTGGAATTTTTTTATCAGCTTTTGACAAGAGATTTTGTGCATCATCTTAATCTAAAAAGGTTTGGTTTATCTACATTTGACATGTGTAGGATCTAGTCACCCTACACCTCATGGTCCCAACAATTGAACCTGATTTTTTTGTCACAATTTTATCTCTTTCTTATCCTTAGATTTAAGTTTATAGCTTGACATGACATCAAGAACTTATCGTTTCTATTACTTTATGCCAAAATCTTATTTTTTGTCCTACATCTAGCATTGTAATTCAAACCTACTTCAAATTTAATTTCAACTCAAACAAGGAGGAATTAATCTTATTTGTATTTAGTCCTTTTAGGGTTGGATCAATCAAATTCAATCTCCTCTTTAATGTGAGATGGCCCCATGAAATTAGTGGCTTTGATAACCTAGTTGGTGAAGTCCTAATTTCAACACCTCACCATTAGCATCTTGGCAGTTTTGAAAGATAGATTTGTTGTGTGGTATGCAAGTTATCTTTGCAAGTGTAATAGTTCCCATTGTGCAATTTCTTGGTAAGTGAGGCTTTCTACAATGTTATCATCATGTGGTTGACCAAAGAATAGTGTGGGGAAATTCATTTCTTCAACATATTTGTCTCTAAATATTCCAATTGGGTAATGCTCTTGTGCAAAGTCAACTTCACTAAATTTATCTTGCATTTTATGTATACATCTAGACTCAATGAATCCATGTATCAAAGTTTCACATGGATTGTTGTGTTCTATGTCATTGTATGAGCCATTTTCACTTGTATTAGATTATTGTCTTCATTTTTATCATTGGTTTCTAGTGTTTGTTTCCAATCTTTGTTGACTTGAATATTTTGCATTTGTATAGTGTTGTTTCAGTCATTTGAGTCAAAGCTTGCATGACGATGTTTGGTCTTACCATTCTCTTCTAAAATACATTTTTATATTCTAAGCATCTTTTGAGAGCAACCACAGTTATTATTGTGTTATTTAGTGATTTTGTTTGTGCATTTTAATAGTGTTCATATTAATAGGGAAATTGATAATGGAACTAGTAAATTCTATTTGTGATCTTTTGTATCCTAATTCCTAAATTTGAGAAAATACAATTCTAAGTGAAACAAGTCATTCTTCTAATTGTGAGAGAATTTGCACATATTACAATGGTTTGTTGGTTCAAATATTTTGTGGTGTGGCATACTTAGGAAGTTTGGATTGTTTCAATTTAAAATGGCACATACGACAAATGGAATTTGTTAATATAGCATTATCAATTTGACCAGTTTGTAATAGGTTTGTAATTGTTTGTCTGTGAATATTCTAAGGTCTTTGTTGCAATGTAACTTTTGACAAGGGGAAAATTTTGGAGGATATGGGTACAGGATAATATTACATATAGCTATGCAGTGGTCTTTTTCATAATGATATAAATTTGTATGTGTGATATTATAAGTGCAGGGTCCTGTGGTTTTGTTGTATCTATATGTTGTGAATGGATGTTGATTTGAGAAGCATGCTGGATTGTAAGTTGGATAAATGCATAAGTGAGACATATTGTGGACTGCTATGTAAATGTGTACAACTCTCATGATGTTTTGGTTCAGACTGCACCTTGTTCAATATATTCCAGAGAGCATTCGATACTTGGGATTGTTTTGTGGCACTCAATATTTTGGACATTATAAGATATTGTATTTTTTGGCATATTTGAGATTTAAATCTCACAACCTTTCTATGTATTGTAGAGAAAGGATCAGATTTTTTCTTACTAGTTCTTTTCTCCAGGAGCTCTTTGAATCAACTTTATATAAATAAAATATATTAAGTGGCACTACCACCTTTTTATTAAAAAAAAAAAAAACTTTTGACAAATTGTACATGCATATTTTGGTGTCTTGAATTATTTTTTCAAAAATTTCTATTGGTGATTAAATTTCTTTCTTTATTGAACTTGTATATATCAATGTTTTATTATTGGATTTTTGTTGTTTGATTTTGTGATTGGAAATGGCGTTGATGTTTTCTAACTTTTGGTTGTTAATCGACTTTATAGTTTGATATTGTCCATTATTTATAATTAGTTTCTTGATTTGGTGAAATTTTATTGTTGGTAGAGAGTTGAAATTTTTATCTTTGATTCTCTCAATCAATGTAGTGGTTTTGTTTTCTAGTTTTTTCCTTTTTTTTAAATTTGGTAGTTTGATATTGCTTGTCACTTGTAATGGATTTTTTGAGTTGGTGTATTCTTATTGTTCATTGGTAATTGATACTTTGTGTTTCAGATCTTAAAACTAGTTCAAAATATACTCTCAAGGTATTTAAATTATGGAAGAGAATAGAATATGATTCTATATGCATTGATTGGTTGAAGTGTAAGTATTTTTTGCTAGTTGACATTGACAAAAGAGATATTTGTATATTTAACCACATAGATAGCCGACGGATACAAAATATATCTCCCCATAGTTCGACTTCATTGTCAATTATAGTCGGTTTTTCAGACAATCATATTTTGCATAAATATGTTTCAAGGTCTCGCACTTTGTGAAGTTCATATGGAGTATTGTGATTGAGTTCAAAGTTAAAAGAATTAGATACTTCTATTTCACCTTTTGCAAGGCAACTTAAAAAGTAATCAATAGTCCCATTTCTTAACTAGATTGATGTGTAGTGATAATTGAGTAAACGTTCTAGAGAATCAAATAGGATACCTCAATATTGTACCTAAATGTGTTTATTCTATGCAGTCCCTTATTCCTCAGTGCATCATCAATATTACAAGATATAGCTTTGCTTGGAAATTGGTAGTTTCAAATGCATCTATCATTTGTTTTATTTTTGTCTAAGTCCCTATTTAATTATCAATCTATTGATCTCTTTGAAAAAGATGCAATTTTGTGTCTTACTTGCTCCCTTAGTTGTTATTATTCTACAAGATAAAATACATACAATAACTACAACGTGTTTATGAAAATTGTGATCCTATAATACTGGGTTACACTTTTTTGCCAAACTTGACATTGAAATACACATTTTGCACTAGATCTCTACTTTCTAACAAGTATAGCAGTTAAACCATTAAGAATTTGAAGATAAAGTAAACTACTAATTTGTGAGGTTTTTCATATAGATTCTAAATATATTTTTAAAAAACTAATTAGAAATTAATTGTTTGTATTTTTATGTAACTTTTAATAACTTAATATTTACAGTTATCAATATTTTTCAAAAATGACATTTATTCTGTAATGCATAACATTTTTTATAGAAGAAGAAAATTTTAATTTTTAAAATATAGATTTGTCACACCAATATCCAATGAATGGATATTTTTTAATAATTTTTTGTTACATATATATTTTTTAGTTAATTTTTGAAGATAGAGTAATTTTAATTTGGATATAGAGGCAACTAAGATGGGGGTGAATCAGTTGTCAATTAAAATATTTTACATATTCCACAGAAACAAATCCAGTAATGAATTATTAATTACTTAAACTAATATAAGCATGAGAGAGCACACACATGAAACACTGGATTTAATGTGGAAAACCAAAGAGGGTAAAAACCACAGAGAATGTTAATTCTTAAGTATAAAACATCTATTAGGGTGACACTGGTTAAGGTGATTTTTATAAAGGGTGGCTCATTGTTAGAATGCTCACTGGAGGTGGGCTCACTACTTGACTAAAACTGCCAAAAAAGGACTCACTTCCTAGAAGAAGAAGAAGAAATAAAATTAAGGAATCCACCACTGTAGCACAACTACCACTAAACTACAACGTCGGAAGAGACCTTTGGCTCACTGCCTCTAGTAACTAATAGCATTAGTGCACTACCACACTTCTCAACCACAACTTCACACAACCTTGCACAAATTTGCACCAACAGGAGACAAATCTTATTTCTCAATCCACTTGCATACACCCTTCATTACAATCATCCTTTATTTATACTAATCTCTTGAATGAGGAGTCTCCCAAGTCAACCAAAGAATTTACCAAAACACAATTTGAAATAGGTCTGCACTAAAAAATTCCTACAGTGGAAAGGAATGAGAAGTGGACCACACTACAGTACACTTC
This sequence comes from Cryptomeria japonica, assembly GCF_030272615.1. Lineage (NCBI taxonomy): Eukaryota > Viridiplantae > Streptophyta > Pinopsida > Cupressales > Cupressaceae > Cryptomeria > Cryptomeria japonica. The sequence goes on from NC_081415.1 coordinate 237,760,720, forward strand.
ATCGACCAAAACAACACAATATCCATACACCACAATCACTGAAGAAAAGGATGGACATTCAAAGTCAACAAAACCCAAAATGAACATATCTACAATGACATCTGTAGAGCACATCGTCGTGTCCCAAATTAGAATAACAAAGATAAAGACATACATGACAAAAATCCAAAATATCATCATCAGAACCGGAAATGTGGAGAAATGTGGAGCACTAAAAACACTTTCGAACATCATCATCACTACATACACTTCCAGAGCATAACTGTCGAAGCACCAATTCATAAGTATGACATCCCAAGGCAATGTCCAACAACATACCAAAACTTCATGACTACAACTGCAACATATAAAAAATGTGGAGCACAAACCAATCACTGAGATAGAGAATCAATATGTTGACATCAATGACAACCATACTGACACACCATCAACTCCACATTTGCAGCAATATTCCCCTTTATCATTGATAGAAATATTCATCAATGACAGGCACAAACTTAGATTCATAACTCCCCCTTTGATACTTATTCTCTTTCTATCTAACTCTATCTATACATCTCTCCCCCAAACATCTCTGTGTACATCTCCATATCTCTCCAATCTCTCCTCCTTTGACATCAAGGACAAAGGTGGGCAACAATTCAACCTTTGTAATTAGCTTCAGAATAACTTAGCTCCCCCTAAGAGGAAGCATCAATCATTAGTCTAGATTAAATATATGCATGAAGTTTCCTAGACTAATACACTGCTAAATGAACTTAGTTCAAACTAGGAAGGGATGTTACCCCCAACTTCTACTAGAGATACTCAAAAGTATCCTTACACAAAGCCTTTGTAAATATATCTACAATCTTCTCTTTTGTAGGTACATACTCAAGTTTTACTTCATTTTCTAACACCTTCTCCCTTAGGAAGTGATATACCAGATAGAGATATGCTTTGTTCTGGAGTGAAATACCATATTTTTAGAGATATTTATCACACTTATATTCTCACACATGATTGAGATTAGTTCATCAATCATCACACCAATATCTTACTTTTTACTTAACCATACAACTAATTGGGACCCAAGGAAAAATACTTCTCCACTAGTATTCTTTCTATCATCAACACTTCCTACCCAATCGGCATTAGTGTAATCTTCTAGATTAAAATTTGATCCTCTAGGATACCACAGTCCAAAATCTTTTGTTCCTTTTAGATATCTGAAAAACCTCTTTACTGCAACAACATGTGACTCTTTCGGATCTTGTTGAAATCTAGCTACAAGGAAAACATCATACATTATATCTAGCCTAGTATAAGTCAGGTATAACATTCCTCCAATCATTTATCTATACTTACTTGCATCAATCTTACGAGATTTATCATCTTTAGTCAACTTCCATCTGGTAGTCATAAGAGTTCATACCCGTTTGGCACTCCAATCCAAACTTTTTCAACAAATCTCTAACATACTTTGACTGAGAAATAAAAATATCTTTACTATTTTGATTCACTTGCAACCCAATAAAGAAGTTCAACTCACCAATCATGGACATTTCAAATTCCTTTTGCATTTCACCAACAAACTGCTTGCACATGCAATCATTTCCTCCAAATATTATGTCATCCACATCTACTACAACAATTAGTATCTTATTTGATTCAACTTTAAAGTAAATATTATTGTCAAAAGACCCCTTTTGGAAACTTTGAATCAATAAATACTTGTCTAGCCTTCCATACCAAGCTCTATGAGCTTGTTGTTGGCACTGACAAAACTGATCAATCCAGAGAACCGGTATATGAGCTAAGATTTGTCATTGATGTCTAACACTCATCGGTGAAGTGGTATTGGTGGAGTGGCGTATTTCAGTAGGAAATGTGATGACTTGCAAACACATGGAAAGAACATTAGAAATGGATGACCAAAGTTTAATCAACTCAAGGGAAGACAGACTAAGCCAATTGGTCTGTCACTCAAGAAGATCGCTCATTCTGATGATGATGAAGTCACAAAAGGTGACTCGGGCAAGAAGAATTGAGGTTGTATGCAAACTGGAACCTCATTGACAAACAGGGAAAGAGACTTGATGCTAGCACAACAAACTAACAATCAAAGGATGAATTGGTAATATAGAGGGTAATGGTATACCGGTAAGGCAGAAGGAAGATAGGTGATCACCATAAATCTCAGAGTGGTGATTGGTTATTCAATTGTGATGGAAAAAGGTGAGTTGGTGAACTGGTGTCTACACAAAACTAGAAGTTGGTGAAGTCAACTTTAGTTATCATGCAGTCAAGCCATGATTACTTATGGATTTTCTGGTTCACACTTAAATGATTGGACTCAACCCATAAGTCACTATTGTTGGGGGATGTGGTGGCAAAATTAATTGAACGGTTGGCAGAATTGTTGCAAGGCGCAGAGAAAGAGTGGGAGATTTTGAATTTGAAATCTTTTGAAATTTGTGATTGCTTTGATTGAGGAAACACCTAAAGGTGACAACCGAAAATGTATAAAGTATTTTTGAGTTCATTTAAAAATTCTTGATCATAAAATTTGCAAAAAGAAGATCCTTTAGAAGGCGATCCAAAGTGAAGAGTAGAGTGAGAGGAAGTGCTAAAAATATTTAGCAAAGCAAAGAGTGTATGAGGTAGACTGGCTGAGTGCAGAGCCAAGGGATAGAGGACCAACAAAGTGCAGAGCCAAGGGACAGAGGACTGACAGAGTGCAGAGTCAAGGGATAGAGGACCGGCGGATTGCAGACCTGAAGGTCAAAGGATCGGTAGAGTGCAGAGCTGAAGGTATAAGTAGAAAACTGGTGTTGTATAGAGGAGACACAACCAGTGTGGATAGAGTATGATTCTCATTATGATCTGATCAAGCTATCAGTAGCTAATTCAGCAGATCATCCTTTTGTTGCTTTCTAACCATTGCAACTTAAATCCCTTAACCGTTAATCGGGTGACATCTTAATTGACATTCTTAAGTCCTTTAATCAAGCTACCTTTAACAGGGTAAAGGCACTAACAGGCCTTAATCAAAATCCCTTAACCAGGTGGTACCTAACAGTGTCTGTTTAATCTCCTAACAGGGATGGTTCCTCACCGGGTGTACTCCAAAAGAGTACAAATTTTCTGAGTTCCTACTCACACCGTGTTTTTCTCCCATTTGGGTTTCCATGAGATAAATCTTAGTGTCACTATATATCTTTTCATACATGCATATTCTTTTGCAGTAATTAAGTATATTGATGAATATTAAGTAAGTGCAGTCTTGAGTTAAAAGTTTTAATTGTGAAAATTTGATAAAATGTTGATTCACCCCTCCCCTCTCAGCACCAATTGGGACTAACACTTGCTTCAACCCATACAGTTCTTTCTTCAATCTATAAAAAATTATCCAAATCATCTGATAGCTTATCCTTTTGGTTGCTCAATGTAAACTTCTTATTTTAGTTCCCCATTCAAAAATGTTGACTTCACATCTATTTGATAAACTTTAAAATCTTTGTATGCTACAAAAGCCAAAAATATCCTAATAGCTTCCATTCTGGCAACAAGAGCATATGTATCTTCAAAATCAATGCCTTCAACTTGTGTGTAACCTTTGCAGACTAGTCTTGCCTTGTTTCTTATAACACATCCATCTTCATCCAGCATATTCCAAAATACCCACTTTATTCCAATGACATTCTTATCTATCGGTCTAGGGACTAGTTCCCAAGTCTGTTTTTTCTCAATATGTTCTAACTCTTCCTTCATGGCCTTCATCCAATTTTGATCTCTACAATATTGTTCAATTGTCTTAGGTTCAGTTTCAGAAAGTGAACACAAAATAACTTGTTCTCAGGAGATTTTTATAATAACACCTTTGTTCTTGTCTCCAATAATTTGGTTCTCAAAGTGATTCTTCTTGTGGGGGCAGGAAAAGTGAGATCGGGTGACTAGGACCTAATCCCACTTTTGCCAACACATTGGGAATATGAAAGAGCCTAGGGAGATAGCTCATTGTGGCTACTTCTTGTGAGAAAGAGAGAGCCAAGGATTATCTCTTAGGGTTTCTATTCAACTTGGTACAAATGATGAGAAAAACTAGGGTTTGATCGATCAACTAGACTAGGAGATGAAGTATGAAGCATAAGGGTAAGTTCAAGGTAATGGGTCACAAATTGGTGGAATTCCATGCATTGGAAAAGGTGCTCTTAGAAATGGGGGCCCGAGGCAAAACTAAATGGGCCCCCATTTTGTTCTCAAATGGGGGCCCGTTTCTAAATCCAATTTTACCCATTTTTTTCGAGCACATTTTTTTCATTTTTACCTGCAACTGTAGTGAGAAAAGGAGATCAAAAATAGGCCCCCATGCTATGGACTCCATTTCAATCCTCCTCGACTATCCTAGGTACACATTCGATCATCCATTTTCACATTTTTTAATTTTCTTGTATATTTTTCCTATTTTTTTAGTATTATTTAAGTTTTTTTGGTATTATTTAAGTTTTTTTTAAAGTAGCCTATAAGTAAATTTGTTTTTACATTTGTTAATTCATAATTTTGATCTAAAATATTCTTCAACAGTTAACCTTAAACCAAAATCAACAAATTTACAAATAAAAAGAAAACCTAGATAGTTAACAAAACAAAATATCAAATTTACAAGATACAAGATATCTCACAAACATCAAAACCAAAACCAAATTGAAACAAAACCAAAACTAAATGGAAATCAAAACCAAAACCAAATCGAAATCAAAACCAAAACCAAATCGAAACCAAACTGAAACTAAATGGATGTATCAAAACCAAAACCAAAACGAAATATCATGGCATGTGTCATGACATAATAGGTCCTGGCATAATAAGACCTATTATGCCATGACATGGCATAATAGGACCAATTATGGACCTATTATGGCATGTCATGACATAATAGGACATATCATGTCATCATGGCATAATATGTCCTATTATACCATGATATGGCATAATAAAGTCAAACTATGACCTCTCAAATGTGTCGAATAAAGAAAATAAACTATATGATATTGAGCATAGATAATGTTAACTAACGTATGTGTAATCATGTATATTAAAGATTATGAAAGAGACGCTAGTGTACGAGTTATCATAAAGTTTATGTCTCAATCTCAATAGTTTTTTTTCTTTTTTCCTTTCACTTTATAATGATTATCAACTTGTTTGACCAAGTTCTCTTCCTCTATGTTAAAATTCCTAACATTGTAACTTCATTCACCCTAATGGTGTGAACTCAACATTAACACATATATTATTACACATGGAAGTGGTGAGCTACCAAGGTCAAGGTCATCCATAGCTCTAAATGTAAACCTCAAGGGTCCTCATTCATGATGACCCTACTTAGATATTCCATTTGGTAAATCAAAGGCTTCACAGTTTATTGTAGCGTCGTAAATTGTACGCACTTGCTAGGGTGGTACAATTTCACGCCTAGTTTAGCACCCGCCTTGGCGCATCTTGCACTTTGCATTGCATTTCCCCTTTAGCACTTAATCAATTAAATTAAGTAGGTCTAAGGTTCTATTTTATCATCTCCCATATCATAAAGTTGGGCCCTTTTCATTAAAGTGTGTCCCTTTCATTTTATTCTTCCAGTACATCATTTAATCTAAAACCCTAATTAGGTCCTATTTTGAACTTCGGGACTTGATTTTAGGGGTCAAAACATCTTGAAATCAGCTGTAACTTTGGGATTCTCTCTAAAATTACCATATCCAATGGCCCTTAAAATTTGGTGAAAATTTGTCCGGACCATGGCGCCCGGAGTGCACATGGTCCCGGACATTTTTCCCGAAATTTTAGGAGCGTGATTCAATCATAAAATAAGGCTTAACCCCAAGAAATTGGCAGGAGATTCAATCTCTAGGTTGGCCAAAAGTTAAAATTAAGACCTAGGGTTTCATATATAAGAGCTCTCTTTCTTCATTTGAAAGGATCTGAATTTTGGTTTCAGGGGCCTTCTATGCAGTGAAAGAGCAGATCTTTGAAGACTTCAAACAACATTCAACATCCATCCATCAAGCATTCATCAATTTCATTCATCCATTTAGGGCTTTGAAGGCATTGAAGAGCAATAAGGGATTACCGACTGAAGATTGGCTTGTACCCCTCCCTTGGGGTTGGGTATGATTTCATGTTGTTTTCATGTCTTTGCATAAGCTTCATTATATAATTTGTATTCATGCTTTAGATCACTTTGCATCTTGATTTGGACCATTTACATTATCATTTACAAGCAATTAGGGTTTACTTTCTAATTGCTCTAGTTTGCTTATTTGCATTTTAGGATCTTGCACACACACAAGGTCTGCACACACACTACTTTTACAATACAACTTGGCTATTCATGGAGGTGGAAATCACCAAAGTGGGGTTTTGACTAAGACAAAACCCTATATAGCTGCCCAACGTACCTTTTCAAATATAAGTGCAGATTTCGAGATTCGAACGATGCCGCAAGTTGCAGATTCGGCAGAAGCAGACGGAAACTAAGCTACACACCAAATTTCAGGGCAAAAGACCAGGACAGGGGCGTGGGGCGCCCTGGTCCTACTAGGACAGGGGCACTGGGCGCCCTGGTCCCTCTATCAGACAGCAAGTTTTAGCATTTCTAACAGCCTTTTAGGTTACAAAACAGCAATTTTCAGGAGCAGAATTAGGATAGTAACGCCTGCACCCCCATCTCGAACATTTTCACTCAGATTTTATCTCCGGGTACGCATCTGCATTCTTGTCTTGTCCTTGTGTTTACAGCTTTCCATTGTTTAATCTCAATTCTGCAATCTTGTTATTAGTTCATACTTGCACTTTAGGGTTAGGAATTGAACTTGCATCATTTTATCTTTCAATTACAACAAAGGAATAGAAACCCTAATAGGTAACCCGTGGCTCTCTCTTCCACAAAAAGAAGTAGCCAATAGTGTGATACCTCTAGGCTCTTTCGTATTCCACAATGTGTGTCAAAAGGTAGGATTAGGGCATGTTAGCCCAGTCTCGCTTTTTCCCCTACACATTTATACACCAATATTAGAGGGATTTAATTCTCTCCTCTTGTATAATATCTGTAATTTCTTAATGAGACCTTCAAAACCTGAATATTCATTAAAAATTAGCCATTGACATAGTCAAATTATTATAGATTTGATAACTATTTTCCTATTATTCCATGACATGACATAATAGGACCAATTATGGACCTATTATTCCATGTCATGGCATAATAGGACATATTATGCCATGTCATATTAAGGCATGTCATGGCATAATAGGAATATAGTAGGTCCTATTATGCCATGACATTGGCATAATAGGATACATTATGCCATGATGGCAAATTATGTTCCTATTATGCCATTTCATGGTATGATAGGACCAACTATAGACCTATTATGCCATAATAGGACATATTATATCATGATGGCATAATATTTCTTATTATGCCATGACATTGCATAATAGGTCCATTGTTGGTCATGTCATACCATGACATGCCATAATAGGAACATAATATGCCATGACATGCCATAATAGGTCCTATTATGTTGTGAAATGGCACAATAGGACTGTTTATGCCATGTCATGGCATAAAGGTCCTATTATGGTCCTATTATGCCATGTCATGGTATGATAGGACCAATTATGGACCTATTATGTCATGTCATGGCATAATAGGACCTATTATGCCATTATCAAAAATGTTGCATGTTGCACCATGTTGTCTCAAAAATGTAACCCTGACATCAAAAACCATACTAGAACTATCAAGATCTTTCCATTAAGATATGTTAGTTTTCTCACCAATCACATCACCATCTACATGCAAGATAGTCAATGAATTCATGAAATCCATAGTGAAAACTACTGAGACATCAAGAGACTTTACTTGTAGTAAGATTTGATCCACTATAGTAAATTTCAAATGGACTTTGAATCTTTCAATATTGAATTTGTGAGACTTGGGTTGAATGTTTCTAGGAATTATTTTTTTAGGTATTGGTTTTTCAACCAATAAACGAAAAAATTTAACCACTTCTAGCAATCCACCATTCCAATTCCTTAAATCACATATGTACCAAAATTGTTCTTAATCCTCATTAGGAAATACAAAAGTTACCACTATTAGTTATTGTTACCTTTATAGTGCCTTGGATCATTTTTAGGTGATCATGTGGCCTTTTGGGCTATTCTAGTGGGTTATGGGAAGTCAAAAAAATAGGCGAGATGTTTTAAATTTCATGGATTAGATAAATCCATAGTTAAAACCACAATTTGAGCTACTGGACATTGGGGTAACTAAAAATTCATTTTAGAAGAGGGAAATCTTAATGTAAAACCTTAAGTAATTAACATTACTCTTCAAATTTTAGATATCAAAATTTAGGCTTGATTCATACCTAGTACTATTTCGAAGGAAGTTCTAATTCTCAAACTTTGATGGGAATCATTTAGCAAGTTATTAGGTGAAAATATTTAGAAGGAATCAAGGAAAGAGAAATAAGGTGGGAGGATGGATGAAAGTTTGACTTAAAAAAATAATGAAAGAATCAATAGAGCTAGAGAATTAAGAATTACTTGAATAAGTGTTAGATGAAGAGAAGTTTGACAATTCAAAAAAGAAGCAAGGATGAAATTTTTTAGAAGGTGGGTTATTGAAATGACAAGGATGACAAGGAACAAGTAGCTAGGTTAAGGGATTATTATGGCATAATAGGTCCTATTATGCCATGGCATGCCATAATAGGTCCTATTATGCCATGACATGCTATAATAGGTCCTATTGTGCCATGAAATGACACAATAGTACCGTTTATGTCATGTAATGGCATAAAGGTCCTATTATGGTCCTATTATGCCATGTCATGGTATGATAGGACCAATTATGGACCTATTGTGCCATGATGGCATAATATATCCTATTATGCCATGACATTGTATAATAGGTTCATAGTTGGTCCTATTATATCATGTCATGGCATAATAGGACCTATTATGCCATGACATGCCATAATAGGTCCTATTATGCCATGAAATGGCACAATAGGACCATTTATGACATGTCATGGCATAAAGGTCCTATTATGGTCCTATTATGCCATGTCATGGTATGATAAGACCAATTATGGACCTATTATGCCATGCCATGGCATAATAGGACCTAGTATATCATGTCATGGCATAATAGGACCTATTATGCCATGACGGCATGATAAGTTCTATTATGCCATGACATTGCATAATAGTTCACCTATTATGTCATCATGGCATAATAGGACCTATTAAGCCATGACATGACATGATTTTCTCAAATTGCCAACTTCATCATCTAATTTATCTCCAACATTGAAGTACTAATTCAACATGTTTACTTAGTAAATGACCACTTAGAGAGGTTACCATCTAATATATTAGTACTATTGCAACACAAAGTACTAATTCAACATGTTTACCAAAATTGTGACTAATTATTTATTATATAAATTACTTTATATATGTTGATCTTATTTTACTTTTTTTACAAGTTCATGTATGGAATATTTTATATTGATTTTAATAGTTGATGCATTTTACAAGAAATGAATGCATTAAATTGAATATATAATAGATTTATGAAGTTTCAATGAAAGTTTTTATTAATTTTTGTGCGCAAATTTTATATTTAAAGATTCAATAGTATGTACATGTATATTTTTTTAAGTTCAATATTATATTATATTTCCTGTGTACATCTCATTCAATAACATAGAAATGTTACTATTTATAAATGCTTTTTTGAAAACTAAAATAGATTCTTCTTTGACATAGAGTTGTATATAATTCATGTATATCTTTATATATGTAGGAGCTCTTTGTTATGATGGATGTGTTTGACATAGATGAATTATTAGGTGAAAATCCCCCACTACAACCCCCTCCTCCTCCACCTCCACCTCCACCTCCACCTCTACCACCACCACCACCACCACCACCACCTCCACCTTCACCTCCACCTCCACCCCCTAGATCAGATGAAATTCATTTAAGAGAAAGAATTAATGAAAACCTACAAGTTATTGAACAAAATATTACTTCAATCCAAAATAAGCCAATCACCCCCCCCCCCCCCAATTTTCTAGAGTTTGCAAAATCAATGCAAATAGTTGTCAAGTTACTTAGATCAATTGATTCTCAATTAGATCAATTTCATAGAAGGCGACAAGAGTTGCGTGATTTTTATGCTGATGGATTAACTTATATGAAGATCACTGATCATAGAATAACCAAAGCTCATTTATGTCCATATTTTACTAACCCAAAAACAAAAGAACCAATGCAACCTGCCTAGAAAAGAATTTCAATTAGGTGGTGTGATCATCCAGAAATGGCTAGACACTTTTGGGATAGATGGTGGATGATTTTTCATTATCCACCACATCGTAATTATGAGATCTCTTTATATTTTTTGAAGAAATTATACTATGAGTTTCTACTGCACAAAAAACCAAATTATTTTGATATTAAGTCATTCCAGGGTGTTGGTGGTGGAATTCCACATCATAGATTAGGGGCACACACTAATTATCCCCTACCAAATCCACCCATGGTTCCACTTGTTGCTCCATCGATTCCTGCAGATGTGCAGAATACATCATTCATTTCAACATTAGATTCTTTGACTTCCCTCACAGGTAACCTGAGTAAGCAAGTTGCACACATGGCATCTACTCCTCGATCGATGCCACATATGTCTACGAGCTGTCATCAGATGTGTGTAGGTCCTACTGCTGATCCAGGATCCACTTCAGTTGCAGCTGAGCATGATGTAGCAAATGATACTATGATGACATCATATATGGATTTTCTTTGCTCTGATGATCATCTTGAGCAGCTATAGATATATATACATGTACATGTCAATATATAAATTAAGTGCATGTCTTTTTTTTATACAATATAATACTTCATTAAATAAATTTGGTTTATGTAGATAAGGACTACACCAAATGTTCGAGTCAATATTGCATCTACTCCTACACAGCTTGGCACACCTTTTGGGGTATAGTATCAATTTCTATCTAGACATTGTACTAGCTTTTTAAGTTAATATGTTATCATCATATACTATATAAATTTTCATGTTGATACATTGAATGCTTCTTTCTCCAGGCTTTAGGTCATGAGGGAGCCTCTACATCACATAGAGAAGAGGGTGTGACAACTATGACACCATCTATTGTATGTATCTTAGAATTGATAAATTAAATATGTTCTTACAACATTGTAACTTAACTTGAATTATAAAAACATTATGGCGGAGGAGCGGCGAGTGGGAAATTCAAATTTCAAATCTAGGGATGGCAGAATTCATGGGGATGGCAGTCTTCCTACGAGTGGAGCTGGTAATCATGATGGTCCCTAGGCTTTAGAGGGTACCAAGGGGGACAAGATGATAGTCGAATCAGTAGAAGATAAAGATTCCAAAACTGGGGACCCACATGATAGAGGTAAAGAAAAGAAATGGTTTGCTCTTTTTGGAGCCAGGCCTCTGGTGAAATTTGGTCTTCCAGAAGTTAAAAATATCTTTGATCTGGCAATAGGGGTTTTTTCTATTTCTATTCTGGATAAGCTGGTTGATTTCACTGTGTCTGGCTTAGCTATGACCTTAGTGGGAAGGTTTGTTGGTTTTAGACCTAACATTGATGTTGTAAGGAATTTCATAAGGAGGAAATGGATTCTTAAAGGTCAAGTGGATGTGGTGGCTTTTCCTAGGGGTTTTTTTTCCTTTGCCTTTAATAATGAAGAAGATATGAATAAAGCGCTCTATGAAGGGCCATGGATGTTCGGCAAGTCAACCTTGGCTTTACAGAAATGGGTTCCTAACCTCCCACTGGATGAGTCCTTTTTTGTATCGGCACCTGTGTGGACGTGTCTCCCTAGCCTTCCACTGAAATTTTGGAATGAGGAAGTCTTTAAAGGGATCGCGGGATCATTTGGAGATGTTCTCTCCGACCCGATGACAACAGCTAAATCAAGGTTGGTTTTTGCTCATATTTGTGTGAATGTTAATCAAATGACGGATATGCCTCAATCTATTGAGATCCTGTCTAAATTAGGAAAATGGACCCAAGCGATTGAATATGAAATGCTCTCATTTGTTTGTTTTCATTGTAAAAAGTCAGGTCATTGAGCAAAATCTTGCCCACTTAAGAAGAGTAAGATTAGTAAAAATGATAGCAACCTGAAATAGAAATGGCAAACGAAAGGGAAGAATGATGAACTACCTTTAGAGGTTGCTCCTAAGAAGGAAGTGACTGAGATGGAAAATGAGGAAAAGAAGGGTGGGAATAGTAACATTGAAAAATCTGTTTGTGACTATTCTAACAATTATAAAGAAAGCAACAAGGAGGAAGAGCACGGGAAGGAAGAAAAGGTTAAAAAATATGAATCAGAGGATCAGAACGTTGCTCCTATCATCCAGGGTAAAGTTGATGAGAGTTCATATGATGATGCTTCAGCTTCATCTAGTAATAAAGAAAATGAGGAAGACTTTAACGAAGCGTAGGACTGTAACATCTTGGATATTGAGCCTTTGTTGTTATTAACCAATGGAAGTCCAAAGCAGAATGGAAATATGATCCTAAATTCCCAATGTGAAACTCCTCCTAAAAGTTTGGAAATGGTGGTTCTTGAGGGAAATCTTAGGATTTTCGGTACTAAAGAATGCAAGTCAAATAATGGAGGACCCAATGTAGGTATCTCAACTAGAAGTAAGAATAAGAAAGGGGCAGATGTTGGAAGTTAGAGAAAAAAGCAGGGGAAACCTTCCTTAAAGAATCAGAGGGAACAGGAAAGTTGGAAGAATCATTCTGATAGAACACAAAGCTCCATTGAGTCAGCCTTACCCCCAGTTAAAGTATGAGGATAATCTCATGGAATATTAGAGGGTTGAATGCCCCCCATAAGTAGGATGTGTTGTGTAATATAGTTAGAGATAATAAACTGGATGTAGTACTTATACATGAAACTAAGATGTGTAAGGATAAAGTGGAAAGGAAAAGAATATTCAAAAGTAATGGGGTAATAGGAACCAGTTTAGAGGGAGCCTCTAGAGGTACAACTATCTTTTGGAATCAGAATACTATTATAGGTAAGGAAATTGCTTCAAGGGTCAATAGGACCTCAGTCTTGCTTGAGAATATTAAGGATAACTTTTAATGGGTTATCACAAATGTCTATGCACCTAATTGTAAAGCTAGAAGAACTAAGTTTTGGAGGAGTCTGGTTGAAGACAGATTAAGTTTTGCTGACAAAAGCTGGATGATCATGGGAGATTTCAATACTCCTTTAAAAGAGGATGAAAAGATGGGGGGCCTCCCTTTGCAAATGGAGGGTAGACAAGATCTTATGGATTTTATTAATGATCAAGCTTTGATGGATGTGGATCTTCAAGGGATTAATTACACCTGGACCAATAGGAGAACTGGATCTGATCTCATTCAAGTAAGGCTTGATAGATCCCTTATTTCTCCTAACTGGCTATCTAAATATAATTGTTCTTTGGCATCAATCATTAAGATTAGATCTGATCATTACCCTATTTCTTTCACTACCAACTCAAAGTCTGCGAAGAGAAATTTTCCTTTTAGGTTTGAAAAAGCTTGTTTATCCCACCCGACATTGGAAGTTTGTGTTGCTGAATGGTGGAACTCAGAGATTGAGGGAACGACCTTATTTAGAGTTTCTAGAAAGCTTAACATTTTGAAAAATAAAGTCAAGATATGGAACAAAGAGACTTTTGGAGATATCTTTAAAAGTAGAGATCAAATTAAGACTGATTTAAAAGATGTTCAAGAGAAAATCCAAGAGGAAGGGCTTTCTAAGGATTTGAGAAAGGCTGGAAATGGGTTGTTGTCTAAATACCATGAAATTATCTCTAATGAAGAAACCTTTTGGAGACAAAGATCAAGAGCGTTGTATCTGAAGGAAGGTGAAAAAAACACTAGGTTTTTTCACTTGACTGCTCTTAAACATAGGGCGGCTAATAGAATCTCTAGATTATCTTGCAATAAGGGGATTTTATTAGATGAAAATGAAATAAGAAAGGAAGCTATGGATTTTCTTAGCAATCTATTGGGAGGGGGGGACGCGATGGATATCAGTAATCAAACCTTCTTGTTCAAGCTATCCCTCCTATTTTAAAGGAGGTTGATAACAAAAATCTATCTCGGATCCCTTCAAATTAGGAAATCAAAAAGGTTGTGTTCTCTTTTAATGGAGACAAATCTCCTAGTCCGGATGGATTCCCAATGTTTTTTTTCCAGAACTTTTGGCATATTATGGAGACTGATATCTGTAATGGAGTTAAAGAATTCTTTGGTTTGAGGAGGCTTTTAAAAGAACTCAATGCTACCTTTATTGTGTTAGGCCCAATATGGAAAGCTAATGTACTGAGAGGGGAGGGGTGAATCATTACTTCAAAACTTTTCTTCAACAATAACTTTACTATTATGCATAAACCGAATAGTGCAGTAACATAATAGAAAGCTAAAACAAATAGATAACAATCAGACATGATTCACTCCATAACACATATATTTTGGTTACGCAGAAACTCTTGGTTAGAGAGAAAAACTACAATGGGGATGGCACCCGCAACTTCACTACTGCAATAATAAAGGTTGCTCGGTTAGAGCTACATGTTTAGCTATTTTTGATAGCTTACCCTATTAGGAGTATCAAGATCTATTAGATCTACCTTGCTAAAGGATTTTACAACACTTAATCTAAATGCTGCACCTGGTTAGAGGCTTTACAATTTATAGACTTGATTAGAGTCTTTTACCCTGTTAAAGGTTTCTCTTACAACTTTAAAATATTACAATAAAATCTTTACAAATATCTGCAAATTTACATATGAAATGTTATAGCAGATTCTATGTGCTCAGAATAAGATTACCTTTCTTATAGCATACCTTAGTAACCCATATAGTAACTCGGTAAACCCTTCTGTTTACTCTTTTCTTTGACTATTCTTTGGAATCCTTCTCGGTGACCTCCATGTCTCTATAACAGTCATAACACTTAGTGCTTTCACATGTCTTGCTTCATATATTTCTCTATCTTCCTTTCTGTCATGCTACATGTATATATCTGTTCTTAATCCATGTTGTATAAATAGATATCTTATGACGGTGATCCATTCATTGCTTCGATCTTACAAATATGTTTTATCGAATGAATAACCATGCAGAATATTTCATTGGTTAGATGACCTCAAAATCATACACAATCTTTAAGTGCAATTACCAATGTGATAACGGTTAGATGTTCCTTGATCTTGTAACATGTTTCCATATGTATGTCCAGGTTCAATGAATCTAGTAACACGTTTCACTCGGTGTATATGAACTCAGTGTGTCATCTTTGCTTCCCAATAGACATGGAATGATACTCGGTAGACAGCTCGGTGTATACTACACTCTGAGACTACTTTCTTCTATAACCGACTGGACTGTGCATACCGACTGAATATTCCAATAGAGATAACCGGCTAGAGTATATAGAATAACTTTGAACATAAAACTAATGGCAACTTGATAAGTAGTAACAATCTCCCCTTTTGACATAAGTTGAGATGTTTGACAAAAACTACTTTCAAAGTTATAACTCAATAATCAATATACTTGCAAAATTTGACTATACTGACAATATATATAATAGTCAATGAAATAATATGTCCAAATATGCTCCCCTTATCAATATACTGTACAAAACTCTGATTTTGCATGCTTGGTGATCTACTCTTGTTCTTTACTTACTGTTCTATTCACTGCTTGCTCTGCTCGGTATACTCCCCCTGTATACTACACTCCTTTTGCTTGATACTATGATTTGATGCTTTGAATACTATATCACTTCCCCTTTTTGACAAACATCAAAATTTAGTTAACATTCGGTGGTGGCAACTGGTCAAAAATGGTTTTGTACTTTGTCCATGCTTCAGTGAGAGCTATAGAGAGGGCATCCTTTACACTGTCCATTAAAGAATTATGTGCTTGAATATTAGCCAATAATGATATTAAGCCTTCTAAAGTGCTTCCCTCTTATGTAGTAGACAAGTATGTGGCTCGATTGATTTGTTCTTGGACGGATGAAAGATGAGGAAGGAATAATGTCTGAAGTGTCATTATGTCCATCCGGATCTTGTGTTCTTCATTTCTTAGGTCCAATTGTTGAGCCATGAGCTGTTGTAACTTTGTATAGAAATTCTGAATAGAATTGGGCTCTGTGGTCAACTTATTTGAGAGATCGGTGATCTCTTTCTCAATTGCTTCTATTTTATTTTTTGTCTTTAATGAATAAAGAAAATGTATAGAGTTTTTGAAATAAATATTGAATGTGCTTGAGTTGAGGGGTCAACTCAGCAATAAATTTGACAAGTTTGACTTTGCCAATAGCTATAGCTTTCTGTACCTCTTCTATCATTTTTGCAGTGAGCTCTTTGTCTTTTAGCTTGCTCAAGTATTCGGATGCATCTACTCCAGATGTCTCTATCTTGGTTAGGAGTTCATCCAGTTGAATGTGGATGGCTGCATCTTTGGTTATTGTAGCTTCAGGTAGCATATCTGTTAAGAGTGCTTTCACCTTCTAAAGTACTTTATTTTTCTTTTGAATGGCCATTTGCTTCTCTTGTTCGGCCTTTGCTTTGCATAGTTCACCAAAATCAATGAGTTCTTGCCCCTTTAATTTGACCCACTGGGGTTTGAACACACAGGGATAGGTTAGGGCTTCAGTTAATCCCTTGATCTTAATGTGCTGATATTTGCTATTCAATTTGCCATCGGTGCACAATTCATTATATGTTTCTTTGATTTCAATGTGGCTGAGTTCTTCAACACGACATTTGGTGAAGAATCTCACATCCTCGACTAATAATACTCTATCCGGGATGAGTGAAAATGTGGTTTTGTCATCCGGTTCAGATGCAACTTTGGGATTTAACAAGTATTTTAGTGAGGGCTTTTCTACATTCTTAACAACGATGGGATCTTGGATCTTAGGTGCCATTTGTAGATTTCAGATAAAAGCTAACAAAAGATCCTTAGGGTTTGAGGATTTTCAAATGGCAGACACTTCACACTTAGCAGATAATAATAACTTGATAAGATCGGTAAACCAGCTTAACAATGCGTTGAGATTTATGAAAATACCTTGAATTTTGCTTTGTAGGAGGTTTGATTGCCTTAGATTCACTTTGCTCTGCTCTCTTGAAAACATGGTAAGTGAAAATGACCGCGTAAATGCTTTAAGTACACAATATACCTTATTGGGCTCCGTGTGGGTTAGGTCAAAAACATTAAATGCACTCGGTTCCACTAAACTTTATTTCTCCTTTATTTTGTGCTTTAACCGAGTGACCAAAGTTCCTTCATTTACCGACTTGATAGGTTTAGTGTATAGTACTCCAAAAGACTTTGATAGAATTTCAAACTTACTACTACATCTTAACTATGCAGATTTTGACCTAAGTACATAATAAAAATAGGAACTGTTAAGATTTAACCTTGAGAGAATGCAGTCCCTTCATACCTTTACCGATTAATTTGGAATAGGTGCACCTAACTCAGTAGGTAAGGTGCTTTCTTCATTTGATGCAATTTCCTTCTTTTTCCAAATCATCTTTAATTTTTCTTTTATTTCCTCAGTGTCTTTTCTAGGTTGATCTCTGCAATCTCCAGCCAAGTGTCCAACTTTGTGACAATGAAAACATGCCATACCAGGATTTCTCCATGATCTTTGGTTGTTCATCTTAAACCTTATAAAGTAGTTGGCACTTATATGTCCATATCTTCCACAACATTCACACCATATCCTTGTATTGTAATCCCATGGTACTGCAGAATACTATCGGTAAGGATCTGTGTGAGCTCGGTAACCTCTACCATTTGCTTTATGTGCAGACCACATATAGTTCTTTTTCTTAAGCCAACACTTCTCGGTATTGTGTCCAAATCTATTACAGTTTTTACAAAACCCTTTGAATTTTGCCTTTTGATAATTGTTAACAGACTTTGTCCTACATTGATTAGATGTGTGACCATATTTATTGCAATTGTAACAATAACCATTGGACTTAGTGACATTCGGTTGCTTACCTTTTCTGATTTGGCACATGTTGGTAGTGTGACCTTGATTTCCATAGTAGTTGCAAATAGGCTTCTTTCTTTTGATGCTCTTCTTGATTCCAGCTTGCTTTGATGATTCTCATCTCTTGGTAGTATGGATTCCCTTCTTGGTAGAGTCTTTTCCTTTGTAACTGAGTCCTGCATCTTTGTTGGTTCTTCTTGTATTCAATTGCTCATCTAACATCTTTGATGCTTCATAACTCTTCTTTAGTGTTTCTTTGGATTTCATCTCTGTTTCAAGTTCGTTGGTCAACCTTGATACTTCAACTTTCAATGCTTGATTCTCACCATCTTTCAGATTTGCTTCATAATTTACATAACCTAGTTGATCTAACAAGTTTTGTTGAATTCCAGTCATCCTTGTGATTTCATCATTCTTATCAGATACTAAGGCTTCAAGTTGTTGTTTCTCTCTTTCTAAATCTCTTACCTTATCCTCGGCTGTCCTCAATGCATCAAGATTTTCAGTCATTTGTGTGCTGAAATGTTCATGTTCTCTTTTCATTGCTTTTAGTTGATCAGCCAGTGCTTTGTTCTTTTCTTTCAATACTCCAATCATTTCTTCAGTCTCTTCAGACATACTGTTCTCAGATGATGTCTCAATTTGTTCCACTAACTCTTGAGAGTCCTGCAAATCATCAAATAATCTTCTTCTCACTTTCAAAGATTTTTGCATTTGCCTTTGCATGTCTGCAATCAGTTGATTAGCATGGTCCAACTCTTCTTGCTGATACACAATCCTCCAAGATTGTTTATAGCCTTCCATTGATAAGATCTTTCTCTTTAGGCAGTTAAATCCTTTTCCAAGATTGAAGCTCTGATACCAATTGTTAGGCCCAATATGGAAAGCTAATGTACTGAGAGGGGAGGGGTGAATCAATACTTCAAAAATTTTCTTCAACAATAACTTTACTATTATGCATAAACCGAATAGTGCAGTAACATAATATAAAGCTAAAAAAAAAAGATAACAATCATACATGATTCACTCCATAACACATATATTTTGGTTACGCAGAAATTATTGGTTAGAGAGAAAAACTGCGGTGGGGATGGCACCCACAACTTCACTACTGCAATAATAAAGGTTGCTCGATTAGAGCTACATGTTTAGCTATTTCTGATAGCTTACCCTATTAGATCTACCTTGCTAAAGGATTTTACAACACTTAATCTAAATGTTGCACCTGGTTAGAGGCTTTACAATTTATAGACTTGATTAGAGTCTTTTACCCTGTTAAAGGTTTCTCTTACAACTTTAAAATATTACAATAAAATCTTTACAAATATCTGCAACTTTACATCTAAAATGTTATAGTAGATTCTATGTGCTCAGAATAAGATCACCTTGCTTATAGCATACCTCGGTAACCCATATAGTAACTCGGTAAACCCTTCTGTTACTCTATTCTTTGACTGTTCTCTGGAATCCTTCTCAGTGACCTCTGTGTCTCTGTAACAGTCATAATACTTAGTGCTTTCACATGTCTTGCTTCATATATTTCTCTATCTTCCTTTCTGTCATGTTATATGTATATATCTGTTCTTAATCCATGTTGTATAAATAGATCTCTTATGATGGTGATCCATTCATTTCTTCGATCTTACAAATATGTTCTATCGAATGAATAACCATGCAAAATATTTCATTGGTTAGATGACCTCAAAATCATACACAATCTTTAAGTGCAATTACCAATGTGATAACGGTTAGATGTTCCTTGATCTTGTAGCACGTTTCCATATGTATGTCTAGGTTCAATGAATTTGGTAACATGTTTCACTCGGTGTATATAAACTTGGTGTGTCATCTTTGCTGCTCGGTAGACAACTCAGTGTATACTATGCTCTGAGACTACTTTCTTCTATAACCGACTGGACTATGCATACTGACTGAATATTTCGATAGAGATAACCGACTAGAGTATATAGAATAACTTTGAACATAAAACTAATGGCAACTTGATAAGTGGTAACATATTGTTCTTATTCCTAAGATCTATGGAGTTGATTCTCTTAATAAGTTCAGACCTATCAGTCTTTGCAATTCAGTTTACAAGATTATATCTAAGGTTCTTACTTCTAGAATGTTGGATATCCTTCCCCGCATTATTTCAGCTCAGCATAATGGTTTTGTCCCTGGAAGACAGATTCTGGATTCTATTATTTTTTTTCATGAGAATATTCATTTTTTAACTGCTGCAAAAAAGCAGGGCTTTTTTCTTAAGTTGGATATGTCTAAGGCTTATGATAGAGTGAATTGGCAATTCCTTTTTAGAATTATGAAAGATTTTGGGTTTGGGGATAAGGTGATTAAGCTTTGTTCTCAGTTGACCGGTACTTCTACCTCTACAATTATTATTAATGGATCCCCTTCCCGTTTATTTAAAAGTTCTAGAGGCCTAAGATAAGGGGATCCCATCTCTCCAATCTTGTTTACTATTTTAGCTGAAAGTTTGGGTAGATTTATTATGAGAAATGTGGAAGAAGGTAAACTCAAAGGCCTTAAATCTTCATCTTCCAATATAACCTATACTCATGAATAGTTTGTTGATGATTTGATCACAATGGGAGAAGCTACCATGAGGGAAGCAAGAAACATGAAGAGTGTTATGGATTCCTATGAAACTGCATCGGGTCAAAAAAAAATTGGGAGAAGAGTTCTTTGTTCTTTATCAATACCCCTGAGGATAGACAAAGAAGGATTGAAAGAATTCTTGGTTGCAAAATTGTTGAGTTCCTTTCAACCTATTTGGGTCTCCCTCTATGTTTGAAGCCTTCGAATAATTTCTGGATGAAGCTGGTTGATATATTCAACACCAAGTTAGCTGGGTGGAAAGGAGCCCTCCTTAGCTAAGTGGGTAAGGTGACGTTGCTTAAAGCTACCCTTAAAAATTTGCCAACATATGCCCTCAGTCTGTTTAAAATCCCCAGAAAATTTGTGGAGGCAATTGAAAGAATTCAAAAAAAAATCTTATGGTCGGGAGTGGAAGATAAAAATAGAATCCCCCTTATTGCATGGAATAATATTTGTACTTCTTAGAAGTATGGGGGCTTGGGATTAAGAAATATTACTGTTATGAATAATGCTTTGTTAGCTAAACAAATCTGGAGAATGAAAGGGGAGGAAAGAGAATGGAATTTAATCTGGAAAAAGAAATATCTTTACATGCAACCTTCTGAGGAAGAATTTATGGAAAATACTTTTTTAGTTGAAGGTTCTGCTATTTGGAATGCAATTCAAATGGCTAAAGATTGGGCAATAGCTGGAAGAATGTGAAAATTGGGGAATGGAAGAATTATTAGATTTTGGGAGGATAGATGGCTTATGGATAAACCGCTGGAGGAAATTCCTATCTTTAAGGAATAGAAAGACTGGTTCAAAAGCAGGTATGGAGGCTTTGTTAGAAACTATTGGATAAATAGGAAATGGATTGAGTTCAACCAACATTGTCTAGGATTAAAGAGTCTAGAGATTCTGCTTTCTTCTAAAAATTTTAGGGACAATGTTGAGGATTCTATGATTTGGAAGGAAACTTCAGATGGGAAATATTTTGTGTCTTCTACAGTGTCTATCCACAACAAAGTGTTGGATGAGATCCCTTTATGTGCTAAAGTTTGGATAAAGAAATTGATGCCCAAAATTAATTTCTTCTTTTGGATTTTTATCCAAAATAAGGTGTTAACTCATAATAATCTCCATAAACGTGGATTTGTTTTTCCTAACAAGTGCTCTCTTTGTTGTAGGGAGGAGTCTGCTTGTCATATCCTCTACCGGTGTAATTTCAGTCAGGAAATCTGGAATATAATTTTCAGTGGGTGGAAGTTGTGTTGGGTTTTCCCAAATTCTTTGGAAGAGTTTTGGCAGCAATGGTTTTGTCCTACATCCAATTCTAAGAATGTTGAGCTCTGGAAACTAACTCTCCCTAATGTTATATGGAACATTTGGAATGAGCGAAACAACATGATTTTTAGGGACAAAATTGCTAACCCTCAAGTGATGGTGGATAAAATCTATAGAGGGATTTTTGAATGTTTAAATGGAATTGATCATGGTTTAGCTGCTAATGAAGACTTTAATGAAAGATGGAATTTATCCAATAATAGAATCAATGTGGATAAGGGGCAGGATGGTCTTGTATGGTGCTTTTCTTCCCATGGATGGATTAAGGCCAACTTTGATGGGGCATCAATTGGGAATCTGGGGAAAGATGGTTATGGGGGAATTGTCAGGAATTTTGCTGGAAGTTGCATTGTGGATGTTGTTGGCCCCTTGGGTAATCAGACTAGTCATTATGTTGAAGTTGTTGTGGCGTTGAACACTTTGATTATTGCAAAAGATCTTAATCATGATAATCTATGGTTGGAAGGAGATTCTCTTAACATAATTAAATGCCTTAAGGGAGAAATTGAGCCTTCATGGACTATAGAAAATATTATTTTTAGAGCTAGAGAAATAATTGCTAGCTTTAAATTTATTATTATAGAGCATGCCTATAGAGAAAAAAAATGGGGTTGTGGATGGGTTAGCAAACCTAGGCGTTATGTTTGAAGCCAAATGTATTTGGAATGGGGAAGTTAATATGGATTTTAATATTAAAGATCTTATTAGAAAGGATAGGTTCATGGGGAAAGAGGGATCGCACAATTAATCATGAATGTTGTAATGAATAATATTCAAATGTTTAGAAAGGTAATGATGACATGTCAGAATGGCAGAGTCCTAATCAAAAATATTAATTTACCACACACTTTGTGGGTATGCATTTTCAAAATTTCGAGTGTCAATCTTTGAAGTTGTAGAAGAGAAGAAACTATAAATCAAATTCTACAATGGGGGGGATCTAAGAAGAGAGGAACCTGATAATATTTCGACATGGAAGGAGATGCCTAAGGTTTGGGCTAAGCTAGAGAAATGATTCATGATGAACTTCATGGAAAGGTTGGTCAACTATGATAAAGGAAGAGTTAACCTAGCAGTCACGAAAATTACTAAAAAATTGGAGTAACAAATCCTTCAAAATTCACTGTGTGAGGTTTAAGTTGGATGCATATCTCATAGCAACAATTACAGGTATGCCCCACTCTACTCTTAACTTCTTTAGAGACTTGAAAGTGTCTGATAACTCTGTTAAACTTTTTCCACAAAAAGAGAAGGATAGAGCAAAAATAGGAAAAGCTACGGGGGCTTTTATGATGCTTCCAATATTAACAAAATTTGGGGTTGTGTGTTCAATGCCATAATGGAATATATTACTATGGAGGGTCATTTTACCAGGGTCCACACATACCATTTTGTGCTTTTAAATCATTTTAGACATGAGAAGAGGATATCTCTGCCTTATTACCTCTTTAGGTCTTTGTCGCGGTCTTTGAATAAACATAGCAAGAACCTTGCCTCGCCTGTGATTCATAGCGGCCTTATTTTTCTCATTTATGAGCATTGCAAGATCCTGGCTATCTAGGAAAACAAGAGATTGTCATCATCTCTTGAGAAAGGTAAGAGGAAGATGGAGAAAGGCAAGCCTAGCAAGGAAGAGGTTACTTAGAGAAAAAAAGGTAAAAAGGCTACTTTGGAGAAAATTCAAGAGGATAAGGGTAATCAAAAGAACACAGAGATTGAATCTAAGGACATTGGTAAAGATGGAAGTGAGATGGAGACCGATGAGTCTGATGGAGAGGAGAGTTGGAAGGAAGAGGAAGTGGGAGAAGAGGAAGGAGGAGTTGAGGAAGTATCCGATCAAAATAGTTTGACTCGCAGTATGAGCATAGGAATTGTTAATAGTCAGCCACTGGAAGAGCAGGTCAAGGTTAATGAGGAAAAGGAAATGGAAATTGAGCATGAAAAGGACAAGGAAACTAAGCAAGAGAAGGACAAGAAGAATTTAAGTAGGTGTCAGGATAAAGATGGAGAGTGGATTATTCTAGACAAACTCAAAAACCAGATCGAGGCTCGCATGGGTTTTGACAGGTGGGTTTATGAAGGAATCAAGAAGATGGAAAAAACTGAGAAATAGAAGGAAGAAAAAGGGAAGAAAGCCGAAATAAACCAGGAACAGTGGAAAAAGGAATGGAGGAAAAATTGGAGAAGTTGGAAGCTCAGATTGGTAATCTTGAGGAAGGAAAAATAGCTATGAAAAATTTTCTGATGATGATCCCAGACATCCTTACCTTGGTTACTAAGAATTTAGAGGATATTGCCAAGTTCCTTGAAGGTTCCAGCACCCCCAAACCTGTAATGGATCTTGATATGGATGAGCATACTATTGAGGGAGGAATAGTGGAAAGTGTTCCCGGTGGTGTGACGAAAAGAACAAGGGCAAGCATGAAGAAAGTTGTTGCAGCCTCTTCCAAGGATATCCCTAAGCTTAGGGATAATATCAAATATTTGCAAAGGATTAGCAGAAATTTGGCTAGTGCCCTAAAAAACATGAACTAATTTGTTTTTTGTTTCCTTTATGCTTTAGTTGGACTTGGCTGGTTTTGTTGTCTTTTTTGTTGATTTATGCCCATGGTTGTGCTGGTTTTTTGGTAGTTTGTCTTTCCTTGTTGCCTAATGCTTTTTTCTCTTAAGGATGTTATGTAAAGGGTTTCAGGTTCCCTTCAAAACTTGCTTTTCCTGTAATAAAAAACTTAACTTGAATTATTCAATACACATATATATGTTCACTAAATATGATTTCATTAAATGCATGTTTGCAGGTGGACACTACTATCAGGATAGGTTATCCTCATCATTTTTATCAGAGCCAATTTGAATGTCCATCAAAATCCTTTGAGGTCTTAATATGTAATACTTAATTTAAACTTATTTTGACTATTAATTTGACATTTAATTGGACACTTTGAATTTGACATTGTACAAGACTTAGCTAGCACTACATTTGGCGTTGATTTCAATGTACATATACGTCAAGGTGCACAAGATATTGCTAGAGGACATGAGAAACCTTATGTACGATATTTAATTATATGATTATTTAATCAAATTATAAATGTTCATTTTTATTTAATAAAGAAATAAACATGTGTATGTGCTCATGTTCGTTATATCATGTTTCTTATCTTGTATACAGGATGACACAACTCCTAAGCATATAGTACATGCAGAACAAGTTACTAGAGTTGATGTGCACACGCATACGGTAAGTTTGTAACTTAATTTATAAATTCCAACTGTATTTGATAAATGATTATCTTTTAATAGTTAATCAAGTATTTTAATATTATTTTTTCCTTGTACAACATGAGACGGGTCGATCTGGTCCACGTCTTAGGGAGAAGAGACCATGAGATGTTATTGATGATAGCACTTAGATTTTACTATTTATTTGGCTTTGATATGATGTTTATGTACTATTTTATATGTTATGTACTTTTTTATGGACTTTACACATTTGTTTACACATGTACTTATTTTTTAACATTGTATATATTGTCTTGGACGTGCACATACTTTATATATATGGATAGTTGCATAATACGATTAGATCATATATATTTTTTGGACTACATATATATATGCACATTAGATATTATGTGGAGTTCTTCATGTTACCATCCAGATATATATGGATTATGTGGACTTGAAATTTTATTTATGGAACTTGTGCTTAAATAACTTTATATGGATTATGTGGACTTGAAATTTTATTTATGAAATTTAATTTAAATAACTTGTGATTAGATAAAATAAAGGTGTACATCATGAACTAACAATGATGATAAGACCAAAGTATCAAAACATATCTTATAATTATAACATATTTTAAACTAAATTAAAAAGTATTAATCATCATAGATATGCAAAACATATAATCAAATATATAATTACCATTACAATAATAATGATGATAAGAGAAAAGTATCAAAACATAGGTTTAAATATATAATTACCATTTCAATAACAATGATGATAAGAGCAATGTGTAAGGAACAAAGTAGGTGGTATGGTGGGGACCAACAAGTAGAACTAGTGTGCTATGTATGAAATTAAATTTACCCAATAGAATATATAATATATTGAATAGAAATTGATTAAAACATAATTATCTCATTCATAAATTTGACCAATAGTCTCTCATTTATGTATATTACACAAAGTGTAATCAAGCAAACCTATCTAAAATCTTTGACTTCATCTTCTAAGGGACCTGCAAAAAAAAACATATCATATAAAATACACAATCATAATTCAACATTCAAGTGCAAGAATTTTACTTTACTCAAGTAAAGTTTAAAAATTTAACCTTAAACATATTTGTAAATGCACAAATAATAGTATTCATTAATGCCATGTACATGTGGAAGACCTAAAATAAAATAAAACACAGTCTATTTAAATTATAATAATAAGGATATATCTCTCAAAATACAACATAAAGTATGCACAAACAATAGTAGTCATTGAGGCCAAGTCTACTCTGAGAGACCTGGAAAAAAAATATACATATGATTAGTTTTTATAATGAGGATGCATTCAATTTAAAATATAACATAAAGAATACATCATGACTCTTAAAAGGGAGTTGCCTTAAGGGTACAAAACTTTAACTTTCTTGTAATTATTCAAAATGAAACATAAAGTATGCAAAAATAACTTGGTTTTCATTTATGCCTTCTACTTGTGGTAGACCTAAAATAAAATTACTAGATTAGAATTTATAATGAGGATGCATGATTTAAAATGCTATATAAAATATACATCATGACTTTTAAAAGGGAGGTGGATTAAGGGTTCAAATTATAACTTACTTGTATATATTCATTCTGTTATACCATCTGCATCCTCTCTCTTTTACAAAGCATCTAGAATTGTCTCGTACACTTCCATAGAGAGAGTCCATAATTGTTTATTAGCAGGTCTTCCACGATATCTATCCAATTTTGTATTAGTTTCCACTACCAAATGCGAGTAATGTATAATCTTCTTCTCTAATTCATAATCTTCAAACGTGGGAAATCCATTCTTTCTTGTTAGATATTTGTGTAGCCAGGTGCCAACAACAACCACAGATCATGTTGGATAGTCATAACCATCATCATCTACTCTAGGAGTGGTTAGCTTATGTTTTGGCTCTACACATCGAGCCAACCAATACTTTGTCCCCTCTTCATTGTCCTCTGGTGCAACAATAGCATAGACATGTCCTGTGCACAATTTTTTTTTATTTTAATATTTAATGAGATAAAAACAAAAATATACACTGTAAGATTTCATATATCTACTATTTAATAAATCAAAACAAATTTCAAAAACAATTTTACCTTGTATAAGATCTAAAATGTGATCATAGTCATTTGATGCAAACATATTATCCATATTTTCATCAATTCTTTCATGCGGATCATTTGCATCTATGGGTGTCAATGATCTTTGTTGTCATTCTTCAACCCATTCTTTATTCTCATAAAATTACTAATCTCCAGAAACACAAAACTGACAAAAGCAAGCAAGCTCCCTTGTGAATATAGTCCATGTGTTTGAATTAGAACTCTTAAATGAATGCCATTTAGCTGATCCAATGATGGTATTACAATCATGCCAAATAGGAATACTATCTTCCTCTACCAAGCAGAAGAAATGTCAAATTGCAGAGTTCTTAGTTGATCCTTTTGACAACTTTGAATTGCACCAATCTACAACTGCACGAGCATCTCTGAATTTCACTGCATCCTTGAATTTGAATTGTTCTCTAGCAAGAGCTCTTTTTACACAAGCACCAGCTCCATCGTGTTCCCCCTTACCATGTCCCGCTTCAAAAAAAATCCATAAATGTTGGACATTGGTATTCTTGTGAACTCTACATAGCCAATTAAACATTCTTGCATTTTTTAATTGTCCAGTGTAGTTATCTGACCATATCATATGTTGTTTCATATCAATTTCTCTTTCCTTAAGATTATCATGAAATACCTCGAAGCAATGCTAAACAAACTCTGATGAGTGTAATCGATTATCACTAACATAGAAATGATACTCCCTCAAAAAAAATTTGTTATCTTCTTTCCTGTAATGGTCATGTCTATATATAATGTGCACAAATATGGCCAGTTGCACTGAGTTGTAGTATTTTGATTGAATTTCCTCTTGTGGTTTTAGAGTATAATTTTCTGCAAAATCCACAACTGATACTATTGTTCCAACTGGAAATGTGTTCTTGCATATGCGAAACTGTCCATCAAGCCATCGGGCATGTTGGGAATGTTTCACATATTTTGAAATAATATGAATTTTAAACTCACTGATTAATGCATTCACACTATTTTGTTCTATAATCAATTCTAAATGTTTCCCCATCTTTCCATCCTTTAGAGGGTATTCTATATTTTTAAATCTCCTAACATCAACCATTTTTTGTCCAAACCTAGATGAAACATGTTCATGCAAACATTCACCTATCAAAGAATAGTTCCCACATAAATTGCAAAGGCAATAAATGCATGAACTCGAAAGAAATATTTTCTCATTAGGTGGTTTACAAAATAAACTTGCAATAAAATCTTCTATAGTTTCAGGTGGAACATAAACACCGCAATCCTACACAATATCATTACCATGCAACATACAACGTATATATTGAAAAACATCATAATAGTAATGAAACTATTAATGAAACTAAACATGAGTTTTACAACAATAAGATATTTTTTGTTTATTGATTTTAACATACTAGGGTTTGCAATTTTCAAATGATCTTTGACTAATTCATAAATTCATTAACACAGATTCCTCACTAATTTTTTTAAAGAATTCAGTTTGAGTCATGTCAAGAAGATGTTTTGGATGAGGATCATGAATTTTTGATCCCACCCTTAACTTTAAAACATCTCTAGCATTTGATGAAACTCTAGTGTTATCATGCCAAAATTTTGCGATTAATAGTTTAGTTTCATAATTTAATTTCATGTCCAACCTTTGAAGTCTATCACTAAAACTCCAACAATGGTTTAGTGGATCAATTTCAATTGTGTCTCTTCTTTTGGCCACTCTTGACAAGGTTCTATGGTGTAAGTTTAAATAGCCACTTATATCACTTAACATTGTTTTACTAACAATTGTTTTGTCAACTATAGTAGTTGTTATAACTCTACGTATCGCATTCTTATATTTAGATTGACTTGTTTTTTCGATAGAATCGATGGCACTGGCAACAGTAGATATAACTTGCTTATATGATTCATCTTTTCTTTTTGGTTTTGCATAAATACCTTTTTTTTTCATGACTTTACCCAATTTTAACATTTTTATTAATTGTAGCATTAATTGACATTGGAATCCTAACTTTTTATTATAGAAAAATTGTTTATATAATCTGTCCGCATGTGTTCTGATTTGTCTCCAAGAAACTAACCCATTAAGATTATCTAGCACATTTCTATCAATAGTAAACAAATTACATTCATTTTCTTTCAGAGAGGGTGGTGTAATATTTTCAATTTTTATTTCTTTTCGTATTGGTGTATTAAATTTATATCCAGCTATATTTAAATCGGCAATTTGATTGGCATCATAGTCTTGGGGATTTAAAAACATACCTAGATTTGAATCCACATGAACATTTAGATCAACAATCATACCTGTGTTTGGTTCTACATTGATTGTGTCCATCATGATCTCTTCAATGGTCTCATCTACAACGGGCATTGAATTAGATTCTTCAGTGTTCTTCAATTGTCATTGTTGTAATCTTTGATCTCTTTGGCGTTTTGCCTCCTTCTCTCTTTGTGCTTGAATTTTGTCCATTGTCATTGTCTTACTTTGTTTATTTTGATGTTTCTTTGAATCCATCTTTACAAACTCCTCTTCAAAAAATAATATTTTTTTTACCAAGTTATTTTGAAATTTGTGTAAAAAAGATAAAAAAAGTAGTGCCAAATGTTGTAAAAAATGTTTATCAGTACGGATTCCAATGATAATCTAATAAATTGATGCAATCTGTCCTTTTTTTGGACAATAACGATAATTTTAGGAACGGGCCCCCGTTTTCAAAAGGGGCGCTGGTTATTTATATAATGGGCCCTCGTTTTAAAAATGGGGGCCCATTCCGAAAACCAACGGTTAAAAAAGGAATGGGCCCCCATTTTCAAAACAGGGGCCCGTTCTATGGAAGTTGATTCCACAACCCGCCACTTGCCTTGGGATTAGGTTTGGGATAGGCCTGGGATGGCCACACCTGAGACATGGACCTGCAAATTCAAATCTCCATGAACGAAAGCACAAATATGAACTTATAAAATAGTTTATGTGCCTCTAATTAGAGAATTTCTATATGAAATTAAAACCCATTTCAAATTATATTGTCTAGATTATAAATATGTAAATTTATTTAAAAATTGATTATTTTAACTATTTTTCATTTAATTTATACTAAATCAGGTCCATAAACTTGAAATATTAACTAATTTTGTTAATTTAATAAATTTTTTATTTTAATGAATTTTGAAAAAAAATTATGTCATCAATCTACACAAAATTCTTTTCTATTTAAACATAAATAAATAAATGTTAAGTTTGCGTCAAATTATGTGGGTTGTACATGTCAAATTTTTTATGAGATAATTATAGTCATTAAAAAATTAATTTAAAAAAATATATATTTAAAAAAAATATACAGAAAAATATGCTCATCAATGTTCAATGTGTTACAAACCATTTCCCAAAATGGTTTGAGAAAATAATTTTAATTGTGTCAAAAAGTGTGGGTCCTACACATGCATGGTATGGTCCTGAAACAGACATTTTTAAAACATAGTTTTTAGCACTCCATTCAAAAAAAATTATATTTTATTATGTGGGTATTAAAATAAATTACATATTTGGAAAGTAGACTCAAAGGGATATCTTTTATATGCCTGACTTTTTCCAAGATTCAATCTCCAAGTGTTTCAAAATTTAAGCTCAAATGAGACAAAACCTGAAAAATCAAGGAAAACACTTCCACTTTTTGGCCAAAAAGTGAACTCAGCTTCTTGCACTGACCCATAAATGAACTCAAAATTGCACAAACTTGCAGATCTAAAACTGAGATATTGAAAGCATGAAAGGGAGAGGATTTTGGATGTGTACGTGTGTGTAGGGGAAAAAGTGAGACTAGGCTAACATGCCCTAATCCTACCTTTTGACACACATTGTGGAATACGAAAGAGCCTAGAGGTATCACACAATTGGCTACTTCTTTTTGTGGAAGAGAGAGCCATGGGCTACCTATTAGGGTTTCTATTCCTTTGTTGTAATTGAAAGATAAAATGATGCAAGTTCAATTCCTAACCCTAGAGTGCAAGTATGAACTAATAACAAGATTGCAGAATTGAGATTAAACAATGGAAAGCTGTAAACACAAGGACAAGACAAGAATACAGATGCATACCCAGAGTTAAAATCTAAGTGAAAATGTTCGGGATGGGGGCGCAGGCACCACTGTCCTGATTTTGCTCCTGAAACTACTGTTTTGCAACCTGAAAAGCTATCGGAAATGTTGAAACTTGCTGTCTGACAAAGGGACCAGGGTGCCCAGTGCCCTTGTCCTGGGGACCAGGGCACCCAGCGCCCCTGTCCTGGCAGGACCAGGGCACCCCACGCCCCTATCCTGGTCTTTTGCCCTAAAATTTGGTGTGTAGCTCAGTTTCCGTCTGCTTCTGTCGGATCTGCAACTTGCGGCGTCGTCTGAATCCCGAAATCTGCACTTATATCTGAAAAGGTATGGTGGGCGGCTATATAGGGTTTTGCCTTAGTCAAACCCCCACTTTGGTGATTTCCACCTCCACGAATAGCCAAGTTGTATTGTAAAAGTAGTGTGTGTGCAGACCTTGTGTGTGTGCAAGATCCTAAAATGCAAGTAAGCAAACTAGAGCAACCTAGAAAGTAAACCCTAATTGCTTGTAAATGATAATGTAAATGCTCCAAATCAAGATGCAAAGTGATCTAAAGCATGAATACAAATGATATAATGAGGCTTATGCAAAGACATGAAAACAACATGAAATCATACCCAACCCCAAGGGAGGGGTACAAGCCAATCTTCAGTCGGTGATCCCCTATTGCTCTTCAATGTCTTCAAAACGCTAAATGGATGAATGAAATTGATGAATGCTTGATGGATGGATGTTGAATTTTGTTGAAGTCTTCAAAGATCTGCTCTTTCGCTGCATAGAAGGTCCTTGAAAACAAAAATTCTGGATCCTTTCAAATGAAGAAAGAGAGCTCTTATATATGAAACCCTAGGTCTTAATTTCAACTTTTGGCTGACCTAGAGATTGAATCTCCTGCCAATTTCTTGGGGTTAAGCTTTATTTTATGATTGGATTGCACTCCTAAAATTTCAAGAAAAATGTCGGGGACCATGTGCACTCCGGGCGCCATGGTCCTGACAACTTTTCACCAAATTTTTAGGGCCGTCGGATATGATGATTTTAGAGAGAATCCTGAAGTTACAGGTGATTTCGAGACATTTTGACCCCCAAAATCAAGCCCCCAAGTTCAAAATAGGACCTAATTAGGGTTTTTGATTAAATGATGTATTGGAGGAATAAAATGAAAAGGGCACAATTTAATGAAAGGGCCCAACTTTATGATGTGGAAGATGATGAAATAGAACCTTAGACCTAATTAATTTAATTAATTAAGTGCTAAAGGGAAAATGCGATGCAAAGTGCAAGATGTGCCAAGGCGGGAGCTAAACCAAGGTGTGAAATTGTACCACCCTAGCAAGTGCGTACAATTTACGATGCTACAACGTGATGTTGCAAATTCAACAAAAATGGCCTGGACCAGGCTGCCACTCCACTGTCCTATTTCTGTAGACATGAGGTAGCAACTGAGACACTACAAACTAGAGGTCTTGATTCTGGAACCTATCAAATCTTACTGCAAAATGGAGTGACCATGGCACCACGCCCCTATCTTGGGTAGGACCAGGGCACCATGCCCCTATCGTTGACAAATTTTTGCACTTCTAAGTAGCGTTGATGCCTTTTCCAAATCTAAAACTGCCTCTAGATGCCTATTTATGCACCTGCAACTGAAAAGGGAGGTTTGGGTGGCTATATAGGGTTTTTCCTTAGTAAAACCCCTATGTTGGTGATTTCCACCTCCACAAATAGTCGATAATGTACTGAAAATGTGTGTGCTAGAACCTTGTGTGTATGCAAGATCCTAAAATGAAAGAAACTAGAGATACCCTACGCATGAGAGTAAACCCTAAATGTAATGTGAATGTAAATGATAATGCTTCAAACCAAATATGCTAAATGATCTAAAGCATGAATGTAAATATGCAAATTGATGTAAAGAAGCTCATACAAAGACATGAAAATAACATGAAATCATACCAATCCCCAAGGGAGAGATATTGCCACTAGATCTCCTATTATTCTTCAATGTCTTCAAGGCTCCTAATTGATAATGAATTCTTGACAAATGCTTAATGAATCTTGTTGAATGTTGTTGAAGACTCCACATAGGATTCTCTTTCACTACATAGAAGGCTCCTTATCCTCCAAAAACCCGCTCTTAGATTCTTCCATCCATCCCTTCAAATGAAGAAAGAAAGCTCTTATGTATGAAACCCTAGATCTTAATTTTGACTTAATTCCATCTTTAGGCCAACCTAGGAATTGAATTTCCCACCAAAATTTTGCGGTTAAGCATTATAATATCATAGAATTGTGCTCCCGAAATTTCGGGAAAAAATCCGAGGACCATGTGTATTCCCACCACAGTCCAACCCACTTTTCACCAAATTTCCAGGGTCGTTAGATGGGATGATATTAGAGCGAATCCCAAAGTTACAAATATTTTTGAGGTGTTTTGATATGCGAAATTGGGCCTTAAAGGTCGAAATAGGACATAATTAGGGTTTATGATTAAATGATTTATTAGAAGGAATAAAATAAAAAGGAGCACACTTAAGGTAAAGGGCCCAATTTTATAATGTGGGGAGTGATGAAATATGACTTTAGATTTAATTGAATTAATTAGTTAAATGCTTAAAGGGAAATAATAATGCAAGATGCAAACACACTAAGGCGGGTGCTAACCTAAGTGTGAATTTGTACCACCCTAGCAAGGGTGTACAATTTATGACACTACATTTAGCCCCCACTTTTGCGGTCATATGATGCATATGCAAGCTAAATTACAGAAATGTAAACATCATTTGAAAAAGGATATATCCATAAGTTTTTGGATGAAGCCCCTAGTGGTATCTGCAATACACGGTTAGGATCCGTACCATACAAAAACACATGTTAGATAAAATCACAAAATTACCTAAATTCTTACTAAGGAAGGTGGTGAAAATTCAAGGGTAGCTATATGCCCCCCCTATTTTGGCTTGCTAACTTTAGTGAGTTGAAATAGGGTATCATCTTTACCACATCGAATTGTGAAAGAAGATTGATGAAAAATGCTCACAAGAAGATTTGATACAAGATCAAAAACTAATGGAGAATTTTTT
Source organism: Cryptomeria japonica (assembly GCF_030272615.1). Taxonomy (NCBI): domain Eukaryota; kingdom Viridiplantae; phylum Streptophyta; class Pinopsida; order Cupressales; family Cupressaceae; genus Cryptomeria; species Cryptomeria japonica. The sequence continues at coordinate 237,795,365 of NC_081415.1, forward strand.
GGTAAAAAAGAGAACTAAGCCTCAATTCCAACACAACAAAGAGTGTGAGAATTTGAGAGCTCTCTAACACAAGATGAAATATTTAAATAGAAACAAATGCAAAGAGAAGGAAGAAGAGACATAAAGAATGAATACACACTTTGGTGATCCATGAGAAGAGAAAAATAACCATGGACATATCGCCCCTAAAACTAGGTGATCCATGGAGAGGACATGGAAAACTAGCCCCTATAGTTTGTTTGGGTGATCCATGTAAGGGAGGAGAGTGAGAAATCGTTAGTTCCACTCAACCTTGAGCATGTGTGTGCAAGTATAATAAGGATACCTACCTTCGACACCAAGAAGATATCCATCATGCAACAATGTCATAAATCTAAGCAAGAGAGGGAATACTCTTTAAGAAAGGATAAGATAGTTGAAAAGAGATATCTTTCTATATAAGTGTACAAGAGATCCTTGGAGGAGAAGAGATCTTTGTTCAAAAGACATCTACCTTGCAAGAGGAGTTGTTTTAGACAAATATAACATCTTCTAGAATGAATGAATGCAAGAGTTTTGAAAAGAGTAGAGGATTGAGATGACATCAAAGAGAGATTATTTATAGAAACACTCTTCTAAAAGAAGGCAAGAGATCCTCATTAGGGATATGCACGTGCACAAAATAGAAGGGTTTACTATAAAAGATACCACTCAATGAGGAAAATAAATTAATGAATGATCAAATACTTCCAACACGAAGGAGAAGGTCCCAATTAAGGATATGTACTTAAGACCCCCATTACGGATGCTTGTTCCAATATGAGAGAAGGAATTCAAATATGAATACACATCTACAATCAATAAGAAATACTTATAGAAGACACTACTTCAAAAAGGGGGAATTTTAATCTTAAAAAGGAGAGATGTTTGAAATCACTCTTTCCCCCTATATATATAGGGAGAAGAGATGGGATAGAAATAGGCTATTATGTTGCTTCCAAAAGTATGATTGCACATGAAATTGTACCATCATGAATGACAATGAGCCCCCATTAAGTGAGCTACCAATGTCACATAATGATGAGGAACATAATAGCCATTAATGTTATTTAAAGACATGATATATTGAATGAGGTATTTGAATATGACATGTTAAATGCTCTACTATAAGCGAGATTAAAAAAATGTATAAGATGATGAATTTTAAAAAGTCTTTAGAAAGAGAAAAGTTTATAGGAGTAGAATAGGCCACTAATTCATACTTCTCTTGCACACAAGAAATCTTAGGAGAGGGATAACTATAATTCATTAGAGCCTTATTCCTAGAAGAAGGGATTTTAGAATGAGTAGAAGATAAAGTATCATAAGTGGGATTAAAAATCTCTTGAGGAGACTCATAAAGAGATTTATTCATCACCAAGGTTTCCTTATGAGGGGATTGAATGTTGAAACAAGTAGGAGATGATTTAATTGAGGTGAGGTCATCATCACTACTAAATATAGCATTCACATTGAGAGATGGTCTTTTAGATTCTTTGGTGAGCTTAGAAGGATTATATCCAAGTCAAATGATGCTTCATGTGTATCATGTTCTAAAGGAACTTTAATTCCTTGTTCATTTGCACCACAACCATTGCCATCATAGCCACTCTTAGCTAAAATGTGAAAACCAAGACCATAAAGGGATGCCAAATCAGAAGGAGATGGTGATGCCTCATAGGTCTCAGTGCTATATGAATTAGAGGAAGGATTTGAAGGATCATTTGAATTAGAAGCAGCCACAAAGTGGTTACTTAGTTGTTTAGACAAAGTGGGTTGCTCTTTAGGTTCCTCCATAGAGTTCTCCTTGTTAGTCTTAGATCCTTTCCAAGATACTCTATATTCTCCTACAAATGTAGGGTTAAAGTCTAGAGATCCCCAATCATCATTTGTGAGCACTTAGAGAGAGAAAATATATCCTTGGGAGGAGATTCTGATTGAGTAGAAGAATCAGGAGTCTTAGAAGGAACAACATCATTAAAGGAAATAAATGTATTTGAAGAAGTAGAAGGATTGGAAGAATAATGGGAATTAGTTGAAGAAGAAGATCCAGGTTTTAATGGTTATTGAGGTTTTGTAGCTAACAAGGTGTATGTCGTATTGTTATAAATGAATTTGACTTGCCTATGCAAAGTCGAGGAGACAAATTGCATGATATGAATCCAAGGTCTCCCTAATAGAAGGTTAAATGTCAAATTACTAGGCATAACGTGAATAGGTGTAGGTAACACAACAAGAACTACCCTAACATGCAAGAATATGACACCTAGACATTGTTTAGCAACATTATCAAAGCCTCGAATAGTAAGAGAATAAGATTTGATGAGAGAATGATCCACATTCATCTTACCCAATAAGTCCACACCACAAACATTAAGGCCAGATCCATTGTCCACAAGGGTTCATCTTATAGCACTATTATGGATAATAACCACAATCATAAGAGGATCATATTGATTTTGGATTTCAGGAGAAGGTAACTCATCTTGTGTGAATACAATTTGAGCTTTGGAATTGTTTGTAGGATCAATAAAAGTGGACATGTTATTAGGTGTCACTATAGGTGAGACATCTAAGTTTTTTGAAGCATCTTGTAACATCCCATGATAAGTAGGTGAAGTTTGAACCAAATCCCAAATAGAAATCTTAGCAGGAGTGACCTTAAGTTGTTCAGTGAGATCATACTCATTGCTAAGATTTGATATACGAGGTGTTTGCGGAAGAATAGGTTGTGAGAGAGGAAGTGAAGCTAGGATAACCAGAGGAGGACTAGATTTCCTATTGTTTCTTGTGTTGTAATTATGAGAAGTCATATTATAACTCTCTCCAGTAATTTTATTAGCATATTCATAAGGGATCTTAGTAGGATAATCTCCTTGCATAGTAATAATAGGTTTCTTAGGAGTGTAAAAAGAATAATTAGCATAATCACCTTGAACCACTAAGATAGGCTTACGTTGAGAACTTTGAGAAGGACAAGAACCTTGAACTATGAAGAGGGGTTTGTTAGGTGTTTCATTCACATGTATCAAATTGATTGAGGATGGTTTAGGAATATAAAAGGTGTCCTTAGAATAAGAATGAACAAGATTGTTGGAAGAATTGTTGATAGTCTCTCCTTGCACTAAAATGTTATCACAGATAAGACCAATTTTAGGAGGGAGACTAGGGGTAGGAATTGATGTTTTAGGAAAGGTCATATCATCCTCTATCACCAAAGGATATACATGGGTAATAAACTCTCTAGGAGAAGGATCAACATCACTCTTTAAAATCTCACCTTTGAGAAGGAGATCTTTGAAAAATATGTCAACAATCTTATCATGAACTACGGTATCCTTATGAGTAGAACCAAGTTGAGGAGAGGGAGATTATTTAAATTTAGAGAAACAATGATTGAGATTCATGGAATGTGAAATGCTATCAAGAGAGTTATCAATCATGATTTTGTCCCCTTTGTCTAGGGTTCTCTCATGGGGGAGAGAATAATCAACACCTTATTCTAATGGTTCATCCCAAATAGTGAGGTCATTAGGAAAAGTATTAGAAATATGTTTCACAAAGATGTCCTTACTGCCAATTTTGGGAGAAGGGATAACATTGTTCATTAATTCTTAATCCTTAGGAAGGACAAAATCACTACATGTATTTAAATCACCCTCTTTTATAAAAATATCTTCAATAGGATCTTTAGGGGAGAGAGAATTAAGGAACTTTATTATGGTTTCATCTTCTTTCTCTAAGGAATCTTTAGGGTTAAGACAAACTTTAAGATAAGGGAAAGCATTTCTCATTAATACATCATCTCTAGTGAGAATTTTGTTGGAATCAAAAGAGGAAATGCCCTCACTAGGAAAAGTCAGGACAATACCATCTTCTTGCACAAAATGAACCTCATGAAGGGAGTATTCTTTAGGAGGGATATGAACATCTTTCTCCAAAGATTCAAGCTTAGGAAGGAGATCTTTGGAAGAAGTGTTCATAACCTCTTGTTGTACTAACATGCCCCCATTGGTAAGACCAAGTTTTGGAGAAGATAAGTCAATGTCCATCAATACCTTTTCACTTGCAGAGGCATCATGTAAAGAGGGTAAAGTAACATTAAAAAAGGTGTTTATGATATCATCCTCTTACTCTAAGATGGCTAGATGGGAAGATCACATTCTAGGAGAAATGTCAAGATCACTCTTCAAATCTTCATCCTCAGAGCATGGGAGAGTTTTGAAGGGATTGGTAACAACTCTTTTGGGCTCTAAAATGTTGCCATAAATAAGAGGTGGTTCTCTAAGAGAGGGAAAAATTGGAACAAGAGAAGCTACCCCATTATCACATTTAGGAAATGAGTGCATCATGACAAAAAATTTCCTCTTTCAAATGATAACATATGCCAAATAGAAGGAAATGTTAAATTTTAACCAATGCAAGAACTCCAAATGTTGATTTAGAAAATGAAATTTATGAGTGAAATGAGTTCCTAAATCAGATCTGAAGTTAATGATCCAAATTAAGCTATCCACAAGTTTAATTTTGAATTGAAAAATTAGGGTTTTAACAAAACTAACCTCTAATTTTTTTTAAATTTGCAAGAAATTGAAACTTGTAAATGTAAATTTGAATTTGAAATACAAAAAACACTCAGATTTGAGAATATAAATTAGAATTAAAGAAGGTTGGATTCACGTCAGGTTTACCAAAATGTGGGGGCGGTAAAAGCAAGATCAGGTGACTAGGACCTAATCCCACTTTTGCCAACACATTGGGAATACAAAAGAGCCTAGGGAGATAGCTCACTATGAATAGTTATTGTGAGAAAGAGATAGAAAAGGATTATCTCTTAGGGTTTCTATTCCTCTTGTTGCAAATGATGAGAAAAACTAGGGTTTGATCGATCAACTAGACTAGGAGATGAAGAATGAAGCATAAATAAACTCAGAATTGCAAAAAACTTCCAGATCTGAAACTGAGATACTGAAAGCATGAAAGGGAGAGGATTTTGGATATGTACTTGATGCTACAAATTGAACAAAACTGACCTAGACCAGGGTGCCATGTCATTATCCTATTTCTTTAGACAGGAGGCTGCAACTAAGACACTGCAAACTAGAGGTCCTAAGTCTGCAACCTATCAAATTTGACTGAAAAATGGAGGGACCAGGGCACCATGCCCCTATCCTTGATAGATTTATGCACGTCTGAGACTTCTGAGTGGTGTTGATGCCTTTTCCAGATCTGAAACTGCCTTCAGATGCCTATTTTTGCACCTTCATCTGAAAAGGGACGGTTTGGGTGGCTATATAGGGTTTTTCCTTAGTCAAACCCCTGTGTTGGTGATTTATACCTCCACAAATAGTTGATAATGTACTGAAAATGTGTGTTCTAGAACCTTGTGTGTATGCAAGATCCTAAAATGAAAGAAACTAGAGCTACCCTATGCATGAGAGTAATCCTTAAATGTAAATGTGAATGTTAATGACAATGCTTCAAATGAAATATGTTAAATAATCTAAAGCATGAATGTAAATATGCAAATTGATGTAAAGAATCTCATATAAAGACATGAAAATAACATGAAATCATACCAATCCCAAAGGGAGAGATATTGCCACTAGATCTCCTACTATTCTTCAATGTCTTCAAGGCTCCTAATTGATGATGAATGCTTGGAAAATTCTTGATCAATGTTGATCAATGTTGTTGAAGACTTCACATAGGCTTCTCTTTCACTACATAGAAGGCTCCTTATGCTCTGAAAACCTGCTCTTAGATTCTTACATCCATCCCTTCAAATGAAGAAAGAAAGCTCTTATGTATGAAACCCTAGATCTTAATTTTGACTTAATTCTGTCTTTTGGCCTACCTAGGAATTGAATTTCTTGCCAATATTTTGGGGTTAAGCATTATAATATCATAAAATTGTGCTCCCAAAATTTTGAGAAAAAAGTCGAGGACCATGTGCATTCCCACCACGGTCCAAGTAACTTTTCAACAAATTTCCAGGGCTGTTAGATATGATGATATTAGATAGAATCCCAAAGTTATAGCTGATTTTGAGATGTTTGGATATGAAAAATCGGGCCTTAAAGGTCGAAATGGGACATAATTAGGGTTTATGATTAAATGACTTATTGGAAGGAATAAAATAAAAAAGAGGCACACTTAGGGTAAAGGGCCTAATTTTATAATGTGGGGAGTGATGAAATATGAATTTAGATTTAATTAAATTAATTAATTAAATTCTTAAAGTTAAATAATAATGCAAGATGCAAACGTACTAAGGCGGGTGCTAACCTAAGTGTTAAATTGTACCACCCTAGCAAGGGTGTACAATTTACGACACTACACTTGTATACATACCTCAAATTTTTTGATACAGTTGTTGGAGAAACTTGATTTTTTTTTGTTTAACTTGTCCTATGTTCTTCTCATTGTTGGATATTGTTGATAAGTTTTCTAGAATGATGTATTGTCATTGATGTCAACATATTCTTCTATGTATTCCAGTGTTGTAGTTATATTGGATGAGTTTGTTTAGTCAGTTTTTTGCAGATGAGTTGTTTTGGTTTAATGGGTTTAGAGATACTTATTTCTAGTTGATTCAACAAAAATTTTAGAGGTTCACATGATTATTTGACCGAGTTGTGTGATCTGGTATTATGATTGATATTCAGTTGTTCGTGTTATTCAGTATTATGGTTTCTGCTTCACATTTCACTAGAATCATTATATATTGGTTTGCGGATTTGGAAAAGTGTTTGGGACATTCATATACGTCCTCAATTCAGATGTTCATGATTTGGAAATCTGCAAGTGAATCTTTCCATTTGACAATCAGTTCAGTATGTGTTCTTGAAGTTCGATATATTGATAATGAAGATTCTAGTAATTGGTGATGTTGCAGTCATTGTTGTGGTGATTCATGTTTCTTGTGGGTGTTTATAGATCGTGTTTTATCCATGTTGATAGTCTGTATTGATCATTGTGTGTGTTATTGATCATTTTCTTGATCTCGTGGTGCTCTTCATGTTATGCGATATTCTTGGTGATTGTAGCGTGTTGCAGATATTTGAGGCATAATTTTTGGAGGTGTTGCATGTTTGCGGTGTTGGTTTAGGTCTAGGCCATGTCTTAGATAACATTATTTTGGTCTGCATGTATTATTGTAGTGTGTGAGATTATTATTTTATTATTTGTGTTAAGGGTTTAGCCGACCTTGAAATATAGGTTGATGATTTGTATAAATATATGTTGCGGATGTATCTACTCAGTATTTGGGTGTGTGAATATTGATTTGATCTTTTAGTAGTAGAGGAGAAGTGCAAAAGAGAGTGTTGAAGTGTGGAAGAGAATATTTTGAGTAAATATGCTTAAGCTGAACTGTAACCAGACATGGGAAGATGCTATTTTATCAATTCATGATCGTCCAGATGTAATCCGAATGTTTTCGTAAGGCATTGAGCCTTCCTTAGGGTTGTAGCCCTTCTTGTTTTATAATTTGAGCAGTGAGATCTAGGCAGTGTGCCTAAATGCATGTGCATTCCCCATTGTAATATTTACATTTACTCCTAACAGGGTATCATCTCATTGTGGGTAGGTTCCCACCATGGATTTTCCCTTAACTGGGTTTTCCATGTCAAATTTTTTGATGTTATATGTGTTATTGATGTGGTGTTGATTTATGATTTTACTATTCATAATCATATCTTATTTTAGATTTGAGTTGTATTGAATTTATGAGCAAACTGACTCACCCGCCTCTTAGTTTGTTGCATTGTTTTCAACACTCCTCTCCTTCTCTTCTTGTGGACTCATCAAATTCATATCTTGCTTGTATACTAGAGTCTTTGGAAATGTTTTTGTCAACCTTCACATTTGCACTTTCAACATTTTTATTCAATTTCTTGTTGTAACACCGATAAGCCTTTCTCTTTGTAGAACATCCTAGGAATATGCCTTCATCTACTTTTCTATCAAAATTTCTAACATTTCTTTCATCTCTCCAGATGTAGCATTTACTTCCAATTTTTTTTAAGTATTTCATTGATGGGATCCTCCTAATTCATAACTCATATGATGTCTTCCCAAATTTCTTCTAAAATGGAACTCTATTAAGAGTGGATACTACAATATGTATTGCTTCTTTCCAGTAGGTTTGGCTCTTTGATCATAGTTCTTTATGCCTCTTGTATAGTTTGGTTCATTATTTTCACTACACCACTCTATTGTGGTGTCCAAGGAATAGATAAAATTCTTCTAATCTCATATTTCTTGCAAAAAGTGTCAAATTCATTAGAAACAAACTCACCTCCTCTGTTAGATCTTAAGCATTTGATTCTTCTATCCACTTTATTTTCAACTCTAGCTTTGAATATCTTAAAATTTTCTAATGCCCCTAACTTCTCTCTTAAAAATACAACCCAAGTCATTCTAGAATGATGATCAATTAAGAGCATGAAATACCTCTCACCTTGCAGACTCCTTGTTATGGTAGGACCATATAAGTATGTGTGCACCAAATATAAAAATATGGTAGAAGATCGTTCATTTCCTTTGAACATTCCCTTTGTCTATTTTCCCACTTGACATTCTCTGCAAACACTATTATCTGATTGAGTTAGTATTGGTGAATCTCTCACAACTCTTGTCAAAGTTGATGTGACACATCCTCCAGTGTCATAGCTAGCTTTCATTGATCTTAGATAGCAGGCAATACTAGGTGTGGAAGCCTCCAATTGATACAAGTTTTCTCTTGTCCCTTTTCTTGCAACAATAACAATTTCAGACCTTATCCAAATCTCACAACCACCATCCTGAAAGATAACATTGTAACCATTTTTGCACATTTTTCTAACACTTAAGAGATTATGATGTAATCCTTTCACATAGCATACATTTTTAGTGTTATGTATTCCATCAAAAGTAATAGAACCTATTCCAATGATTTGTGCAATCTGATTATCTCCAAACCCGATAGAAGAACCATCACACTTTTCACATTTTAAAAACTTACTTTTGTCACCGATCATGTGATTTGAACATCCACTATCAATCAACCATTCATTTCTGTCTCTTCTAACATGTAATACCGAAGAATTTACCTTTCAGAGATATTTCTTTATTATTGTTGGGTTTAGGTTCATCTTTTTCTACTAAGAACAAATAGTCATCATCTTCATAATCTGACTCATCATCTAAAATACCAACATCATATTTAACATAGTAGGCTTTCTTATTGAACTTTCCTTTATTTTCTTTAAACTTTTTTTTTGTTCCTCTCTCTGGACATCTAGATCCATAATGACCAATTTGTCCACACTCAAAACATTTAATAAGTAGCATACCTTTATACTTGCCAGTTCCTCTCTTCATCTTTCTTACAAAGTTTGCTTCCATTTCATCTAGGCTCTCGTCATCTGAAAATTCATCCAAATTTTTGGTGGCTTTAAAGGCTGTCTTAGTTCTTGCTTTATCTTTTCCAAACTTCCTCATCTCGAATGCAGTCAAGGTACCATACAATTATTTCTTGGTGAACTTGGATGAAGCGTAAGTTTCTTCAATGGCTGAAATCTTGTCACTGTACCAATCTGATAAAGTCCTCATAATCTTTTCTATCACATCCTTGTCATCCAATGTGCCACCAATATCTCTGATCTCATTCACTTCACTGTCAACCTTTTGAAAATAACATGTTATGTCTTTACCTTCATCCATCCTTAAGTTCTCATATCTGTCTTTGACAATTTGTATCTTCACTAGTTTAATTCTAGTTTAATTTTATGATCTGTCTTTAATGCATCAATATTTGTCAATTCAGTTTTAGATAAGGCACTAAAGATAGCATACCTTGCTTGTTCATTTTCTTCATAGGCTTCAATCTCATCCAGGGTAGTAGGTCCATTTGCTATCTTCACATATTTAGTCTCTACAGCTTTCCAAGTCTTGTAGCTCAAAGAAATCAAATATCATCTCATCTTCACTCTCCAGAAACTATAGTCAAATCCTTCAAAAGTAGGAATAGTAAATTTATGTGCCATCAAAACTCCTTAAGCGATTAGTCTCACTTTTTAGGAACCAAAGCTCTGATACCAATTGTTGAATATCTTGAACAACTAAGATGTGGGGTGAATCAATTGTCAATTAAAATATTTCTTATTCCACATAAATAGATCTAGTAAACAGTTTTTTAATTACTTAACCATAAACTGATATAAGCATGAGAGAGAACACACATGAAATACTATATTTGACATGGAAAACCCAAGAAGGGAAAAACCACAAAGAATGTTAATTCTCAAGTATAAAACACTTGTTAGGGTGACACTGGTTAAGGTGACATTTACAAAGAGTGGCTCACTACCAAAATGTTCACTATAAGTAGGCTCATTGTCTGGCTAAAACTACCAAAAGGGGGCTCATTGCCTAGAAGAAGGAATCTACCATTGTAGCACAACTGCCACTAAACTCCAATACTAGAAGAGACCTTTGGCTCACTACCATCAGTACCTAACAACATCAGCACAATACCACATTGCTCAAACACAACTTCACACAACCTCACACAAATTCACACCAATAGGACATATTTTATTTCTCAATCTACTTGCATACATTATTCATTATAGTCGTCCTTTATTTATATTAATCTCTTGAATGAGGAGTCTCCCAAGTCAGCCAAATAGTTTGTTAGAGCACAATTTGAAATAGGTTTGCACTAAACATTCCCGTGGTGGAAAGGAATGAGAAGTGGACCACACCACAATGCACTTCATCAACCAAAACAACATGTTATCCATATGCCACAATCATTGGAGCAAAATAGGACATTCAAAGTCAACTAGGCCCATAATGAACATATCTGCAACCATGTCTCTAGAGCACATCATCATGTCCCAAATTAGAATAACAAAGATAAATACATAGGCATCATAAATCCAAAATATCATCATTAGAATAAAAAATGCAAAGAAATGCAGAACACTGCAAACACTTTCAAACATCATCACCATTTTATACACTTCTAGAGAACAACTTTTGGACACCAAATCATAAGTATGACATCCCAAGGCAACATCCAACAACATACCAAAACTTCATGACTGCAACTGTAACATATCAGAAATGTGGAGCACGAACTAATCACTGAGACAAAGAATCAATATGTTGACATCAACGACAAAATGCTAGAACACACCATGAACTTCACATTTGCAACATTTTTTTTCTATTTTTCAAATTTTACACGTGTGAAACACAATCCTTAATATTCAATGAAAAATTTACATTCATAAGAAATAAAACATAAATATACTAATAAAATTAAATATAATAAAAATTATAGTGTTTGGAAAGCTTATAATAAGGACTTGCATACTTAAAATGCAAATAAGTTAAATGAGTTTATTTGACCCACCGAAAGCTAATGTAAATGTTAATTTTTATCAGCATTTTGATAAGTGTGAAGGAAACTCTATTGTAGGTATGATTTAATAGTAGAAAGGTTCTATCCAAGGGATTTTGATCTAAGAGACTTTGATCTAACTCTCTTCAATTAGTTACTTCAAACAAGACCTCTTAAGGATTAAGTTATTATATTTTCTAAAAAATGAATGATTTCAGCAAAAAATGAGATGTATCAAGAAGTGTAGCCTAGTATTGTGGAATCACCCATAATTTGACATTAGTTTGGCTTACGAATGTTCTCTAGCTAACTTTTTTCCTAGTGAAATATTAGGGTGAAATAAGCCAATTATGATTGTATATAGTATATAGAAACTTTGAAACAAATGTGACATTGAAATACATAGCAAGTAGAATAAAGTTTAATTCAACTACTTCCTAATTTGTTGACACAACAAAAGTGAATTGCAATACTTCAAGATTAACAAAAATCATCAATAAAATTCATTATATTGTAAAATTATTTGTTTTACTTTATAGTGATTTCAAAATACTATGATGTAAACTTTCACATGTAATTATATCTAGTACTTGCTGCATATGGTTGAACAAATGTTGTTACATAATCTAACATATGTATGTAGAATTCTAGTATCAAATGCTTGTAAAGTGTATATTGTTGAAGGCATTGTGCTTAAAATGCAAATGATGACTTGTTATGTTTAATCTTAGTATATCAAAATCATAATTTATGGACAATAATTTAAACTAGGTTCAATATAGACTTAGTTTCCTATGTCACTTAGTGCAAGTTTTCCAAAGTAATAATAATCTAGTTCTAGATTTGAAGATGCAAACATAACCCTTTGAATTGCATGGTATATGAAACCTTCTTTCTTGCATGGACTTTTGCAGGCTTAAATCATGTTTCATTTAATTGTCAAGAACATGTTGACAAACATTTGCACAATCTCACCTTATACTTTGCCATAATATTTATGCTTATTTCAATTTCTACCAACTTGGCCTTCAGTTTATGGACCTATGTTACAATTTGTGCACATACATGACAATGTTGATGTACTATGCTATTAATACAAAGAGCCTTTTTATGTTGGCATTATGTGAACTGGTATAAGGACATAATGATATTGTATATTGTCATTGATGTCAATATGTTATATGTAAGAAGAGAGAACCGACATATGTGTGAACCAATATATATGCCAAAGTGAAGCAGTGTATTTTCTCATGGTGAACCGACATGCAGTTATGGGAACCAGCACATGGAAGCATTGTATGGCTACTGGTTGGTAGGTAGTTTCCACTTCCAGATTTTCGGTTGGAGTACCTCAAGCCTGTGTGACTCAATCGGTGATCTTTGTGTGATGAGTTAGCAGTATAAAGGAGAATAGATCGTGTTGCCACGTAAGCCCTGTGCGCATGAAGGATCTTGCATGAAGAAGACTATTCCTATCTACCTCTAGAATGTGCGAAGTTTGTCAAATGGTGATAACGCATGATGGGTTATCAGCCGCCATGAAATTGGTGGATAATGGACGATGGAGAATGTCTTGAGATCAATTCAAGATTGTTGCATTTAATGCTGTATGATTCAACAGTCAAGATTGAACCACTTGAATTGCTTAACCTAACAGGTCTAGGGTTTAGGGTTTTTGCTACCGACCTGTTTGTTTCCTATAAGGTCAATGTTGTGTTTCTTTCTAAGGTTGTTGGCAAAAGTTGTGTGTGTGTATCCAAGGGAAGTGATACGTGATTCTTGCCAGACCAAAGGAGAGAAGAGATACCTGCAAAGTGAATGTGCAGAAGGTGAAGAAGAGCCAAAATGGATCTGCATTAGCATTGAGTGTTGTTACTAGATCATTGTAATTCCTATTGATCTTTAACCACTTCAACAGTTGTGAAATCCCTTAATAGGGTAGCCTTAACTGGCTTGATATAAATCCCCTAACAGGGTAGCTTTAATCGGCTTGATTCAAATCCCCTAATAGGGTAACTCAAAGTTAATGAGTTCTGGGAAGCTATAGAGCTCTGGAGATCCTTTAGCTATTGAGTTCTTGAAATCCTCTAACAAGGTAACCCTAACCAGGTGATCCCTAACAGGATCGGTTCCTAGCAGAACCTATTGTAATGTCTTTAACCAAACAAGGCTCCTAACAGAGTGGACTTCTAAAGAGTTCAAAAGCAGCTTGTGGGTATTCATCCCCACCATGGTTTTTCCCAGTTGGGTTTCTACGTGAAAATAATGTGTGTCATGTGTGATGCTTTTATCTTGTGATGCTTTGTTATTACCTATTGAGCATATGATGGTTCTATGTTTTATGCCTGTCTATAAAACATATTGAACTAACTATTATGAAGATCTGATGATAGTTTACCTGATCATGCATGAGGGAGTAATGGTACTATAGTATTGAGCTAAGAGGAAAGCTTAGTGAGTGACCGGTTTATGATTGTTTTAGTTGTTTTGGGTCTTACCAGTTACACTTTGTTTCAACAAGTGTCCCTGTTTGACAACCATTTGGAGTATTTGTTGTCAAACTGGTTTTGGACTGTATTTGTGCTTGTACCGATTCACCCCCCCCCTCTCAGTACTGGTTTGGTACTATTCATTCATTATTGAGTTATCAATTGGTATCAGAGCGTCCTCAAGGTCCTTTGTGTTTTAAGCTTAACCGCTTGAGTTAAAGATCCCAGTCAAATGATGAAGAGGGAAGGTCCAAAGTTTAACAAGGAAAATTTTGGTATATGGAAAGATAGGATGAAGATATTCATCAGAAGCATGGGTGCTCAACACTAGAGTTATGTTGAGAATATATATGTTGTCCCTATCGGTACTCTCACCGATGACCAAAAGAGAGAGATACAAGAAAATGGACAAGTCATGGAAGCCCTTATTAGTAGTCTATCTGACATTGAGTTTATTGATGTTCAAGGCAAGGTAAATCCCAAAGAGGTATGGGATGCTCTTGAAAATATCTATGGTGGTGATGAACATGTAAAACAGGCTAAGAAAGAAAGCCTGAGAGGGAAGTTTGAGGATATGCAGATGGTTGGAGGTGAGAGCATTCAACAGTATGGAATAAGGATCAAAACAATTGTTGGAGAAATCAAGAGTGTAGGTGGGAAAATAGAAGATTCCACCGTGGTAAGCAAAGTCCTGAGATCCCTGTTGCCAATCTATGCAATTAGGGTTGCTGCTATTCAGGAGCTGAGATCAATAGACAAGTCTAAGGTGTCCTTGGACTCCATCATAGCCAAGTTGATAGCCTATGAGCTGAATAGTTTTGATGGCAGTGTTCAAAAGACTGAATCAACATTTAAAGCCTCTGCTATACCATCCAGAAAAGGAAAAGAGGCTAGCAATAGTGGGGAACCTAGTCAAAGCAGAGAAATGAATGATGAGGAGATTCTGATGGCATTTGAAGCTCTCCTTGACAGGAAGCTTCCTAAAGGAACTGGTAAATACAAAGGTAAGCTACCTTTGAAATGCTTTTCTTGTAACTGGATAGGACATATTGCTATAAACTGTCCTAATGGCAATAACAAGGACAAACTAGAAAGGTTTAGGAAATTCAAAGGAGGAAACTGGAGAAACTGTTTTGTGGCAGTTGATGAAGGTGTTACAAATGAAGAATCAGAGGATGAAGAAAATGAAGACATTGTGTTTGTTGCTATGAAAGAAGATGTGTTAGACAAGAAGGCTCTTGTCTCTTAGTTTGATAATTCCAATGAGTGGATCATTGACAGTGGTTGTTCTCACCATATGACAGGTGACTGGAGCAAGTTTCTATCCTTGGAGGAGTATGATGGTGGTGTGGTTCACCTTGGGAATGATGCACCATGCATGATCAAAGGTAGAGGGTCCATCTCTCTAAACGGAAAGAGCAGTGTTGACAATGTGTACTGGGTTGATGGTCTCAGACACAACCTTTTGAGTGTTGCCTAGCTAAATGACAACGGCCTCACTCTGGAATTCAAGAATGGAGTTTGCAGAATCAAAGGAAAAGATGGTGAATTGGTGGCCACTGGCATGCAAACCAAAGGTAACCTATTTCATCTGAATGTAAATATAAGTACATGTCTTATGGCTAAGCTTGATGATAGCTAGATATGGCATAGGAGACTCTACCATGTAAACTTTGATAACATTGTGAAGGCTAGTAAGATCAAGGCAATTAGAGGGTTGCTGGTGCTAAGCAAATTGGATAATACCATGTGCAAAGAGTGTCAATTGGGGAAAATGTCTTCCTCAACCTTTAAAGGTAAATCTTTCACTGCTGACAACGTGCTTGATCTTGTGCATATTGATTTGTGTGGTCCTATGAAAACTAGAAGTATGCAGGGTGATAGGTACTTCATGATTCTCACTGATGACTGCTCAAGAATGATGTGGGTCGCATTCTTGAAAGACAAGTCTGAAGCTTTTGTGAAATTCAAAGCTTTCAGAGCATTAGTGGAGAAGGAAAGCAATAAAAGGATCAAGTGTCTCAGAACTGATCAAGGAGGGGAATTCACTTCCGGTGAATTCAACAAGTATTGTGAAGAATTTGGCATCAAAAGGCAACTGTCTGCCCCCCGGACTCCATAGCAGAATGGCCTAGTAGAGAGGAATAATCGGACTGTAGTTGAAGCAGCTAGAACCATGTTGATTCAAGGAAAGGTAGCTCACACCTTTTGGAGAGAAGCGGTGAGCACTGCAGTCTACAATATGAACCGAGTACTCATCAAGAAAGGTAAGGACAAACTCCTTATGAGTATTGGACTGGTAAGACACCTGTGGTTAGCTACTTTAGGGTATTTGGCAGAAAATGTTACATCAAGAGGAGTGAACATCAGGGCAAATTTGAAGCTAGATGCGATGAGGGAATATTCCTAGGATATTCCACCAAGAGTAAAGATCTCAAGTGTTACAAAAATAGGACTCAGAGAATTATGGAAAGTATCAATGTAAGAGTTGATGAATCCTCTAAGAAAACTGAGGAAACCAACAGTGAGCAAGCTGTAAATGAACCGGTTGCAACCTTCTGGGAATCGGTTGTCAGTCAACCAAGTACCAGTAATAGTGTTCCTAAACTGGTGAATGCTGATAGTAATGAAGATGAGGATGAAGAGGAAAAACAAGAAGAGCCTGTCAAGACCATTCCTCAGTATGTCAAGCTGAATCATGATCCTAAGCAAATCATAGAAGATAAAGATGTAGGAATCCTTACAAGAAGAAAGATCAGAGAAAACTCATGTATGATCTTTGAACTTGAGCCTAAATCATTCAAAGAGGCTCATAAAGATGAAGACTAGATCAGGGCAATGGAAGAGGAACTTGACTAGATAGAGAAAAATGGTACATGGTCCTTGGTACCCAAACCAGAGCATAAAAATGTCATTGGCACCAAATGGGTGTTCAGAAACAAGCTGAATGAGGATGGCACAGTAATTAGGAATAAAGCCAGATTGGTGTGCAAAGGATATGCTCAAGAATAAGGAGAAGATTATGGAGAAACCTTTGCTCTTGTAGCTAGATTGGAAGGAGTTCGTATGCTTCTTGCATATGCAACTTTTAAAGGATTCAAGGTATATCAAATGGATGTAAAATCTGCATTCCTAAATGGTATACTTGAAGAGGAGGTGTATATTGAGCAACCAGATGGGTTTTCCCTATCTGAAGATAGTGACATGGTATGTAGGCTACATAAAGCCTTATATGGTCTAAAGCAAGCACCTAGGGCATGGTATGAGCACCTACATTCCCATCTTGTGATGAAAGGATTTGAAAGAAAAAGTGAAGATAGCAATATCTACTTGAAGTCTGAAAGAGATCAGATCCTGATCTATGAGGTTTTTGTTGATGGCATTATCTTTGGTGGAGATGACAAGATGAGTCATGAGTTTGCTGATGAGATGAAGAAAGAGTTTGAGATGTCACTCATAGGGGAGATTAAGTTCTTCATTGGACTGCAAATCCAGCAGATGAAAGATGGAATCATTATCACTCAGTCCAAATATGTCAAAGAGGTGTTGAAAACCTTTGGCATGGAAGATATCAAACTAGTTGGTACACTGATGGTGACCGGTTACAAATTGACAAAAGAGGATGATTCCACACTGGTTGATGAGAAGGAATACCGATCAATGATTGGTAAGTTGCATTATGTAGTGCATAGCAGACCGGATATTGCACATGCAGTTGGCATTACTGCAAGGTTCCAGAAAAGTCCAAGAGAATCCCACTTGATTGTAGTCAAGCGGATTCTTAGGTATCTGAAGGGAACAATTGACTATGGATTGTGGTACCCATATAGCAATGATTTCAATCTGAAAGTGTTCACGGATGTTGATTGGGAAAGTAATGTGGATGATCAGAAAAGCACAACCAGTGGTGCGTTCTTTCTCGGTGGTAGACTGGTCTCATGGATCAGTAAAAAGTAGAGTTGTATCTCTCAGTCTACAGTAGAAGTGGAGTATGTTGCAACTTTCATGAACTGCACTCAGACAATTTGGATGAAGCATGTACTGGAAGGCTTCAAAATCCCTATATTTGAATTGGTAAGTATATTCTGTGATAACACAAGTGCTATCAATATTTCAAAGAATCCAGTTTTACATTCTAGAACCAAGCATTTTGAGCTTTAGTATCATTTCTTGAGGGAAAAGGTTCAGAATAAAGAGATTGCACTGGAACATGTTTCCAGTAAGGAGCAGTTAGCAAACATATTCACCAAGCCTCTCCCAAAGACTACATTTGTGTATTTAAGAGGTGAATTGGGGGTACTGCCCCTTTAGGAGGTGAACTAAAAGAATTTTGTTCCACATCAGTCAAGTATTGCATAGTCAATTTTTTGTTGATTGATGTGTTGAAGGATGCTACTCCTCAAGGGAAGCAGCATAATGGAATAGAGATGCTTCTGCCTCCACTTTGGCATTGTTGTCAAAGGGGGAGAAGGAGTGAAGTGGAAAAGATATCTGCAGAAAATGGGGGAGAAGATGTGAAGCGGAGAGATATCTTTGTATATTGCCATCAATGCCAAAGGGGGAGATTGTTGGCATTATGTGAACTGGTATAAGGACATAATGATATTGTATGTTATCATTGATGTCAATATGTGATATGAAGTGAACCGGCGTATGTGATATGTAAGAAGAGAGAACCGACATATGTGGGAACCGGTATATATGCCAAAGTGAAGTGGTGTATTTGCTCACGGTGAATCGGCATGCAGTTATGGGAACCGACACATCGAAGCATTGTATGGCTACCAGTTGGTAGGTAGTTTCCACTTCAGGATTTCCGGTTGGAGTACCTCAAGCCTATGTGACTCAATCGGTGATCTTTGTGTGATGAGTTAGCAGTATAATGGAGAACAGATCATGTTGCCATGTAAACCCTGTGTGCGTGAAGGATCTTGCATGAAGAAGACTATTCCTATCTACCTCAGGAATGTGCGAAGTTTGTCAAATGGTGATAATGCATGATGGGTTATCAGCCGCCATGAAATTGGTGGATAATGGACGATGGAGAATGTCTTGAGATCAATTCAAGATTGTTGAATTTAATGCAGTGTGATTCAACGGTCAGGATTGAACCGCTTGAATTGCTTAACCTAACAGGTCTAGGGTTTAGGGTTTTTGCTATCGACCTGTCTGTTTCCTATAAGGTCAATGTTGTGTTTCTTTCTAAGGTTGTTGGAAAAAGTTGTGTGTGTGTATCCAAGGGAAGTGATACGTGATTCTTGCCAGACCAAAGGAGAGAAGAGATACATGCAAAGTGAATGTGCAGAAGGTGAAGAAGAGCCAAAATGGATCTGCATTAGCATTGAGTGCTGTTACTAGATCATTGTAATTCCTGTTGATCTTTAACCACTTCAACAGTTGTGAAATCCCTTAACAAGGTAGCCTTAACTAGCTTGATACAAATCCCCTAACAGGGTAGCTTTAACCGGCTTGATTCAAATCCCCTAATAGGGTAACTCGAAGTTAATGAGTTCTAGGAAGCTATAGAGCTCTGGAGATCCTTTAGCTATTGAGTTCTTGAAATCCTCTAACAAGGTAACCCTAACCAGGTTTAACCCTTAAATGGGTATTTTAGCCATCCCTTAACCGGGTGATCCCTAACAGGATCGGTTCCTAGCAGAACCTATTGTAATGTCTTTAACTGGACAAGGCTCCTAACAGAGCAGACTTCTAAAGAGTTCAAAAGCAACTTGTGGGTATTCATCCCCACTGTGGTTTTTCCTAGTTGGGTTTCCATGTGAAAAATATGTGTGTCATGTGTGATGCTTTTATCTTGTGATGCTTTGTTATTACCTGTTGAGCATATGATGGTTCTATGTTTTATGCCTGTCTATAAAACATATTGAACTAACTGTTATGAAGATTTGATGATAGTTTACTTGATCATGCATGAGGGAGTAATGGTACTATAGTATTGAGCTAAGAGGAAAGCTTAGTGAGTGACCAGTTTATGATTGTTTTAGTTGTTTTGGGTCTTACCGGTTACACTCTGTTTCAACCAGTCTCCCTCTTTGACAGCCATTTGGAGTATTTGCTGTCAAACCGGTTTTGGACTGTATTTGTGCTTGTACTGATTCACCCCCCCCCCCCTCAGTACCGGTTTGGTACTATTCGTTCATCATTGAGTTATCATTTTAGTGATAAAATGGTAGTCATTGTTAGGATTCTCACTTGCATTCTTAGTGTAGAAATGCATGTAATAAAAAATGTTCCCCATCTCTAAAATAGACTAAGGTGTCTTTGTCATATTCAAAAGGATATGATTTTTTGCTGACATAGAATAAGGCTCAATAGAATTATTAACATTCTTTGAATGACCCAGAATATATTTTCAAAGAAAAATGTTAGTAAATTAATTGTTTTAGTAACATTATCCATAGAAGCTAGCTTTCCATTGACATAGTATACTTGTATCTACTATCCTTATAGTTATTTGCTATATATATGTAATTTGGTGAATTTAGGGTTTCACAAATTAAATTAATAAAGCCACTAATTTCATGGGGCCATCTCACATTGAGGGCATTAAATTTGATTGATCCAACCCTAAAAGGATTGAATATAGATCAGATTAATTCCCCCTTGTTTGAGTTGAAATTGAATTTGAATTAGATTTGAATTGTGATGCTAGATCTAGGACAAAGAATGGGAATTTGACATAAAATAATGGTAATATTAATTTCCAAATGTCATACAGAGTTGTAAAGTTACATCTGGGAAACATATCAAAACTTGTGATAGAAAATTCAAGATGAATTTTTAGGACTAAGAGGTGTGGGTCGACCTTCCTCTAGATATCAAATGCAGACAAACTGAATCTTTTCTAGATTAGGATGACACAAAATCTCGTATGGGAAGCTCATCAGAAACTCCTTGGACTGAGAGGTGTAGGGTTACCTAATCCTTTGTTTTTTGTGCCTTCAAAACTTGGATTTGATTATTATTGTCTTCTTTATCAAATTTCTCATTCATGACTCCTATGTCAATTTCCTACACACAAAAATAAGGAAATAGGGCTTGTTGATGGGTGTTTTTCTTAAGTCAAAACCTACTTTAGGAATTAACCTTTAATTGAATTGAAATATGAAATGGAAATTTTGAAGTAAATGTTGAATAACATATCTGAAATCTACAATGATAGATAAAATATGATGATGCAATTCCCTTTAAACGTGATCACAAGTTTTGATGCAAT
Organism: Cryptomeria japonica; assembly: GCF_030272615.1. Classification (NCBI taxonomy): domain Eukaryota; kingdom Viridiplantae; phylum Streptophyta; class Pinopsida; order Cupressales; family Cupressaceae; genus Cryptomeria; species Cryptomeria japonica. Next base: position 237,816,501 of record NC_081415.1, read on the forward strand.
AACAAGATAATACATAGAAAATGCAAACACAAGCATAAGCTTGTATGAAATTTGATGCTATTTTCTCCATGATGCATGAAAAATTATAAAGCTCTGATGCTAATAGTAAACAAGATGAGAGGGGGGGGGGTGTTTGAATCATACAAACTTAATCTTCAATATATTCAACAGATTCAACCTCAGTAGCTTATACTTCATAATACATAACCAACTGTAAAACATTCAAACTCATGAACAGATAACATCACAACACATATAACACCAGATTTAACATGGAAACCCAAATAGGGAAAAACCACTGTGGGATTTCGGACCCACTAAAAAAATATACCCTTCTAGAGTATGCTTGGTTAAAAGAAAATCCTATTAAAGATTACAAACACATTGCTAGATGTGACCCGGTTAAGGGATTTCCCTCAGACTTGTTAGAGTCTTGCACTTTGTTAGAAGTGACCTTGTCAAAGGATTTCAAACACTCATTTAGAATGTTACCTTGCTAGAGGGTTTACAAATAAGACTGTTAGGTCCACTCGGTTAAGAGATTTCCTATCACTTACAAAATAAACAACAGTAATAAAATATATCTGCAACTTCACATCTGAAATGCTAAAGTAGATTCTTATTTGCTCAAAAAAATGTTGTCATAAGACTTATCTAATCCCTTGATGGGCTTGCTGGGCTTCTCAATCTATTCTTCAATCAGATCTTCAAGCTTCGGAGCTCAGTAAACATTCTTGTAGCATCACTGTGCATACATTTGCCCGCATGTTGTGTTTATCAACAATTCCTTATTTATAAACAATTTATGACCACTTAATCTCCTTGATCACATTTCCCATGATCAATCTTAGCCATCAAATCATCAAACTTGACTAGGTTCAATGTATCCTTCAATCTGAAAATGTTTTACCTCACCTTGGAACTTGCATTCCTTCCTAGGAACTTGTGCTAGGTTATTGCGGTTAAATCTGTGTTGTAGATCTTCCTCTTGTATTTTCATTGTCGTAGATTCTTAACAAACTTCTTGCGCGACAAACCAATCATTTATTCATCTCCAGCTCATCAGTATCCTTCATTAAATAATGTTTTTATCCATCCAGTGCGATCTATTATAACTTGGTTGTTACTCGGTTAATAGTGAACTTCGCTCGGTAGACATTCTTCCTTCGTTAACCAATATCGATAACCTGAGGGTTTATCGACTAGGTACCTTAGGGTTTACTAACTAGGTTCCTTGCTTGGTGACATAATACAGTATTAAGCTTATAATCAACAACATGTGTAGGATATCAAAACAATCAAAACAACATGATCTCATCATTGTCTAACTTGGTAATAGTTGCCCATTGAATAACTTGTATCTCCCCTTTATTATCATATTCTTTCTGTGTCACTTACCAACCTCCTAATACTCATCAACACATACTTCTCAAGATATGGCAACATCATACTGAATCAGAAAATCAATTTCTTGACATCAATGACAAAATAATATTATTAAGATAGTAATCATCCTTCTTTAGTTATATCAACAATCTCCAACAACCTTCTCAATATCCTTATTGAAATGCCAACAATCTCCTTTCTATTGTAATGCCAACAAAAATATGGTGTGATGAAATGTTGCCTTGAATGCTTAAGAATGTTCAATGATGAATGCTTGACGATTGCACAAATGATGGGATAAGTATGTTGTTAGAGTTATCTTTTATAAGCTAATAATTATTTATTTAATTATTAGCCTATAATACTCTATGCTTAAGCTAAACTTAGGAATCTTATAATTCTTTAGGGTTTTCACCTTTAGGGTTTCGACTATCCTTTTATAAGGATTCTCTCTTTGTATTTTCATAACAATTATAATTATTGAATTGCATTCTTGTTGCACAATCAATATGACTCCTCTTTTTTGGATCTCTAAATTCTGACCTCCATAGCTTTTCTGCTTCTCTCCTTCTGTGACAAGTTTGCATGCAAGTGATCTTTGGGAGCTATAGAGTTGATTTTTCCTCAACTCCATTATGGTATCAGAGTTCTAGATCTGCATGCCCTTGTTCTCTTCATGAGAGATTTTGGGCCTTGTTCTTTAGATCTATGTATTCAAGGGTTTGTGTAGTTGCTTTTTTTCATTTCTGGGGGTTTCTGATTTTTTGGTACATTTTCGTGCTAAAAGGACCTCACGGTTGGATTTAGGAGGCCGATTCTATGAATTTTGATATAAAATTTGATATATTTTGGTGTCTGGTGTTTGGGAGGCAAAAAAACATTTAGGCCCCAGGTCGTACAGCCTCGAGCAAGTAGATCAAGGCAAATTTTTTTCCAAATTCATTTTATCGAAATTTGGCAAAAAAATTATTAAAAAGTTTTTTGTTTTAAAAAAAAAAATTGGAGGTAATTTTTTTTTTTATAAATTTGGGCAATTAATTTGGGTACCTGTAGGGTACAACCTTGTGACCCCCTTGTCCCATGCCATGCAGGCGGCGATGTCTACAAGGTCGTATGACCTGCACAAGCCCTGAACCCCACCCCATACTCTACAAGCCCCGCCTGCCAATTGTCCGCCTTACGCTGCTGCCCTCATGTTGAAATGTGGTGACTGATCAGCAAAGTACTGTACACTCAGCACGTATCCTCACCGAGGTTTGGGGCCGGGCCGGGCCCCAGGCAGGGGTTCGGGGGTGGCGGCCCCTGAGAAAATTTTTTTTGCTGTTTTTCGTTGATGAAAACCAACATTGTTATAAAACCCTAAAAAAGCCGACTTTGTTTGTTGCCCTAAAAACACATGTTATAAGCGGCTGGGATGCTTAAGGCATTGCATGGTTGATGTACTATTTTTGCTAGATAATAAGAAAGATTGGACGGCTGTGTATGGTGGACGTAACCCATTTTGGGTGAACCACGTTAAATCTCTGTGTTATCTGTGTCCTGTTTTATTTCTTTATCTTTTGTATTTAAATCTACATATAATTGTTAGTTCATATTTGCTTCGGATCTGCTTGAAACCCTAACACCTCGGTCCCCATGCCTTCCAGTCTCACCCCTGGACCATCGCCGCCGCTGGCCACCAAAGCGGCCCCGCCGCCCAGAGCACCATCACCTCAGCGCCGCCGGTCTTCCACTATCGTTGGCCTCAGCCACTTTTCTGGCCCCCTGCATTTTTTTTTAGCGACTTGGTTTTTTTCGATAGGGAGACTTTTTCAGCCACCAAATTCTTTTTCTGGCGATTTTTTCCAAGCAGATTATTTTTTTGGTGGTGATAGCCATACAACCATCAAATTTATGCTCACAGTCAGATGATGTCAGCACTAAGTAGGCAACCTTCAAGCCCCTTTTGGGCCCATTCAGAGCACCTTCAATTTTTTGGCCATATCTTGGGCATACAGAGGCTTTTTTCAACAAACCATATATCATCGGAAAGGTCTTTCCGAGCTCTATCTAGATCTGGAGGTTTGAATTTTTTATTTTGCATTTTTGATGGTGTTTTTTTTCTTTTAAAGCCAGAGGTTCCTTTCAGCACTCTAGGAGACATAACTTGAGCATCCGAACTCCATTTTTTGAAAACTATATATCATTGGAAAGCTTGTTCTATGCACTTTCTAGTCATATAAGTTTTATTTCTAGATTCTTCTCTATGTAAATTTTATTCAATTTTTTTCTTTTCAGCACTCTAGTGAATATCTTGGATGTTTCAGGTCTTGGGATCTCTTTCTTTGCATAGGATGTCTTGTCTTTGGTTGTTCTTTCTCTATTTCCAGTCTTTTGTCTCTTCTAATCATTGTAGACATTTTTTTGTAAGAATTTTATTTAAGCAAACGCACTAAGATAAAGTACCACTATGCCTTATTGTACATGCACTCCATTATAAAGTGCCATGGGGGGTTGATATTTGCCTTTATTTGCCATCTACCTTTGTCACGTGAGTTTTCCTTCCATGACATTGGCCTCATGATGTGTGTCAATTGAGTGTTCCTTCTACGACACTATGTACTTTCTCTACACCTTCGATGTTCTTGGTTCTTCGCCATGCAATTCTTGTTGGCCGTTATTTTTAGTGTAACTATCCCTCTCCCTTGTCAGCATTATAGGGGGTTTCTCCTGTTGGTTCTAATGCTTCCTTGGTTTGATTGATCAGCTCTTCAGGCTTTAGTGTTTTATGCCATCTGTATCTTCAAGTTCAGTTGTTTGTCTTTGTTTGCCATCTGATTCGAGTACTGTCATTTAAGGGTACTCATTCAGATTACAGTCTTCCCTACCTGGTCATGTTCTATTTTAGTGGAGGTTCTTTAGATCAGCAATTACACTTCAACAGTGTTTGCAGCTTCTTCATGCTTCAGTGGTGTTCTTCATGATCTTCCTTTGTTCTTGTTTTCTAGGACATTCTCTTGTTTGGAGGCTTCTTGAGACCTTCACTAGTCTTCATCTCTTTTTGGAGTAGATTTTTTTTCCCATGTGGTTTTCTCTATTTCTTCACCTTACAGAGACTCTTTTGTACTTGGGTACCTCATCAGGCCTAGTTGTCGGGACCCATTGTTGCTTTCATGCATTTTTTACATGCTTTTTTATTCCTTGGTTGTTTTTTAGCTACTCCCTAAGTTCATCTTAAGGGGGGGTGTTAGAGTTATCTTTTATTAGCTAATAATTATTAGTGTATTATACTCTATGCTTAAGCTAAACTTAGGAATCTTATAATTCTTTAGGGTTTTCACCTTTAGGGTTTTGAGTATCCTTTTATAAGGAATATCTCTTTGTATTTTCATAACAATTATAATTATTGAATTGCATTCTTGTTGCACAATCATTATGACTCCTCTTTTCTGGATCTCTGAATCCTGGCCTCCATAGCTTTTTTGCTTCTCTCCTTTTGTGACATGTTTGCATGCAAGTGATCTTTGGGAGCTGTAGAGTTGATTTTTTCTCAACTCCAATATATGTGTTATCAAAATGAAATGATATGATGCCTCTATATAGGGTTCCCTAGGTAATTTACCAATTAGGCCGGCCTACAAGTATCAAATTGATATTCACAATTCTACTCCACACATATACTTCATCATCTTCTATCAATCCACACTTCAATTCATACATCCACACATTTATTTATATCTTATTCATTGAAACCCTTAACTAGGTTGGCCACAAACAAAATAATCATATATTACATAAAGTTGGTCACCAAGAGCTACTACACTAAATGCAGTCCACCCTAGTAGATAAAGGGGACCCAAATACATCACAAAATGTCTTTCAAAGTTGATTCCAATGAACTGCACACACCAACACATCCATCAAAGTTAGCATCAAATGTAACATGTAGATAAATGGTAACACATGTTAACTAGTTAGCCCAAAAACATTATCCAATACATATAACTCAATGGATATTAATACACCATGGTAAGACCCATAAAAATACCTAAACTCAACCTCCAATGCATATCTAGGCCAAAAAGGTATGATCCAAATAAGATAAACCGATTGAGTTGGCCAAAGAGCAACACAATTGATAGCGTCAGATAACAAAACAACATAACTTCACTTGCAAAGCAAACCAGAACATGAATTATGAATTGGAAGACTACAAAAGCTATATGAACATTTCGTCCAAGTTGCAACACATGAACCAACACTATGGAGCAATGCAGAGCATTATCCAGACCAATCTTGATAGATAGCCTCACTATCAATAAACTACAACAACCAACTTCAACACTAGAATAGCTAAGGACTTGGAAACAAAGCAGTGAAACATCACATACTCAATATCACCACTAGACATCACAACAACATCTGGACACTCATTTTCAAACCAAATACATTAGGAAAAAATTCAATTGACAATAATGGCCACAATTGCATCGAAAAAACAACTCAACACCTACAACTTCCTCTTCACCTTTGTCATCAATACACACAAGTGTGACATTGATAAAAACATCAAACAATCTCTCATGAGATAATAAGTTTGACATCAATGGCAATACAAACTCATGTTTCCAACACACTTAGCATATTCCTAGCCCTCTCCATCAATATCTTGTTCATGATCTCCATAAATCCATTTTGTAAAGGAGTATATGGAGGTGTTTTATACCTCTAAATCTCATGTTCTTTATAGAACCTATCAAAATTTGCAAAATAAAAACCACCATCATAATTAGTCCTCAAACACTTAATCTTTCTACCAATTTAATTTTTAAGAAAATATTTTTACTCTTTAAACTAAATAAAAACTTTAGAGTTTATACCAAGGAAATAAACTTATGTCCTTATACTATATTTATCATTTTTATGATACATAATAAATAGATTTAAAATTCAAAGGAACATTTATAGGACTAAAAAAATTAGAATGTATCAATTCCAACACTCTAGAAGATTTGTGATAACTAGAATAAAATTTAACACAGTGTTTACTTCCATAAATGCAATGTTCTAAAAAATGTCACTCAAAATTAGAATCATCTAGCCCCTCAATAAGGATTTTATTTTTTAGGGCTCTAAGACCATTTTCACCAATATGATCAAGTTTTTGGTGCCACAACTTTTTCTTCTAGTATGAAGTTTTGTATCTAAAGCATTAGTACCCTTAGGTACCAAGAAAGCATGACCATTAGAAAACAATGCAACCAATGGTGAGGATGAAGACATAGGAGTAATAAAATAATTATTGCACTTAATTGTGCATACATCCTAATTGAACAAAGTGCAAATTTGAAAAAAAAAATCCAGAACCATAGCTCCTCTAGTCATCTTGCATTCTCCATTCAAAAAATAACTTGCACACCCACATTATTCAATTTACTTATAGATATATTATTCCGTTCCAAACTAGAGATATGCATAACACCATTGATCCCCTCATTCATCCATTAGCGAATCAAATCAAGAATTTCCCATTAACCTTAGATAAGAATAATCACCCAAGCACACCTTCCCACCATCAAATTATTCATACTTTTTAAACCAGCCTCTATGTGAGGTCATGTGAAAGTATGCCCCTAGATCTATCAACCAAACATCCTCAGATGCATGTGTTGGACATTGGCTGATATGTTGTCATTGATGTCAACATATGGGAAGATTGTTGATGGGGAGATTGTTGGAAAGTTTTCTTCTATGTATTCCAGTGTTGCTATTTGACCAAATGAGTTGGTTTAGCCTGTACGTTGCAGATACAATTTAAAGGGTTTCTGGTATGTTATTTGTAGATGGTTCATTCCTATTTGTAGAGGTATGCATGATGTTGTGATTGATTTATGAGATCCGTTATCAAGGATGTTGTGCAGTTATTTGTGTTATTTGGTATTGTTATTTGTGCTCCATATTGCTCTGGAATCGCTATATCTTTAGTTGTAGATATGTGGGATGTTCTGGACATTGATGTGTGTCTTTAGTTTGAGTGGTTCATGATTTGGAAATCCACAAGAAAATATTTTAGGTTTACAGTTAGTTATGATGGTGTTCTTGAGCTCTGGTAGTGAGATGATGATGATTCTAGTGATCCAAGTTGTTGGAATTATTGTGGTGCAATTCATGTTTCTTGTGAATATCTCTAGATCGTGTTATATGTGTATTGGTGCTTTGCATTGATTATTGTGAGTATTATTTAAGATTTTCTTTGTATGGTGATGTTCTTCGTGTTATGCGACATTATTGGTGGTTGTAGCATGTTGCAGATGATTGAGGCGTAATTGTTGAATGTGTTGCGTGTTTGTAGTATTGATTTGGGTCCAGACTATGTCTTAGCTGACATTGTTTTGGTCCACATGCATTGTTGTAGCATGTGAGGATATCATTTTGTAATTTGTATTGAGGGTTTGTATAAATAAATATAATAATCATATGAGATGTATGTCTGTGAGTGTCTGTGTTGTATCTGCAAGTGTATGATCAAGTTGTATGTGCGAACAAGTGATTTGATCTTTCAGAAGTCTGAAGGAGAAGATAAGTGTTGTAGAGAAGACTGTGTGCTTAACTAGAACTATACTCAAGCATGTGGAGATGTTATGTTCATAGTTCATGTGATCCGGATTGTTGTTTGAATTCTTTTGTAAGTCAGTGAGACTTCCTTTAAGGTAGTGAGCCTTCCCTTAAGGTTGTAGCCTTTCCGGGTTTCATATTTTGAGCAGTGAGCTCTAAGCAGTGTGTCTGAATCAATGTGGGTAGGTTCCCACCAGGGTATTTCCCTTTATCGGGTTTTCAACCAAAAAAATCTTGGTGTTATGTGTGTCATTGATTTGGTGTTTCTTCATGCTTTAACTGCTAATTATTAGATTTGTTTTGTGATTTAAGTTGTAGTAAGTTTTTGTGCAAACTGATTCACCCCCCCTCTTAGTTTGCTACATTGTTGCCAACAATTGGTATTAGAGCTAGATCCTCCGGAAGAAGCTTGATTGCTTGAGGAGATCCAAGATGGCAATCATTGCTTTCAAGAAGGATAGTATGAGATTTGATGAAATGATCTACACTCTCTAGAAGAGACAGATGCAATTTCATTTGAGATGCATTGGATACAAAAACTGGAAGATTACTAAGAATCTATATAATGTTCCACAGAATGGTCCTACTACTCTAGATGAGATAAAGGAAGCATAATTCAATATTAGAGCCAAGGAAGCATTAGTGAGTGCCTTGGCAGATTCTGAAATGACTAATGTGATGGACTTAGAGACAACTCATGAGATCTAGATAAATTTGGAGACCTTGCATGAAGGTGACAGTCATGTGAAGATTGCTAAGTTGCAGAGCTTGAAGGGTAAATATGAGAACTTGAAGATGAGTGAAGATGAAAACGTTACTTCTTTTATGTAAAAATTGAATGAGTTTGTGTGTGGAATCAGATGTGTCGATGGAGTTTTAGAAGAATCTGAGATTGTTGCTAAAGTGTTGAGATTCTTGCCTCCTTACAAATATAAAGCTACTTCTATTGATGAGATCCAAACTATGAAAAATGTGACAAGAGACATGTTGATTGGTAAGCTTGTTGCTTTTAAGCTAAGTGAGTTTGGAGACTCTCTTCCTGAGACTAAATCTGCATTCAAAGCTACTATTTTTGGGAAGAAGAGATATGATCTAGGAGAAAGTTCTACAAGAGTATCTAGATATGAGAAAGAGATGAAAGAGATGGAAGATGAAGGGAGAAAGCTTGAGGATTTTTGAAGAACTTATTGCTAAAAGATTACCTAAAGGTGTCGATAAATATGAAGGAAAGTTACCTCTTAATTTTTTTTCATGTAATAAGATAGGACATTTTTCATCAAGGTGTTCAGAAAGTGATAGAAATCCTAAGAAGCCATTTAAGCCATATAAGCCTAATTATCAGAAGAAGTGTTATTATGTTGTTGATGAAGGTGTGACAGATGATGAGTCAGATAAGGGTAATTTAGGAGATGAATTTGTGTTCATTTCTATCAAGGAAGATGATCTTGTAACTACAAATCATACAAGCTGCACTAATGAGGAGAAAACTTTAGCTGCTAAAGTTGAGGAGAAAAATGAATGGGTAATTGGCAGTGGTTGCTTTCATCATATGATAGGTGATAACAGTAAATTTGTAAACTTGGAAAGGTATGATGGTGGTAGAGTAAGATTTGGTGATGACAAAGCTTGTGTAATATGTGGTAGAGGTTCTATTTCTCTTTATAGTAAGCATAATATTGATGATGTGTTGTATGTTAAAGGTTTAAAGAATAATATTTTGAGTGTTGGTCAGATGGTTGATAAGGGATATAACTTGCAATTAAATAATGGCAAATGTAAGATCTTGAGTAGCTTTGGAATTGAGATTGCATCAAGGACAAAAACTAAAGGTAATATCTTTCACTTGAATGCTGGTGGAAATGTTTTTTGATTGCTCAGATTGATGAAAGTTGGTTATGGCATAAAAGGATGTGTCATGTAAATTTTAATTGCATGGTTAAGATAAGTTCTACTCAAGCAGTAAGAGATCTAACAAATTTAATAAAACCCTCTAAACCAGTATGCAAGGAATGTCAATTAGGGAAGTAGACAAGATTTACTTATTGATGTAGGAGCACCGGTGTAGTTTTTATCGATTAGGCAGTTAGCAGTGGAATTTCTTCGAGATCATGACATTTCTTCTTATTTGAGAGTTTAATGTTGTGGTTTTGGGTTTATTCCCTTGAGTTCATTGTCTTTGTCATGTTCAAGTTTAATGGCATTTGGATTTGATTTTGGTGAGGTATCGGTTCTGGTATTGGCCTAGTTGATATGTTCTTACTAGTTAGTCTTGTAGTGTGTTGAGAGAAGTTGGATTAGGTTGCGGTTGATTTTTGTGACTTGCAAATTGTTGGAGATGTTATTTTGGGCCTTGGCTGATATTTCTAGAGGTTTGCGCATCATTTTTTTCTTTGGAGTTGTTCTTAGTGATTTGAGCTGACATGCTACTGTTAGCACGTTTCATGAATCGGTTGGTCTTTGGGCCAACTTGATTGGGTTGTTATTATTTATGGATAGTATAAATGGAAGTTTGTGAATCATTTGAGAAGACAAAAGACAAAATATAAAAGACTAAAGTTCAAGATCGAGCGAAGATTTAGAAACGGTGAGATTCTATTCCGGTGGATTGGAGCTGGAAGGGCTGAGGTCCGGATTAGGGTTGAATCGGTAGATTGTTTTCGGAGGCCGATTTGTTGTGTAGATGATCTATGGATCTTATATCTGTGTTGTAAGCATTGTTTGTATCTTGGATTGTGATCTAGCATGTGGCATATGTAATTCTTCAAACTGTTATAAGATTTGTTCATACTATTTACCGATTATGTATTTTGTGATGTTACCGGTGGTTCTTTCTGCTTTATCTGGCGGTGTTACCAATTACCCGTATATCTTGCATGGTGTTTGCGTTAGGATGCAATGATGGGCCACCCTTCATTAGATCTCCCTACCTTGACTGCATCAAATGGTATTAGAGCTGGTTTGTGAACCTATTGTTGGAGGAAGACCCGATTATGTACTAGTTGGTTGAAGATGAAGTTGAGGCAACTTGTGGCTTGTTCAAATCACCGAACATGAGGTAGAGAAAGGTTTGCAGGTAGACCGTCAATCCTAGAGATTGAGCTTGAGGTAGTTAGTGGATAGAGACTTGAACAAATCTCTGATTGAGGTAGGTTGTAGAGTGGACTGGTATATCGTCGAGGAGAGGCAACCGAAAGCTATAGCCAGATCGTCAAACCCCTGAGGTAGTTGCAAGTACCTATTGATAAATCACCAAACCAAATCAAGTGATGGGACTCACTTTTCAATTAACCCTTGAGACTCTGAAGGAGGAGAAGCGGTGTAGTTCTTACCGATTGGGCAGTTAGCAGTGGAATTGCTTGGAGATCGTGGCATTTCTTCTTGTTTGATATTTTAGCATTGTGGTTTTGGGTTTATTCGCTTGAGTTCTATGACTTTGTCATGTTCGATTTTCATGGCATTTGGATTTGATTCTAGTGAGGTATCAGTTTCGGTATTGGCCTGGTTGATATGTTCTTACCAGTTAGTCTTGCAGTGTGTTGAGCGAAGTTGGATTGGGTTGCGGTTGATTTAGATGACTTGTGGATTGTTGGAGATGTTGTTTTGGGCCTTCACCATTATTTCCAGAGGTCTGCGCATCATTTTTTGCTTTGGAGTTGTTCTTAGTGATTTGAGTCAACATGTTACCATTAGCATGTTTCATGAACTAGTTGTTCTTTGGGCAACTTGATCAAGTTATTACTATTTATAGACGGTATAAATGGAAGTTTGCAAAATTATTTGAGAGGATAGAAGACAAAAGATAAAAGACTGAAGTTCGAGATCGAGCGAAGATTTAGAAGCGGTGAGATTCTGGTCCCGTGGACTGGAGATGGAAGGGATGAGGTCCAGATTAGGGTTTAACTGATAGATTGTTTTCAGAGGTTGATTTGTTGTGTAGATGATCTGTGAATCTTATATCTGTGTTGTAAGCATTGTTTGTGTCTTGGATTGTGATCCAGGATGTGGCATATGTAATTATTCAAACTGTTATAAGATTTGTTCATACTGTTTACCGATTATGTATTTTGTGATGTTACTGCTTGTTCTTTTTGCTTTATCTGATGTTGTGTTACCAGTTATCGGTATATCTTGCATGGTGTTTGTGTTAGGCTGCAAGGATGGGCCGTCCTTCATTAGATCTCCCTACTTATAAGAGAAAATAGTATAACTCTAATGGATTGTTGGATCTTGTGCATATTGATCTGTGTGGTCCTTCTAGAGTAATAAGCTTGCATGATGACAAGCATTTCATGTTTCTCATTGATGACTATTCAAGGGTGATGTGGGTCACCTTCTTAAGGGAGAAGTTTGAAGCATTGGATAAGTTCAAGATTTTCAAGGCTAGAGTTGAAATAGAGACTGGATTGAAGCTAAAGTGTCTGAGATCTAATAGAGGTGAAGAATTCACTTCCGGTGAGTTTAATGCATACTGTGAAGAATATGGAGTTAAGAGATAGTTATCTACTCCTAGGACACCACAACAAAATGGTGTTGTGGAGAGAAAGAATAGAAGAGTTTAAGAAGCTGCTAGAACCATGATGATTGAAGGAAATGTTTGGTATGTATTTTGGAGAGAAGCTATGAGTACTACAGTATACACACTTAATTGGGTAAATGTCAAAGGTGATACTAGTAAGACTCCTTATGAGTTATGGTTTGGTCTTGCTCCTACTATTAGATATTTTAAAATTTTTAGTAGTAAATGCTATATAAAAAGAGATGAAGATTTTGGAAAGTTTGATGCTAGATGTGATGAAGGAATCTTTCTTGGTTATTCTACTAAAAGTAAGGCAACTAGTGTTATAATAAAAGATTGAGAAAGATGGTTGAAAGTGCTAATGTGAAGGATGATGAAGGTAATGTGAGACAGATTAGATCTTGTAGATATTTTGATGATCAAGATGCCAGTTCAGATAAAGGAAATCTAGTACTGACCCAAAGTCAAGTTCAGATTGCTCTAGAAAAGTTTGAGAATGAAGGTGCAAATGCTAGTGCAGAAGGAAGAATTCAAGAACCTGAAATTCAAGAAAATCCTAAAACCCCTAGGTATGTGAGGTTGATACATTCATAAAATCAGATTATTGGTGATAAGAATAAAGGTGAGATGACTAGGAGAAGACTTGCTAAAGAAATGTTGTTTGATTTCTAAGATTGAACCTAAGAATGTTGATGAAGCATGCAAAGATGAAAATTGGATTAAATATATGGAAGAAGAATTCAATCAGGTTGAGAAAAATAATACATGGATTCTTGTTCTTAGACTCAAGGATAAAAATGTAATTGGAACTAAATGGTTATTTCAGAATAAGTTGAATGAACAAGGTGAAGTTGTTTGAAATAAAGCAAGACTGGTTTGTAAAGGTTATTCACAAATGGAAGGAATTGACTATGAGGAGACTTTTTCTCTGGTGGCTATAATTGAAGTTGCTAGATTATTTCTTGCCTATGTTGCTCACAATAATTTCAAGGTTTATCAGATGGATGTCAAATCAAGCTTTCTTAATGGTGAATTGGAAGAAGAATTATACATTGAGCAACCAAATGGATTTTAGCTGACAGATGAAAAGGACATGGTTTTTCAGTTGAACAAAGCATTGTATGGATTGAAGAAAGCCCCTAGAGCCTGGTACGCCATATTGGATAAGTATTTGATGAAGCTTGGATTCAATAAAAGGTATTGCTGACAATAACTTATTTCAAGATTGATCAGAATAACATTTTGATTATTGGAGTTTTTGTTAATGACATTATCTTTGGAGAAAATGATTGTCTATGTAAGAAATTTGTTGAAGAAATGCATAATGAATTTGAGATGTCTGTGATTGGTGAAATGAAATTATTTATGGGATTTCAAATTACTCAGTTGGGTAAAGGTATTTTCATATCTCAGTCTAAGTATGTGAAGAAATTGTTGAAGAAATTTGGTCTTGAAGATTCTAAACCTATTGGTACACAAATTGTGACCAGATGAAAGCTGACAAAAGATGATGATTCTTCGAAAGCTAATCAAACCAGATATAGATCTATGATTGGTGGTTTATTGTATTTGACTCAGACTAGACCTAATATAATGAATGTTGTGTGTCCTGTTGCTAGATTTCAAGTTGATCCTAAGGAATCTCATGTTTCTTCTATAAAAAGGATATTCAAATATCTGAAAGGAACATTTGATTTTGGTTTGTGGTATTCTAAGAATGATGACTTTACTTTGAGTTCTTTTACAGATGTTGATTGGGCAAGTGATGTTGATGACCAAAAAAGTGCTACAGGTGGTGCATTCTTTTTGGGAAAGAAGTTGGTCTCTTGGGCTAGTAAGAAGCAGAATACTATCTATTTATCTACTGTAGAAGATGAATACATTGTTGCTACTAGCAATTATACTCAGGTAATTTGGATGAAGCAGATATTGAAGGATATAGGAGTTATTTATGATGAGCCTATTGCTATATACTATGACAATTCAAGTGTTGTCAATATCTCAAATAATTCGGTGTTGCATCCCAAGACAAAGCATATATCAGTCAAGTTTCATTTCTTGAGAGAGAAGCTCAATGAGAAAGAAATCAGATTGGAGTATGTATCTGCAAAGGAATAGATAGAAAATATCTTTATGAAGCATTTGCCTAAAGATACAATTGAGTATCTCATAGGGAAGTTAGGGGTGCTTTCCTCTCCTAATGAGAACTAAGATGCATGGATTTGCATCAGTCTATGAACTTCACAGAGATATCTTATGCTCTAGATTGATGAGTGTGGTTGCTACTTAGGGGGAGTAGTCATTATTGGTGGTTTAGATGTTCAAATTTGTGAAGATAATTCATAGGGAGAAAATTGTGATTCCCGAGCCTTTTCCATTGATGTCAAAGGGGGTGAGAAGCATGTGAAAAACCCTAAAGTATTTTGAGTTGTTTGTCAAAGGGGGAGTTGATCCTTGTGATTTTGAGGGAGATTGTTATGATTTGCATTGATTTTTTTTCACATTCATATGTTTCCATCAATGCCAAAGGGAGAGATTGTTGGACATTGGTTAATATGTTGTCATTGATGTCAACATATGGTAAGATTGTTGATGGGGAGATTGTTGAGAAGTTTTCTTCTATGTATTTCAGTGTTGCAGTTTGATGGATGAGTTGGTTTAGCCTATGTCTTGTAGATACGGTTTAAAGGGTTTATGTTATGTTATTTGTAGATGGTTTATTCCCATTTACAAAGGTCTGCATGATGTTGTGATTGAGTTATGAGATCCAGTATTGAGGATGTTATGCAGTTGTTCAGATTATTTGGTATTCTTATTTGTGCTCCATATTGCTCTGGAATTGCTATATCTTTAGTTCTGGATGTGTGGGATGTGTTCTAGACATTGATGTGTGTCTTCAGCTCAAGTGGTTCATGATTTGTAAATCCACAAGCAAATCTTTCATGTTGATAGTCGGTTATGATGGTGTTCTTGAGCTCCGGTAGTGAGATGATGATGATTCTAGTGATCCAAGTTGTTGTAGTTATTATGGTGCAATTCACATTGCTTGTGAATATCTCTAAATCATGTTCAATTTTTATTGGTGGTCCGCATTGATTATTGTGTGTGTTATTGAATATTTTCTTCGTCCGATGATGTTCTTCATGTTATGCGACATTCTTGGTGGTTCTAGCATGTTGTGGATGATCGAGGCATAATTGTTGAAGGTGTTGCATGTTTGCGGTATTGATTTGGGTCTAAACTATGTCTTAGCCGATATTTTTTTGGTTTGCATGTATTTTTGTAGTGTGTGAGGATATTACTTTGTAATTTATATTGAGGATTTAGCCGACCTATATTCATGGGTTAAGGGTTTGTCTAAATAAATGTAATAATCATATGAGATGTATGTCTGCAAGTGCCTGTGTAGGTTCCCACCGTGTTTTTTCCCTTAACTGGGTTTTCCACATCAAAAATCTTGGTGTTATGTGTGTTATTGATGTGGTGTTGTTTCATGCTTTAACTGCTAATTATTAGATATGTTTTGTGGTTTAAGTTGTAGTAAGTTTTTGTGCAAACTGATTCACCCCCCTCCCCTCTTAGTTTGTTGCATTGTTGCCAATAGTGTGCATTTCCAAGGCTATCAAAAAATGCTTCACCATCATTTTGAGAGGATTTGTGTTAATATAAATCAAAGGTATTCTTTTTTTCTCCTCCTTGTATTCTTTACAAAAATGACCATTTTTTCCATAGTTCCATGTTCATTTTTCTGTGAAATTTCTAGGACACTTAGACCTCCAACAAAATTTGGATCTTTCTTTTTCTTGCTTTTCATACTTCTGTAAAGCGAAAAATTGCGATCGAACCCTAGTTGTTCTCCCCTCTTCCAACTCTGAGGAGAGAGAAGGGAGGTTCGCTAGGATTCGATGGTTTTCACTTAGGGGAGAGACTTTACATTCAAAAGAGGGGTTGAAACCCACAAGATCCAATCCCACACAATGCAAGATTGGATGCTAAATGTGTTTCAAGGGTTAAGACAGCAAGGCTACCCTCTTTTGTAAAGAATGTTGATAGAAGAATTAAGCTAAGCATGCATAGAAAGTGATAAAGATTCACTTATAAACTGAGATAGGAATACAGTATGAAGCTGCGGACCTGGAATTAGCAGTAAAATGTCGATACGGCGCTGTCCTGCAAATTTGAGCAAAATTTGTCGGGACGATGGTGCCCGGCGCCACGGTCCTCCGAAAAATCCGCGAAACGAAGGGGGATCTGTTCGTCTCTGCACAAGGATTCCAGATCTTCAATTTCAGCCGCGTACCTGCAACCTACACACAGAAAAGCGAAGATGATTGGGGGGTTAGGGATTAGGGGTTTGCCTTTAGGTCAAACCCCGGTTTTGGAATTAACCAAGAAATGAGCAAGTGCTGTAAATGTAAATGTATGTAAAACAAGTACTAATACCTTGTTCTAAGGATGTTTGTATCCTTATGTGCGAAGGTTTAGATGTTGTATGTTGTTGTAGCATGTATGTGATCTCCTCTTCAATGGTTGAATCCTTGACTTGAATGCAACACTTAGCCTTGAATGGAGACTTGAAATGATCAATTGCTTGAAGGAATGCTTGAATGCTTGAATGCTTGAATGCTTAAGTATAGTTTCCACGCTTGCATACATATATCCTCTTCATCTTTTTTTTACCCAAATGGGAGAGGAAAATGTAGTTTATATACTTGTCATTTAGGGCTGATAGACTGATTTTCTTGACCTTAGGCCGACCAGGAAAGTTAATTTCCAAATTGCAAACAAAAAGACCCGAGACCCCTTAGGAGACCGGGCCCAAAATAGGACCCAGGGACCAAGGCGCTGGGCGCCATGGTCCTGGGGACCAAGGCGCTAGGCGCCCTGGTCCTGAAGGACCAGGGCGCTGGGCGCTCTAGTCCCACCTCCCGGGACAGCAGGGCGCAAGGAGGTTCAAGCCAGGGTACAAGAAAATGCAATTTTCAGTGTCATAATCAGGTTTCGGGGTCTCCATTCAGGTTGCGTGTTGCGTCGCCATCGTGAAGACCGAAATGCAGTCGAAATTGCAAGTGTCACAATTTTAGGATGCTACATTTAGCCCCCACTTTAGCGGGAGTATGTATGCTCATACTTCCGGTAAAGTACAAGGAAACAATATTGAAAGACTTTCACCACGTCAAGGAGGCAAGATACACCAAGCCCCCAGTGGACTAAGGATCTTACGACTTCGATTGACAAAGCAAAAGGGAAGATCATGAGGAAGAACCATGACTGTCAGTAGTAAGGTTCCCTCACTATGAGTCATGCAAGAAAGATATCAAAAATTTTCAAGGCAAGGTTAAATTTGCCAAGAAATTTTCAAGTATCTTGAAAAGATATGAACGGGATGTATGCCCCCCTACATTAAAGCGATCGCACACGCCTCAACGGGGGTGATTGTTTTAACGTAGTGATACACATAAGAAATGAGAAAGGAAAGGAGCACGTTATCGCAAGGATTTAGCCCCCAAGTGTGAGATAAACCCAAGGATAATAGACACAAAACACAAAGCACGAGGTGACTTCGCTTTCCTCGGGGTCAGTATGCTGTATGATAATTCATGTATATATATCATATGTATGTATGCATAATTGTTCTTCATTCCCCAATCAAGGAAGGTCACCTAGAAGAAGGGAACACATGTGTCTTTTGAGTCAACATGAGAGAGATCGAGAGATCTCAATGCTTTGCATCATCCTCAAGTAAACAACACTAAGGACAACAAATAGAAGAATGAGAATAACATATAGAAGAAGTAACGAAAGAGAGGAGGAGAGAATCTGCAATGCTAATGAAACTAGTCTAGCACGTCATCTACCCCCCGATCTTGCTGATCAATGTTCCGGGAAGGCAGGGAACACACTAGAGGAGGAACATCCAACACAGCAGGTGGAGCTATCACAAGATCCAAACACGGGCTATGTTCATGTTCCGAGCCACGTTGTTCTTGTCTAGGAGCTAGGATAAGTGCTTTAGAAAATTCATTAGATAAATGGTTATCAATATCAACAAGTTCATATTCACTATCAGAAGCAAGAGAAGTAATATTTTCATCAGGAATAACATTTTCATCTATATCATCATCAAGATTTATAAAAATAGGATCTTTAACTCGCACAGGATCAAGACCATCATGCATCTTATGTTTAGGAGATTTAGGCTCAATGTCCGGCTGAGGAGAAAATCGAATAATGCTTGTTGAAGGTGTTTTTGGAGATTGCAAAGTTTGAGCTCTAAGACGACGCTTTCACCGGCGTTCACGTGCAGAACGATTTCGTCTAGTCTTAGTAGGAAGTGGAGAAGATTGAGGAGAAGGAATGTTCTCATCCTTAGCACTTGGGTGTTTAGGTTGTGGTCTCTTAGGCTGGATAATAGGAGAAGAAGAAGGTCTCTTCTCTCTATAAAAAGAAGGAGGAGGAACTGCTCCATATAAAGGAGGAATTTTTGGTTTAGGGAGAAGACCAAGTCCATCATGACGAGGAGGTATAGGTCTACTCTTAGGAAGTTTATTAGGCATAGACATAGTCACATCCATAGGGATGGGTTGGGAATCTTCTTGAGGAAAGACATTAGTTTTATCTTTCAAAGGAAGAACTTCCTTCTCAAGAATGATAGGAATATCAAGTTTAGGTGTTCTAGGTTCACTTAGAGATAGGATCATATCTGTTTTCCACTTTTGATAAGATTTGAAAAGATGATCACTTCGTAGAGGAAGAGATTGGAACTGTTTAGGCCAAAAGTAATCAATAGGAACGCTAGAAGTTCTTTTAGCTGGTTTAAAGAGACTATGATTGACAGTAACAACTTCACCATTATGGGGAAATTTCAAACACTTATGAATAGGAGAAGCAATAGCTTTCATGGAAGATAGCCAAGGATAGCCAAGCTTCACACGAAATTGTTCGGAAGATGGAATAATAGCAAAGTTCACATCAAGAGATTTGTTATGGACCTCAATAAGCAATGTAATAGAACCAATTGCAGGAGAAGAAAATGCATCAAATAGTTTCACAATCACATCTGTTTTGTCATAGATCACTTGATTCAATTGCAAAGTAAAAAGGAATTCTTCAGTAATCACATTAATCATGCACGAAGGATCAATAAGCACTCCACGGCAAGGTGTATTCTTAACTTTTGCAACTATGTATAAAGGACCATCAGGTGCCCTAATGGTTTCACTGGAATCAAATGTGATGGAAGATTCTTTAGGGATTTCTTGCTGCTCTACAAAGTTAATCACATTCGGAGTCATAGACACAAGACCATTAGATGAGAGAGAGGAATCATTAGCCTCAATTGCATTAGAGGTATGAGAAGGCAATGGATCAGTGAAAATCTGAAGATTTTGGTTAGGAGGAGCTACAGATGTGTTGCCTTTATCATTCACTCCAGAAACAGAAATAGTATTATTATCAATCAAATCTTGAATTTTACCCTTTAAAGAAAAACATTTTTCAGTATCATGCCCAGGCTGACGGTGAAATTGACAAAAAGATTTGTTATCAAAGTAAGGTGAAGTAATCTTTGCAGGATCAATTTGTCTTATAGGAGGAAGAGTAAGCACATTTTGTTCCAATAACTTATTCATAATACTATGCAATGATTCATTCAAAGGAGTATACTTTCTTTCTTTCTTGAAAAATTTAGAAATAGGAGGCACACCTGATGCTGCATTCACATTGTTGTTGATGATGTTTTCATTGAATTTGATGGAATCTCTGTTCGGTTTAAACTTCCCAAATGGTTGTTGACTGCTATCACCCTTATCACTCGGAGCCATAGGATGTGATTGTTCCATTTGACTCACAGTCAGTTGATGATTGTGAAGAGTTGTACACAACTATTGGAAAGAAGTAAACTCAGAAAATAGAAGTTTGTCTCGAATATCTTTTTGTAAATTAGAAATAAAGATTCTTTGAATATCATTGTCAGGCACTGGAAAAGAAATTTGAGCATACAAATTCTTATATCTACCAATGAAATCAGTCACTTTTTCTTTAACACCTTGTTTACAATGCATTAAATCAATCAAAGTAACTTTAGGACTTATATTGTTTTGAAATTGTTGAATGAAAGCATTTGCAAGTTGTTCGAAAGAAGTAATAGAATAAGAAGGCAACGAGCAATACCATTGTAGGGCTTTGTCTCTTAATGTTCTAGTGAACAGTTTTGCCAGCAACCTTTGGTCATAAGCAAAATCAGTACATATTGTTTGAAAAGTCTTAACATGTGTTAGAGGATCTCCTTTACCATTATAAAGTTCCAAATGCGGGATTTCAACATGTTTAGGAGGGATAGCTCGAACAATGTCAAGAGAAAGTGGGCTCGCAACGTCAAATGTGGGCACACTAAACTTAGATTGATTCATAGAGGCAATTTGTTGCTGTAAAGAAGAGACAGTTTGTGCAAGATTGTTAATGGTCGCTTCAGTCGAAGAATTCATATTGGATGTGTTAGATTGAGATGGAGGTCTTATGTTATTGAAAGAAGGTAAAGAGTAAGGTGGTGGGACCCTATGATAGTCAGTCATAGGAGATGATTGGACAAGAGGAACACTACAAGGAGGGATGGAATGGTTAAATGAATTGCCCCCTTGCGTCATGTTCATTTGTGGTGATATAATAGGCACACTCATCGAAGGAATGAATGAAGAAGTCGGATTGAATGAAGGAAGAGGGTTAATTGAAGAAGAAGGGTTGCCCCCATGACTGGTGATCACAGGAGGAATGTCTTGTGTAGAAGTAGCCATTATGTTTGATGTAAAGGTAGGTATGCTAGCAATAGAAGTTGTCAAAGGAATAGAATGATTGACTTGAGTAGGAGGTTGTGTATAACCCAAATTTTCAGCACAACTCTTCATAGGCATCACATTCGAATCCACAATGTGTGCAATACCACGCAAAATATCAATTCCATTCTTATCACTTTGAAGCATACGTTTTAGACCCTCAATTAAAGGAAGAGCTTGACTATCAGGGTATTCTTGAGACATCCATTGTCGAAAATCGTCAAATTGGTTATCCAATTTCGAAAGTTGTTCTACAGAAACCTCATGGAGAGCTTCTTCATCATTAGGAGGATTAGAGGAATTACCCATGTCCTCGTTAAAAAGGCCATTCAAATTAGGTTCCATCTCCTCTGTAATTAAACCTTGGAAGGACTTAATTCTAAGGCTTCGTCTAACGGGAATAGTGTAAGTAGGGCTTATTGTTGTAAAACTCATGCACTAGAAAGAGAGAGAAGATTTTGAATTTAGAGGTAGCAATTTTCAGTAAAATCAGCCAATCTTCTGGATTTAAGCTGTTAAATGCAATCACAACAGTCTCCCGAAATTTCGGAAAAAATGTCTGGGACCATGGCGCCCGGAGTGCAACACGGTCCTTGCAACTTTTTTCGAAATTTGCAGGGATGAAAGGTATGATGATTTTAGAGCTAATCTGAAAAAATTGAGTGATTTTACGATCTGTAGATAGGCCAAATTAAAGTTGCAATCTCGAAATTGAACCCTACCAAGATTGTCAAAAAATGCAAAATTTGAATTTTGAAAAAGAGAGGGAAACTGAAATTTTGAATTTTATGATTTTAGAGGGAATGTCAAGAGCAATGCAAATTTTGAAATTTGAAAATTGACTCAATTTCACGCAAAATTCAATTTTGAAAGCGGAAATCAAAGTTGTTGTAATTAAGCACTTAATTTCAAAAGTCACAAATTGCAAGAATTTGAATAAAGCACTGAAATTTTTAATGAATGATAACACACTTTTAAGTTTTAGGATAGTAAGAACACAAATTTGACACAAAATTTCAATTTCAATGATTTTTAAATGTTTAGAAGCCTTAATCCAAGCAATCACAAGACCAACTTTGACTGTAATTTTGAAGGTGTTATAATTGATAAAATCAGCCAAAATTCTGAATTTTAGCAGAAAAACACAGTAAGATCTCGCTCCCGAAATTTCAGAAAAAATGTCGGGGACGATGGCGCTCAGCGCCACGGTCCTTGCAACTTTTTTCCAAATTTTCAGGGATGAGAGATATTGTGATTTTATTGCGGAATCCAAAGTTACAGCTGATTTGGAGATGTTTTGATCAGTGAAATTGTCAGACAAAGGTTGAATCAAGAGGGTTTCAAAAATTAGGGTTTTGACACTTAACCACTTAATTTTCAGAATTAAAGCACAAATATGAATTGAAAATTTGTAATAGAAGGGAAGATCTAAAACAAGCATTAACATTTAGACATTTCGCAAGTTCAATTACTAAAAAGAAAATTTAGGGTTTTTATGCAATCACCTCTAAAATTTTGCAAAAAATCAAACATGGAAATGTAATCAATTTTTTCAGATCTAAGCATGAAAAATCAGAAAGGATGTTCATGTCAGGTTCACCAAAATGTAAAGTGGAAAATCGCGATCGAACCCTAGTTGTTCTCCCCTCTTCCAACTCCAAGGAGAGAGAAGGGAGGTTCGCTAGGATTCGATGGTTTTCACTTAGGGGAGAGACTTTACATTCAAAAGAGGGGTTGAAACCCACAAGATCCAATCCCACGCAATGCAAGATTGGATGCTAAATGTGTTTCAAGGGTTAAGACAGCAAGGCTACCCTCTTTTGTAAAGAATGTTGATAGAAGAATTAAGCTAAGCATGCATAGAAAGTGATAAAGATTCGCTTATAAACTGAGATAGGAATACAGTATGAAGCTGCGGACCTGGAATTAGCAGTAAAATGTCGATACAGCGCTGTCCTGCAAATTTGAGCAAAAGTTGTCGGGATGATGGCGCCCGGCGCCACGGTCCTCCGAAAAATCTGCGAAACGAAGGGGGATCTGTTCGTCTCTGCACAAGGATTCCAGATCTTCAATTTCAGCCGCGTACCTGCAACCTACACACAGAAAAGCGAAGACGGTTGGGGGGTTAGGGATTAGGGGTTTTCCTTTAGGTCAAACCCCGGTTTTGGAATTAACCAAGAAATGAGCAAGTGCTGTAAATGTAAATGTATGTAAAACAAGTACTAATACCTTGTTCTAAGGATGTTTGTATCCTTATGTGCGAAGGTTTAGATGTTGTATGTTGTTGTAGCATGTATGTGATCTCCTCTTCAATGGTTGAATCCTTGACTTGAATGCAACACTTAGCCTTGAATGGAGACTTGAAATGATCAATTGCTTGAAGGAATGCTTGAATGCTTGAATGCTTGAATGCTTAAGTATAGTTTCCATGCTTGCATACATATATCCTCTTCATCTTTTTTTTACCCAAATGGGAGAGGAAAATGTAGTTTATATACTTGTCATTTAGGGCTGATAGACTGATTTTCCCGACCTTAGGCCGACCAGGAAAGTTAATTTCCAAATTGCAAACAAAAAGACCCGAGACCCCTTAGGAGACCGGGCCCAAAATAGGACCCAGGGACCAGGGCGTTGGGCGCCATGGTCCTGGGGACCAGGGCGCTGGGCGCTCTGGTCCCACCTCCCGGGACAGCAGGGCGCAAGGAGGTTCAAGCCAGGGTACAAGAAAATGCAATTTTCAGTGTCGTAATCAGGTTTCGGGGTCTCCATTCAGGTTGTGTGTTGCGTCGCCATCGTGAAGACCGAAATGCAGTCGAAATTGCAAGTGTCACAATTTTAGGACGCTACAACTTCGTATTACCTTTTTATTTCAATCTATCATGAACTATAGAAACCTCCTTAGTTGTTTCAAAAAAAAATTTTTACATCTCTCTAGATAGTAATGATGCAACCACCTCATCCATCTAGAACTTGGTGGTAGAACTCTTAATGGAAATCACAAGGTGGTTCCATGAGTCTCATGAAGAACAAATCAATGTCATGCAATAATACTCCTCCCTCATTTTCACTCCAACAAAATTCAACTAGGAAAGTAGCATATTAAATATATTTAAATGATCAACTACAAACCTTCCATAAATATAATTTTTTCATTAGGGATAACTTGTTCTCTATAAATTTAGCTTGAAAAATGTCTCTAAAATTCTTTCATAGTTTTTTTGTAATAGTATATTCATGAACATTCAACAACACAAAGTTTTCCAAACATTACCTTATTCAAGAACCTTAGCTTTTTTATCTATTAGATCCTAATATTCTTGAGTCATGATTGCAAGTTTGGTACCAAATATTGCATCCCATAAGTCTTGATCTATAAGAATATCATCCATCTCAAGTTTCCACAACTCAAACTTTTCATTGTTAAACTTCTTCTCTTCTATTCTTCTAGATGTGTTGTACAACTCCTTGCAACAAGAAGATCATAAAATACTTTTCAACAAGCTCCCACCCAAATGAAGATTAGTTCAAAAAACTCTCTACCCAAAAATGTGACTAAAAATTAGCCAAAACTTAATGCTAGTTGAAAGGAAGCAAGTTTTGTTGAAACACTTCCTACACTAATATAAGGAGAGAAGATAGTAAAATTCTTTAATTATTTAACAATTATAGGAAGAAGATGCACAACATAAACATAAATAGATTATACCATATCATTTACTTACATTGGGAAAAATCCTTTTGAGAGAAAAACCTCGAAAGACCCCTTTGGGAGAAAAACTCCAAAATCCAACACACAAACTAATATATTAATTTGTAAACAATGAAGGTTACAATACACTTGCAAAGTTACAATCTTTTAGGAGTTCACCACATGATAATTTTGGAGCAATCTCAACAACATAACATTAACAACAAATAAACCTACAAATAAAACTCCTCAAGCACCTTATTTACAGATATCATACAAGTTTTTGGGAAGCTTCTAGAGGAAAAAGCATAGCATGGGAATCTCTATCCACATGGCACACTTTACTACACCTTTTACATGCAAAAAGACACTTGTACAATACTCCTTTAGACCCCTTGCAATTTTCATAACATTTCCGTTTTTCCTCTCAAGCTTGGATGCCTAGAATTGACTTAAAATAGGCTATGAAATTCGCTCTTTCACATCTTACAACTATCGTAGAATATGTCTTCACTGTTAATTTTGTGGATCGGAATTAAAATTTATCTTCTTCTATGTATTATCTATCACTGAATTGTTGTATAAATCTGATTGTCTTCTTTTATGTTGCAGGAGAGGAGGAGCATTTTTATTTCAATGTCCATTCTCACACATTTCATTTGGTATATGTAGTGGGCTAGGTATGGTCAAGCGATGCCTTGACCGGCTGTGTCTTTTGGACATGGCCGATCAAGACATCACTTGATCGTGCCCCCTCACAATAATAAATGTTTGAATGAGAGACTTCATTTATCTCTCATTCAATCATTTATCTTACCGAGGCTATCATGCATTAACACTCCCTTTTAGCTAGGTAAGATAAATGTAAAAGGTATTGGGAGCAATATTCATAAATTGTATGATGCTTATCTTGGCACCATCGTTTCAAGATGTGAATTGCCTCTGTCGATGATTCTATTCACAAACTCTTGAGTGGATTGCCTCTTTCGGCGATTCTATCCATAAGCTCTTGTGTGGATTGCCTCAATCAGCGATTCTATCCACAAGCTCTTGTGTGGATTGCCTCAGTCGACAATTCTATCCATGAGCTCTCACATGGATTGCCTCAATCAGTGATTCTATCCATGAGCTCTTACATGGATTGCCTCAGTCGACGATTCTATCCATGAGCTATTGTGTGGATTGGCTCAGTCGACGATTCTATCCACAAGCTCTTACGTGGATTGCCTCATTTGGCAATTCTATCCACAAGTTCTTATGTGGATTGCCTCAGTCGGTGATTCTATCCATGAGCTCTTACATGGATTGCCTCAGTCGGCGATTCTATCCATGAGCTCTTGTGCAGATTGCCTCTATCAGCGATTCTATCCACAAGCTTTTATGTGGATTGCCTCAGTCGGCTATTCTATCCACAATCTTGAGTTATTGTAAGATCGTCACCTTCCAATAACCTCAAAAATACAAGTGGAAATCATTTAGAAGTCGTCACTTCCTTATGATTTACATAGGGCCCATAAAATAATTATTAGTATTAATAATAATAATCAATATTTACAATTTTTACCTCAGAAGTGCTCAATCTTGATTAGTAAGCTCCCTCTCAATCACAAGGTATCTTGAGTTTCTTCTAGAGAACATATTTTTCTGAACATATGTCTGAATTTCTGACTTCAACAAGGGACGCTTGTAGTTTAAGTGTGAGAGGACAAGTTCTTGAAATGTGGTCATATTCGAGACTTTCAAGGAGATATCAATCTGATCTTAATCGGATTTTCCTTCAGGCGGTTAGGCTTTATAGAAGGAAACTTGGCTCTGATACCATGTTAATTTTGTGGATCAGAATTAAAATTTCTTCTTCTATGTATTATCTATCATAGAATTGTTGTATAAATCTGATTGTCTTCTTTTATGTTGTAGGAGAGGAGCATTTTTATTTCAATGTTCATTCTCACACATTTCATTTGGTATATGTAGTGGGTTGGGTACAGTCAAGCGATGCCTTGACCGACCATGTCTTTTGGACATGGTCGATCAAGACATCACTTGATCGTGCCCCCTCGCGATAATAAATGTTTGAATGAGAGACTTCATTTATCTCTCATTCAATCATTTATCTTATCGAGGCTATCATGCATTAACAATAACTGACTAAAAATAGCTAATACTCTTATAACCTATCATATGTCAACTTGTGTACCCAAAATCATAATAAAAAGATACTTCATGACACTTGTCATGTGTTTCATAACATGTCATAAAATTTTTATCTAATGTTGTCTCTTACATGTCATAGAATTTGTCATTTGTCACATCATCATAACCTCTTACACATTGCACAAGATATTGACACATGGATGGAATAATGTCACCTCAAATGGAATTCCAACATCCTCATGTGAGGAAAAATATATCCATGTCACCTTTCCAATAGGATGACAAGTCACCATTCCAATTCCCACAAGATGACAAATTAGTATATACATGCAAAATTACATTGTAGAAAAATAAATAGATATATTAATTAAAAGAATCATAAGAAATTGTAAAGGTTGAGATACCTTCATTTCCAATATTCTTCCACTTGTTGAACACCTTACAAAAACCAATAAAAAAATAAAATCAATTGTAGAGAGCATTTTGGTTGTTCTAAAAGTTGTAATAACTTTTTTTCCTAGAGTCAAATATAGATGTCCACATTGGGAGTGTTACTTGGGTGCATTAAGTAAGGGTATGGTTAGAGAATGAAAATAATCATACTTGTCTCTATCTTTCCTATAAATAGAAAGTTTCAGATGGAGGTTAGACATAATTTTGTACAAGCTCATAGTGTGTGAATCTTTGAGTATACACTTGGAGGCTTGAGTTCCTTGTCAAGAGACTCTAAGGAGCATGGAGTGGGACTTGCGTATCTCATTATTCTTGGATTATTTTCATAGGGAATGCACCAAAAGTTTGTCATTATAGATAAAGAAGGTAATATCTTAGAAAAAAATTCTTCCTTGATTCTAAGTGTTGATATTTTGTGAAGATCAAAATCCTAGTACTATATTGTAATTTTCTATTGCTAAGATTACAATGGTTTATTTTGTTGGATGCTATGTTTTTCCTAAAAAGGTTCACTCTATATCTCTCTCTATTACATGGTTATTTTATACTTTCTTTCTCTATTGTTATTCTTTATTGTTGTTACCATGTTAGTATATTGTTGAAATTTATATGAATCAAATAACTTTTAACATATCTCCTTGTGGGATTAGCTAGGAAATTGTCTTCTATCTCCTCTCAAAAAGAACTAAGAAAATGGTTAACTATGTTTATTAGAACCCCTTAGGATGGTTTATGAGTGCTCAACCTCTCAAGTCATTGGATTTTTATAGGAATTCGATCTTTCCCTTACAAGGTTAACATCCATCATAAATAATCAATACCTTCTACAAAAATATCAATCCTCAATAAGAATAATACTACAAATTAAAATGTTTTTTCTTCTTATAGTTAACTTAGGCTACTTAAGTAAATATGATTAACTAATCATTACTCAAGATAGATTGATAATTTATAGTTAGGAATAATTATCTAACAATTTCCAATAGCTATTTTTAGAAAAAGTAAATAAAATGGAGGGTAATTACTGAGATTTATGATAGAAGTGTAATTTTCACTGGGTAATTATGTTGGAATATGATCTATTTTAGTTTTAAAAGTATAATTATATCTATAAAACACATTCTATTCTATATTTGAGTTTCTTCTCTATATTTGAGTTTCTTCTTAGTATTTCTTGGTGAGTGCAAGATCATGATGGAACAAAAAGTGACAATAAAAAAATGCATTTTTTGGCTTATCCCAGATTGCAAAATGTAGGTTAGAATTTTTATTTGGGTTGACTAAAAAGTACATTTTTCTATGGTAAAAATCAAAGCAAAGCAAATATCTTTATAAATAGATATACATTTTTTATAAATCAAAATGGATATCTATTATTTGAGGGTATTTATTAAAAAAATATTGTATATATATAGTAGATTATGGTATATAATAGTATAATATATTATAAGATAATATACTATAATAGGTATTATAATAATATTATTATTAAAATATATAATAATAATATATTATATATAAAATATTATCAAAACATATTGTATTATAATATATTTAAAATATTGTTGTCATTATTGACATGGTGTAATGGCTAAGTTGTAGTGTTGATCTTGTCATCAATGCTCAAACCCCATTTGGGTGTAATTGTTGAATGGTTATATTAGGGATGAGGTCCCAATTTGTGACCTTGAGCTCCATGTCAAAAACATTTACCCCTCTTTTAAGATTTAAAATATATATATCCATTTTAAACAGATATCTATTTTGTAAACTTATGTATAGAAAAACAATAAAATACTTTTGGTCTGATGCTTTAGAACAATGAACAATTACTAGAAGAGTAGTAAGAAACAAATATATAATTTCTAGAATAATAGATACTTATTTTATTCATTTAGATTTTGTACTCAAATTGGTCATATGAGACAATTTTATATTTTTCATCATTTTTTGTTGGTTTTATTAAGAATTTTTTTGAAATTTTTAGTATTTAAATTAAGTGTTTATATATAAGTTTTAGTAATTAGTTAACATATTTATTAATTTTTAAGTTTTTAAATTCAATGGAGTTTAAAAATGACAAAAGAATTTGGAAATCCAAACCCTCACCCACCAAACCCCCCCTCCCCCTATCAAATCCTCCCCTACCAAACCCTCCTTCAATTCAAAATATAAGTGATGTAAACATTACTAAATTGAAGAACATTATTAAAATATATTGTTAGCACTCTTGATTGTTCTTAACAGCAACCACCTTAGAGGGAATTATTGTTCATTTTAAAACCCTCACAAGCCAACATGAATCATTTCAAGAATGAAGAATCCAAGAGGCAACAATATGCCAATGGCTTGTCTTATGATCAAGTCAAAGAATTAGAAATATCCAAAGCCCAATAATCACAAATATAAACATTCTATTGATGTGTATAAGCCCACATATTCTATCAAATGGAGCATGCATGTAAGTATTACAACAAATTTTTGGGATCATTGGTGGATGGCTTTTGATAAACCACCCAACAATTATTTTGATGTCCCTCTATATTTTCTTTGCAAGGCGTATGCAAATCTTGTTTTAGAAAGAAAGTGAACTATTTTGACTTTAGAAATTTCTAAGGATTATGTAGATGAATGACTCAAGATATAGTTGGGGCAATGCAACAATTACAAGTTCTATATATTCACCCTCCTCCTATTGCTTCCCCACCTATAATAAAACACCCAAACATTGTTGTAACTACAACAATGTAGAGCCCCATGAGCGCACACTCTTTGAATGACCAATTAATTACACACAGTTCTTAGTTTTCCTACCCACATGGAATTGATATTCCTAGTGGACTGATTGATGTTGGCGTACCCTCCTTGTCTACACATATTGGTATGCCTCATCATTACACTATGTGCAAATATGTGTTTTTAGGTCCTCTCAAAGAGACTATTGATCATCTCCTAAATACATTTGAATATGAGGCCCATCAGTTGACAATTGTATGAGATGAGACAACAAGGTCTAGAACATATGCAAAGGCATTGGAGGTGAGAGCACATGTAGTACCCCTACCCTAATAAGTTTTTAAAACCGGTTTGACCTTGGTTTACTTTTTAAGTGGCCTTCTTGGATGGTTGATCTACCATGTTGCAATGTTATAGCCGGATATTATGATTATTGTGCATACATGTAAATGTTGTTTTCTCATCGATTCTTATGTAAGTTTAATTGTTCTTCGAATTTGTGTTATTAATCTTGGGCTAACACTTTCATTAAATATATATGTATGCATGTGAGGTTCATGGTTGCAGGAGATTGCAGGTACAGTCCAACAATGGTACGAGGTTCATCTCCACCAGGATTCGTAGGTTTCAGTGTACCTTATCGGCCCTAAAGAATTGATTAGGTATTCGTAAAACCCTCGTTCTACCCTAGTCGTGCTCAAGTGAGCATCGCCAGTTGTCCGTCAGTTTCCCCTTTGGTTGGGTATGTGGGTCGTGTATTTGGTTGGCTGTCTTGGGTTGTGTGTTGTGTGTGTGGTAAACTTGATTATTTAATCCCAAGCATTTAATTAGATTGAATGTGTTTTTACCCATTAGTAAATTAAGGGACTAAATTAAATAGGACCCTTTTGTGTGATTAATCAATAATTAGAATTGCTCAATTCATGTTTGTAGCAAGTTTGATTAAATGGTTATTTTTAAATGATCAATTAATTAAGTTTATGCATTTTGAAAGGGAAGGTTAAATAGTATTCGAAAATGGAAATATTTTACCCTCTTTGGAATTTTGAAATAGAAATGTTAGTTTTAATTAAATTAAGAAAATCAATTTTAGAAGAAAAGCAAGTTTTTTGCATATTTGAATTGTTTGGGAAAAAAGATTTTCATTTTTATTGGAGGAAAATATTTTAAATCCAAAAAAATGATTTTTGGTCAAACAATTTCCCTTTTAACTTAGGTTTTGAAAATATTTTTGGGGAGTTATTTTTATGGAGAAATTTTGGGCATTTGGGGGAGAAGGATTTTCTTGAGCTTGCAGGTTGGGCTCTTCATCAAATCATTCCCAGGATTGCTGAATACGGTTGGATTCTTGTTTATCTCTTTGGTTTTGTTTAATAGAGATTGTTTGATTTTAAAGAAATTTGGTTGTGCCTATTGAAAATCTCTTATATTTTGTGGAATAAGGAAGAGTTGTAGTTAAATCTCAAATTCAAACCCTTCTTGCTTTCATTCTCAACCTCCAGATCAAATTTTTGGTGGTTCATATTGATTTCAAAACCAAGATTTGGGGGTTGGTTGTTCACAGATTAATTTTGTCAAAAATAAATAAATTTGAGCATTTTGGGTATGCTGGTAAATTTTTCCCAATTTTAGTTTGCTGGGATTGCTTATTTCCAAAAAGATTGTTTTATCTTTCATCCTCCTTGCCATTATCTAGGTTGTATGTTTTGGGAATACATTGTTATATATATATATATATATATATATATATATCTTTTATATTCTGGAAACTTTTTCTCAGAATATTGTCTCAGTTTGAGACTATGCAGATTGGGGTTTTTTTTTGTTTATTATTTAAAAATAATAAAAATAAATAAAACAAAATAAAAAGATTATTATTATATGGGGGTGGAATGGAAACCAAGGCCCTCGACCCATGGTTGGGGAGAGCCGAGGCTTCCCCATACCATGGGGAGAGGCCTAGCGGTGAGGCCATGTCGTGGCCTCCACTCAGCCCTGGGTGGGTGGAGACCACGATATGGTCTCCCCAGCTTTCCCTTGGGGAAAGGGAGGCCCGGGTGGGTCTGCCCTATTATGTTATTTTTTTGTTATTTTAACAAAATAAAATAAAATATAAATATAGTTTTTTTTTTCAATTATATTTAATAAAGTTGGAATATGTTTTATTTAAAGTTTTTTTAAAATGGTATTTGTTTTATTATTAAATTATTAATTAATGTATATTAATAAATACATATTAATTGATATTCAGTTACTAATTTATTAATTAATGTATATATATAAAGATATATATACTAATTGATATTTTAGTTTGTCTATTTTTTTAAATATACGCAAGGATATATTATTTTTAATTTGGGAAAATGATTACCTATTTAAGTTCCTTTTTAAATGTATATTTCCATTTTTGGAAAGTATATTTTTGTTTTGCAAAAGATGAGAGTGGTTTATTTATTTCGAGCAAGAATAAAAATGATGTTTTTTATTTTGAAAAATAAATATCAAATTTTAGTTGATTAAGGTATATTTAATTATATCTTTGTATGTTTTGCATATAATTATGATTATATTAATGTGATTTTGGTTTGAAAACTCATGATGAAGTATTTATATTATTTTATGATGCGAAATGAATAATAGTGAGTTAGTAAACCTTGAGCGACATGTAACTAGACAAGGTAGACATATCACAATCAAATTAGATCTATTAGAAAAATGGATTGATTGTAATGTTTAAATGATATGGAAGAAGATTGTCATTTCCAATTTATGTCTATGCATGTTTAATTTTTTGTATTCGTTTTTTATTAAGAAATGCCAAGTCCTTGATTGTGATTAGTGGATATTGTCATATGTTTAATTTGGATACTACTTATGTCCTTGATCTCGATTTTTGGACTGTTTTCATGTGATTGTTTGTATCTGGTCATGTCCGTCTATGCGAGTGTTGGGTGTCGTTATGTGTTTGATTGTAGTTGGTCATGTCTCTAGTCAGGGAACCATCAGTAAGTGGACCTTGTATGAAGACTTGTTTGGTCAAGTGGGTATTCCTACCGCTTGTGTATACCTTGGTTTTAGGAGTTCGTTTGATTATGGTCTAGTGTCATATGGCAGAGTGGCTTTCGAGTGGGGGGGCATGCCCAAAGTGGTTACAGGGTAACCCATCGAAATTGTGACTATAATTGTGATAACCTAATAGCATATTAGAGAGTTTAGTTAATGAAAACACTACGTAAGATAATTGTACCTCACGCATGAGATGAGTGCTAGTACAGACTCGGAATGCAGTGAGAAGGCATGAAATGGCAAACCAACAACCTTGTCTTCACGAAAGGATGTGTTGGATCCACATGAGACTTGGATGGGCCGGAGGTTCAGGAAAGGTTGCCAGGGTAACCTTGTAGATGGGGTCGGGACCTATGGAGGCCTACCAGGGTAACCATACCAAGTTATGTGATGACACTTGTCCCTTATGTTCGCTAGTGTGTAGTTTGTGTTGTCTTTGCTAGGAGCACTGTTGTGGAGTCATATATGGTTGTTTATGCCCTTGTGAGAACCTGATATTCATGTTAGACCATGTGTTGCTTATGATGGGTTGTGAGAACTTAGTTTCGCGAGTGCTCCAGTTGTTCTTTTACATCTGCTTCTTATCATGTTCAGATGGATCCTTTCATTTTCTAGGATCATTCATGTATCTATTGGACCAATTTGGTCGTATGTATTACTTGTTTATGTACACCTTATTGGCAAGTTATAAATGATGTGAACCTTATGTATTCTTCACCCTGTTATTTATCAGAGGGCTCTTGCAGTTGAGCAGACCTGGAGATGTAGCCCACTAGGGGTGAACTACGATATCATTTTGGTGTTACGTGGTGTTTGTGTTCTTTTGTTTCCTCTTTATTTAGCATGTATGGATGGCATTATGGTTAAAATGTATAATGTGGATTAGATGATGTTAACCTTAAATGCATGTATGTAGTTATCTTATTAAATGCAGTAATATGGATCATGAAGAATGTAGGTTGGTACAATGGAAAGTATTCATTAGTTTTTAATGCAATTAAAGTATGTAAGGAATTTAGATGCATGACATATGTTTTAAATGTAAGACTGGATGTAATGTGTGGTTAAATTGTAATGGATGAGCTTAATCATGTTATCTATATTTTTAATCTATTGAGCAAATTTATCCTTTGTTTAAGTATTATCATGTCATTAAGTTAATCAACGTAATTGGATTAATTAGCATGAGTTGAGTTAAGTGTTGAATCAAGTAATCGCGTTGGGAAACTCTTTAGGTGTTAATTAAGTCTTTCATTGTGTAATTTGAACTTAATGATAATTTAATATATCATTATTCTATTTTAACTTTTTAAAAATAAAAAAATTACACTCTATTCTTGTGTTTTAGT
This sequence comes from Cryptomeria japonica, assembly GCF_030272615.1. Lineage (NCBI taxonomy): Eukaryota > Viridiplantae > Streptophyta > Pinopsida > Cupressales > Cupressaceae > Cryptomeria > Cryptomeria japonica. Next base: position 237,851,274 of record NC_081415.1, read on the forward strand.
TTTATCCCTTCGGGGTTTCCTGGCGGGGCATTACAACACATGTGGAGGTAAGAACACAAGGAGATCCATCAAGGGATAGAGAAGAGAAGCAAGGTTAATCTTGTGTAGAGGTAAAACTTAAAAAAGTAATTTTATAATACATTTTATCTCAGATTAATATAAGAGATATTAGTACTAATGTACATTTAAGTAGGATTTAATAGTTAATGACAAAGGATGAACTTAGAGATGTTCAACATGGTACTATTTCAACTTCAACCATATTACGGCCTATACTAGATGGTATACTTTTTTGTATACCTTTAACTTTTTTATTTTTATGTGTATCATTTAAATCATTGTTTTAAATATATTAATTTATGTATTGATTTTATTTTACTAAGTTTATATTTTAATCCAATTGTGAATGAGGTGGCACCTTTGCTAATGTCTTATAGTAGAACACTAGATCGTCCCAAGGGACTATCATTCATAGGATGACTCATAGAGTTAACAAAAAGAGCTAAGGTAATTTAACTAAATTTTAATTGGAGTAATAGTTTAAAAAACTTATAGAACTTATTGTAGTGATTTAGATGTTAATTTTTCTAATATACTACATGATTATATTTATACATACATTTATAGTCTTACATTCTTGTCATTTTTTCTACATGAAGTTGTGTGCAGTTTATCCATTATGAGTTTCTCTCAAACATTGGGAAAAAATCATCACATCTAGTATATGTTAATTAATAGTTTAAAGAACTTATAGAACTTATTGTAGTTATTTAAATATTGAATTTTTAAATATATTATGATTATATGTACACACATTTATAGTCTTACATTCATCATTTTTATACAAGTTGTAGTTGGTTAATCCATAATGTGTCCTTCTTAAACATTGGAAGAAGCATCAAAGCTGGTATATTTTTTAATATTGTAGATATGTGTTTAAATATAAGTTGATATATGTTAAGTTTATGTTTCTTTGTCAACAATTATATGTAGATTTATATCAATTATATTTTACTTGTGATAGTTTATTCCATCATTTACCTATGTGGATACTCTACCATTGTGATATACTATGTTTCCTAATCATCCTAAGGGGGGCCATTTGCAAAAAATTTGTCCAATAAAAAACAAAGACATGTGGTAATCAAGAATTCGGTTTTATTTTAATTGATATTTTAGAGAAATCATAGTTCAATATATTGATTTAGGTGTTAATTTGAGAGATCTAAATTATAATAGATAAGTTTTTTGTTTGTAGTTTAACTTATTTACCATTGAGGTAATTAATCTAATTTGTGGTATGAATTTCTATTTAGTAGTCAACTTTGCATCCATCAACTAACATGAAGAGGTTAGATTTTGATGATCCACTACAAGTTTAGGATTTACTTTAAACATCTAGGGTCAGTTGAATATTTAGAATTTGGTGCATAGTTGTTCAACATGTACATTGTATATGGATAATAAGATGGCATATGCCAAATTTTATAAAACTTGTTTTGAGTTGGCATGCATGCCAATTTTGTATACATGTACACAATTATTCTACAATTATATATATAAATTGATATTCAATATAATTTGTTCCTTGTGTGCATGTTTTCCTACTTTTAAACTTAAAATTTGAATGTATAATTGGTTTAGAATGGTTAAGTTATGAAAAATAATGTGTTATTAATTGATTTATTGCAATCTTGCACTTAAATAATTAATGAATTATATATATCATTTTTAGTCATAAATTATCATGTTAGTAATTTACAATTTCTAATCCATCTATATTAGTGTTAAATTTGGTTTCCCTAGGCAACTGGACCAAATTTTATTCCTATGTCAATCATTTACAATTAGTAATCCATCTATGAAAGTATTGAAGGAAACAATATTTCTTCATGCATTACAATCCATAAAGGTTATGGTAGTTTACATAATATCATTGTTTTAATATACAAATAATTTTGAACATATCAAACACCTTCTTAATATCTTTGTATATGAGTTTTTTTTTCAGAGCTTATATGACAATTTTTCTAATGTGATTATATTATTAATATTATTTATTAGATTTGTGTGAATGTTGTCATTGATGTCAAACCTGGAGATCCAATTAGGACTGGATATGGCATGTTGAGAAACAATGAAAGATAGGTATGTATGTGATATAAAGAAGTAAGGTACATATGATCTTCTTGAGTTATTTCTGGAAGATCCTCTTCTCTAGAAACTTGTGTTTGCTTATCATAGTTATATCCAGTTTCGATATCAGTTATATTTGTTGTATTAGTTGTGATAGTTGATTTTCTATCCGGATGTTTGTATTGCATTATGACTTATGGTTCTACGTATTTGTATCTTGGAGTTTGGGAGTTGTTGTGCTTGGAATTTGTGCTTATGGGTCTGAGTCTATGGGTCTGGTTGACCCCTATTTCATTCTGGTAATTAAGGTGTATGTTTTGGTAAATGACGTGTGTAAAGGAAGTGTGTAAAAGATCAGAGAAGGTCAACTTGATTATCTTATTTTTTGGTCAAGGCACTTTTTGGATAACGTGTTGATCCAAGCAATGTATTATTGTGTAAATCACTTTGTGCTTGGTTGATGTATTGTCTCGATGTATGAGTGTACTGGTATTTATATATATAGGAGATATGTGTGTATGGAAAGAGTGTGTGGTATGAGGAATAGTAGATAAATGCATGTATATGGTATTTGGTATTCAAGCAGAGCAGTGTGTGTGACAATGTTGTGTGGCAGAGCAAGAAGTATGTGAGTGACAAAGTAGTGGACAAAAGAGAAAGTAATGGAGTATGATATATGAACGAAGGTGTGTGTGAAGGAAAGTGTAGTGTCCACCCTTGACTTGACCTATTTTGACTAGAGTTGACTTCTATTTCATACTTGATAGACTTATCTAGACTATATTTGATGATTTGGGTGATGATTACTCATGTGTTTTAGTTACTTATTATGATGATTAGACATTATTGGACATATGTTATTTGAATGATTTATAAGATGATGACTCTATGATTATTGATATATATATATATATATATATATATATGCTTGATGGATTTTACATGATACTATGTGATGGATTATCGATAGATTAGATTGATCATGATAGTGATGATGATTATGATTCCACTAACCCTATTTCATGATTACATTTGATGAGATGTTTATGAGATGTGTTTGACTGTTGTTTAACTGTCTTCATGATAAAGACGATTACATATCACTCATTGCGAGCAGGATGTGTCATCGTGATTCTCTATCACTTGCTTGTTTTGTATATATATGCATATGTTGTATCATTGTTTTGTGCTTGTAGGGTTTGCAGGTACCATACATCAAATCCACCTAGCTTCATAGCTCTAAGCGTGTCTTTAATTTCAATGGCTTATGTGGTCCAAAGATGACATGAGTTCCCTTCCTATACTGTAGGTCTAAGTTGTGCAACAAGTGTCGTCAACGTCTTGGCGTAATTCGCCATGTCTTTAGTAAGTTGTGGCATTGTGAGTATGCATGTGTTAATTGATTTATTTAATTATTTTGATGCGTGATTTTATATAGTCCTTGATTGATTTAATGGTTGATTCAATATAGTTTATTTGAGTATTTAATTATTTAATATTTAATATTTATTGATTTTATGCTATTTAATATTTATTTGATATTTACAGTTTAACCTGTGTTGTTGTTTAATATTTATTTGGTGTTTGCAATTTAATCTTTATTGGCATTTGATTATTTAATTATTTATTTAATTTCCTAAGGTTTAATTGTTTATTTGATATTTAATATTTATTTAGCTCTTTAATTTATTTATGAGCTTTTGGTTTTAATCCTCCACTTGGTTTATTTATATATGGCTCATGTTTTATTTATTAGTTTGACTTTTATTCTTAAGTGGGGTGTATAAGTACTTTAAAATAAAATAATAATGCATTCCCACTTGGTTGTATAAATACATTCTATATTTACCATACCTACCCTTTACTCTAATTGGTTGAATTTGAATTGGGAGGTAAAATTATATTATATGGTGGGGTTGGTAAAATATATTCTAAACCAAATATTTTGATTGGTCGGTATGGAGGCTAGGGTTTTAGTTATTGTTTGGTTTTTATTTTCATTCCCATGATTTTTTTCAGGTTGGCTTCTTCTCTCTCAGAAATTTCTTTCTGCAAGTTTTTGGCTCTTGAATTTCTTTCGCATTTGGACTTTTGTTGGAGCATTGTGGACTGAGTTTTGGCTTGGATTTGGGGAGCTCTTCTTCAACTACATTCCATTACACGAGTTGCAGGTTGGAGCTCTTGTTCCTTTGCATTTTGGTTTTAATGGGTTCTTTGTATGTGTTGGTGAACAGATTGTCCTCTTACTTCATTTTCTTTTAATTTACTCCATGCCCAATGTTATGAAGAGAACAGAACCATTCACTACAGTTGAGAAAGTATTAATTCTACTTTAACTTCCTCTCTGAATTTTTCTGCAGGTACAGCTCCCTTAATGAATTCAACTTTTATAATTACACTTTTTCCTGAAAGTGCATAAGGTTCTCTCAACTACTCTTAGGTAGTGAGGTAATTACAAAATACAAATCGCAAATGAAAAGATTCACATACATATAATCAGCAAAATCTATCTCAAAGAATGGATTTTCTGCTAGATTTTCAACATATATCAAAACAGGAAATAGATGAACTTACGACTAACCAACAGCAATAAGGAAATTTTGAATCGCCGAATTATCTCCGCAAAGTGATAATAATTCAACACTCAGAACGCAAAGTTTCAAAGTATAACTCAAAATTTTTCATATATGTATATCCAACTTCAATGCACAAAGTCTTTGGAAGCTAAAACATGCATATACTATCCTTATTCACTGTACTTCAGAAAAATCTATCTTAAAACTATATTTAACTTGCTATTCTTTTATCCTCTATTGCTTCTCCCCCCTAAACAGTTTAATGCCCCAGCATTTATAGTCCTTTTTTAAAATCCCGAAGGGCCTCCCTTAAAACCCAGCCCTATCGGGTTAATACAAGAAACCGTTATGAAACTAGAAAGCGGTTATCAAAAAGATAGAATGCCAGCGGGTGATGATTCAGTTCCCACTATATTTGCTGGCTTCTTCCTCATTTCTGACGGTTTGTCGTACCAGCTTCCAGCTCTGGAAAGTAGACATGAATTCCTGCGTGGCCTGTGAGTGCGGGTTCTTTAAACTCATCAGCCGGGCTCTACATGCATCTTTCTGCCACCTGTACTCCTTCATCTTTAGGCTCTGACACGGCATCAGCTTCTCATTGAGGCGCAACATGGATTCTATACCTGCCAACGAAGTGAAATCATCGACCTTGGGCGTTTCTTTATCTCTAATCCATTCAACTGCTTCGGTGAAACTCTTGGTTAACACTTCAATGTCCATGCTACCTTCATCCAATTGTAAGATGCCTATGGGGTTGACAATCTTCATGTCTTTAACTAGTTCCTTATGCATGTCTGTGATTTGATTCTTGACGCTTTGGACCTCTTTGATGGCTTCTTTGTAGATGGACTCCTTCCAGCTCATATTACTTTTCAGGATAAATAATGTGCACGGGTCCGCGGCTTTCATGGGGTTTTCACCTAAGAATTTGAGAACTCCAAACTTTTCAACTTCAGTTACTCGGGAAACTATGGTTTGGCACCGTGACAATTCTGTCTCCCATACTGGTATCAAAGTTTGAATCTCCCCGAGCAATACCTCACCCTCAGAATAGATACTAGTAACTTCGGAAATAAATTTATTCCCTTGCTCTAATATGCTATTTACCCAACTAACCACAGCATCAGACAGCAGTTTTCCCCTCTGCGTCTGTTTCATCAATTGCTGGCTTTCGGCGGAATTTGGATCGAATGGCTGAGGCAGCTGGATTATTGGGTTAGGCCCTAAATTAATCAGTGAATTGATGTATGTGGCCATCATCACCACCATTGCTTTCAATTCTTTCTTCTCTTTAGAATCTTTTTCTGATTGAGTGAGCATGTGGTCAGCAGAAAATTTAAAGAAATTATTACCAGTACTCCTATTAAGGGTACCTAGTTCAATGGAAGTGACTTTGAATCCTTCCTCATCAATTTCCCTTGATTCCCTTTTCTGTTTATAAGTAGCCACCTCCACTACGATTTTCCCCGTCACTGGATCTTTAGTGAGACAAGCTTCCGTTTTCATTTTCTTTGCTTTAGATCCTCTAGCTACATACCTAGTGACAATATCTTTTACTAGCGAGGCCACTGGTTGTAAACTCCGTTTCTTATTGATTGAATTTGACAACCATAAAGGAACAGTGGGAGTGGTTGATATCATCTGAGTATCTTTAATCAGAGTCAAGAAATTGGGTTGATCTGTCTTTGGTGTTTCAATGAATTGGACTTCATCGTCTGCTTCATCTTGAAAAGGGGACTTATCACTTGAATCCCGCTCTGGTGATGTCATTTTCTGCTTCTGGGAACTAGGCTGCTTCAAAGCTTTGTTTCTGGAATGGGATCTCGTCCTAGGAGCCGTGACTTGGGAAGGAAACTTTATTTTCTTATCTGAGGCCAATGTATCACCTGCAACATGAGAAAGTGGAATGTCAGATTGAAGCGGTTCCGAGAGAGAAATCACCTTAGGAGAAGACTCATTGATGTTTCCATTTCTTTTCCTTTGCAACCAGTCATCCGTATGAGTTAATATGGATCTGGCTCTCAAATTAATATCATCATCTTCCTCCTTGCTCCAATCAACTGTCAAGAATTTTGCTTCGTTTGATCCTTCCCATCCGGGTTCAACTAAAAATGAACCATCTTCGACGATTCCCTGTGTTTTGAACTTCAATTTGAAAGAACTAATTTGCTGCAAGGTGAGTCTAGAATGATCCCTTTTCAAGACTTTTTCTTCATTTTCACAGTCTTCCCATAGATCTTCTAGTTGCGGAGCAACTGATGAGTTGATTTCAAGGCCGAGGGTCAGAGCTGCATATCCTTTACTATCGAAGTTTCTCCTGTTGCGGTAGAAACCAAGATTGAATCCCAGCAAATTGCTTCCGATGAT